>NC_043982.1:2469180-3069180 GCF_902150065.1 Myripristis murdjan
GCTGTTGACAAGGCGCGCATTATGTATTTCTGTCACAGAGATTTATAATCCTCCCTAAGAAGGTGGGTAAACTCTTTTCCTGAAAATAAAAAGTGTGTAAACAGTATTTCAGTGGGTTTACCCTCCACTACATCCTTCTTCTCGGCACTTTGATCTAAATTGGACCCTTGGGATCCCAACAAAACATTCTGGGGAGCATGGCTGCCACGTGTGTTTTTTATTGTCTACTTCTAAGTGGCTGTTTTGCGAGGCCTCCTAAGTGAGCACAGCAGCCGCGTATGGACAGACAGGTAGAGGCGGACATCTGTCTGCATTCATCTGTCTGTCTGTCAAATCAGCAGCCAGAAGAATAAAAAAGAAAGAATAAAAACACCGACTCACACACACACACACAAAGCAAAAACAGCCTCTGTTGTCGCGCCAAGACAATGTCTGGAATCAGTTTACACCTAGTTATCCACTCAAGTCCATCATCACTGTTTTACTTCATTAATTAAAAGCATGGATCAGGGAGGGGCTGGCCTCTGCTATGGGGGAGCAAGTACAGACAGGAGAAAAATACTGCCCAAAAGATTTTCACAGCCCATTAGAGGTATGATGGATAGGTAAAAACAGAAAAGACCACTCGTTTCTGTCTGGGCAACCTCCCCTATGAATATGGAGCTATTATTTTCCAAAGCAGACTAGAGGAGAAAGCAAAGTATGCAGCTTGCAGCCAGCAGGCCTGACTAAACGGGTTGGGGGGGTAGAGAGAGAGTAAGAGAGAGAGAGAGAGAGAGAGAGAGAGAGAGAGAGAGAGAGAGGATTTTTCCTCTTTCAATTGAAGCTAGAGAGCTGATGGTTTCCTGAAGTAAACTGTGGCCTTTGGCTGCCTGCCCAATCATCCACGGTGGCAGCTTTCTGCCAGTTCTGACTCTGTGTGTGTGTGTGTGTGTGTGTGTGTGTGTGTACGTGGAGACTCCTGCAACACTCCCAGAGTTTCAAAACAGAGGCTGTAAAGTAGACATTTTTGCTGCAAAGACTTGGGCTGTCTCCCTGACACTGGAAGGGGATTACCTTCAGTGGAAAGGTAATCCTTTAACAGTGAGCACACTTAACAGTGAGCTTAATGTATATCTGCAACATTAATTTAGCACTGCTTAACCACTAATTGATTTATTATTAAGGTGTTCGCCACCTCTCAGTCACTGCTAAGTGATATGCTGGGATGTGATGAAGCCTTTCTAAATGACTCAGAGAATACACTGTTAACTGACAGTATAATTCATTATTATGTCACAGTTAATGTATTCATCATCGTTGTGGTAGCCCATGGTAATTATAAGAGTGATGAATTGTGCAGTATGGATGTTCATATAAAGAAGTAACATGGGAACAGATCAGTGGTTGTGCTCTATGTTGCTCCTGCTAATTAGACTAATCATGCGGCTGCGTTTGCTTCTCCATTGTGTCCAAGAGATAATTCATGAGATCCTGTCATTTTTCTTGAATATGTATTGTCTTCATCTTTGTTGCTAAGCACGGATCACTGTTGTGTTTCTGTACCACTCTTTCTAGAGATCAGTCGAACGTTTTTTTTTTTTTTTTTACTTGGGTTTTCTGTTGATGGAGGTTGACTTTCTGTAGGTGGCGCTCTTTTGTTTGTCTGTTTTTTGGAGAAGACATGGTACACGGTGCCCCCTAGAGAAACCAATCACTACTCAAAATCACTCTCCTGTTCTGCCACTTGAGTTTATGTAATGTCCACTTATGTAGTAAAATTTGTATTACTTAATGTATTGGAAAATATGTCACTGAACTTCCTAAAACAACTTTTTTTCCCCCTTTTTTCCCCCGTTTTTTACAGTCATGTAAGCTGCAACAAATTGCCCTTGCAGGGACACATAAAGTTGTCTGAATCTGAATCAGAATCAGTCCTAGTAGCTACCACTGCACCACTCCAGCCTAACAAACTGGAAACAGAAATAGCATCACCTCCTGTGCAGCAGAGGATTTTTCCCAGGAAAGAGCTGTCACCCGCTGACTGTTTGGAGCAGCAATTGTAAAAGCTGTCATGAACTGGATGCAGGTTGAGTCACTATTGTCAATTACAGTGACAGGGTGGGGAACGACAGTGTGTCCTTGTATGAAAATGTCACATTTCCAAATGGATGGCATTAATAAACACTATCTGGTCTCCTTCCTAGATTGAGTCTCTATGGCAGCAGCTGATGTCAGACCAGGCAGTTGAGACACATTAGAGCAGCTGCAGATTCATAAGCAATGAGCCTATAATAGCCTATAATAAGAAAAGGAATCTCTCTCTCTTTCTCTCTCTCTCTCTCTCTCGCTCTCTGTGTCTCTCTCTCAGCCTCTCTCACACTCGCACACAGCAGATAGCGCAACAGCTTGTACATTTGCAAGTGAGCTGCAGATGAAAGGCAACGCTACTAACTCACCTTTTATATTCCTCGCTCGCTCTTCACACCTCAGGAGACGATACTCTCTCACTCTCTCTCTCTCTCTCTCTACTCTGTCTTTTCTCTTTCCTTCTTCTTGTAACACCCCTCCCTCCACCCCTCACTATCTCCTGCTGTCACTCAAAGCCAGCTCCACTGAGATGCTCCTGGCTCACTCTGTAGCTCTCTCTCTCTCTTAATCTCAACTGGAGAATTCCCAGATTCTCTAAACACCCTCTTCTCTCGTAATCATCATCATCATCTTCATCACCATATTCATGCTCCTCTTAGCTCTCATTCTAGCCATGATTGTTTGGATAAACTTAATTGCAAGTCTAAAAGGGAACGCCTGGCCTGCTCCTGCTGCCTCTCATATCCATCTTCATCATCATCATCATCATCATCATCATCATCATCATCATACTTCCCAACAGTTCTCATATTCCTTTTTTGTAGTTCTACCATCTTCCTCCCCCCTTCATTTTCCTCCATATCATCATCAGAAGGCAATATGGCACCAGAGAGAAGCAGCAGTCAGACATGGAGAGCTCCACAAACCCACTTCATCCCAGAAACCGTCAGCATTTCATCAGTCAAACCCCAAATTCAACTTGCCCTCTTGCATTTTTCCCACACAACAAACTGAGGGTACAGCCATCCAAGCATCACCTGACATTTATGGCTGAGACATTGATCATCTCTACTGCAAATTAAGGCAAAACACTTGACCTGAAGTGTGGAGGTTGAATACTTTACAGGGCAACTGTAGAATGTACTTTTTTATGTCATGTCTCACGATTATATTGTCAGAGGAGTTGGTGCCTCTGCTGGGCTTGGAGGATGCTTGTAATGCACCACAATGCACTTCAAGTGAACTGCGACTGAATCCAATTAAAATTAATACGCACTTAATATGCCATGTAAAATGAATAGCCTTTGTACTCTTAGAAAAACGTATTAGCGAATGCACAGCCAGTAAACATCAGCCCTGCAGACATGAAAGGGAAAAACGACAAAACGGTCCACTAACCTGCTGACGGGAGCTCTGAGGAGCTGAGTGCACTTGACTTGTTTCCTCTGTGGCCGCAAAGTGGCGCGGATCTGGCGCTCCACAAGTGCGCGCTATCCGCATATTGGATGAGAGGGGGAATCTGCAGTGGCCTAGTTTAATCCCAGAGAGGCAGCGGGATGGGGAATACAAAAGCGCGGTAGGTGGGCAGGTTGTTAAACTATGACCTCCGGTGAAACAGCCACACAAACGCCTTCGTTTATGTTTTTTTTCCCCTGCTAATAACCCGCATCATCTCTCAACTTAGTCTACATCAGTTTGTTACCAACAGAGACGTTTGTCTTGTCAGTTTGACAATGTGATCACACTCAGTCTGTCACTTTTTGACTTTTTGGCCACTTGACCCTCCACTTCATCCCTGACGATAAGCCGTATCAGATCAATGGGGTGTTTTGCGTCTCTCACTATCGCACTGGCCACGGTGGAGACTGCGCGCCTCAAGCCATGAGAGCCGGCTTTCTTTTCCAAGTCACATTCATCTGTGCATTTCACTTCCAGCTGGATGTATGTGCACGGCGCGACCTCGCAGTGGGACTTCAGCCGAGCGAGAAACGCATGTGGAACCAAGTCGGGGGGGTTGCAATGATGAGGGCTGGAGACGGACGGCTGCTATCAGCGCGTACTAACCGGTGGTCTACTTACCTTCAGCCATAACGCCGTGGCGGTCACCGTGGGTGCATGTGTGTCTGTGAGAGAGAGACAGAGTGTCCAACTGTCCACCGCACCCACGCCGTGACAAGATCTGCACGGACTGCAGCCTCTCCAGCCCACGGCTCCCACGCACGCACCGCAATGACCGATCTTTACCCAAGCCCACCTGTGGCTCGCAGCGGCCAAATTACGCACGGCAGCGGAGAGACACCTCGCACTATACTGGGGATGCACCCACAATATACCTTCAACACACTTCAAAATCCCCCCCGCCCGGCACACACACCTCAACCCCCCCACCAAAAAAAAAAAAAAAAGGTGTTGGAGAGTCCACGGAGACCTACCGACCTGTAGCATATAACCCTTGTCTCGCCGTGGAGCCTCTTAGACGTGCAGGTCTGGGCAGAGCAGTGATGGAGCGGACCGGGCGTTCATGTGTCAGCCGGTGCTGGAGCGCAGAGACGCGGCCATCTCCTCTCCGTGGCGCACGGCGCAGCGCCGCCTCTATTTACTACAGCTGGAGGGGAAAACACGCCCACCGTGGGGGGGTTGGCTCCGATATGGGAGCCCTGATCTGCTCCTGGGAACGCTGTCATGTTGCCGTGCTACATATTAATATATGGACAAAACAATGTGCGGTGTTTTATGTAATAATGCCCTTAAAGACAAACCACCTTTTCAATAATATACATTTATACATATATAGAGACGACTTTTCTTGAGCTCTTAAGGTATTATGGTACATCTATAATATTCCTATGATACCTACCATACATACCTGTAGGGGTATGTATGGTCGCTGTAGTCAGTGTTTATACTGACGTTATCTGACTTTCTATTTTTAATCTGCTCAAGCATTCCTTTTATGTTGCTGTAAAACTTTAATAGGCTGTGGAGGGCATTTGTATAGGATCTAACTATGTTTGTGATATTTATAGCGCGCGCACACAGGCGCGCACACACATACATACATACAAGTATATGTGTGTGTGTAAATAGATAGATAGATAGATAGATAGATAGATAGATAGATAGATAGATAGATAGATAGATAGATAGATTTGTTTTTGAAGGGAAGGACCATCATGGGCAGAATTTAAAACTGGTGACTCGGTGACTCCCCCCCCCCCCCTCTCGGTGTGTTCTTGATTGTGTTTCACGCTCTGTTGAAGCTGCCCCTAACGGTAAATCACTGTAATCTGCCTATGATATTATTATAAGGACTCACAGGGTGCCTGCGCTGCGTTACTCACTAAACTCTGACGGCTTATTTGTGCACTTCATTTTGTAAAGCCTTGATAATATGGAACAGTTTGTGGCAATAAAGCCCAATAAACTGAACTGAATGATTTTGCAGTTATTCTATTGGAGGTTTAACTCTTAAGGTCACACTGCGCTTCTCCTGTTGCATCCTGTTTTCACGCTGTTTGTTTGTTTGTCTTCATTTATTTATTTATTTATGTGGTATTCATGTGGAATTTCCATAGTATAGCTTATTAGTACAGCTTAGTTCATTGAACTTTGCTGGCAAGACTTACATGAGTATATTGCCAAGCATACATTCAAACATGGATGAAATAGACAGAGAAGTCAAATGAAATCAGATTCAGGAAATCAGTTCAATAGATTCATCACATGAAATATTCCTTTAGAAAAACTGTAATAGCCCATAAAATACTTGGAATAGGCTTCATGTTCTCCTTAATGGCAAATTTAATAGCAGTTCATACATTCAAACATGAACTCTCTAATCCCAAGTTTCAATTCACTCTGTTTGTTTTAGTGGCATGAATATTAAATGAGCAATACTGCCAGAGCATCTAAATAAAATGGAATAAAAATAAGAGCAGCAAAGCACTGGTACATAATAAGAAGCCTGTGTGTCTGTGCCCCCCTTGAGGCGTGCCATGCCTGACCCTGGCATCATGGATGCTGCTGTCAGGTCTCTCTCGCCGACTGGATCCTCTGTCACTCCGGATCAAACACATAAACATCCTTTGTACTCTACTCTGGAAAAATCTGCATTGTTCTAACAGAAAGCCACTGTAACAGCCCATAGTAATTCCACACTGACAGTGTGCCCGTGGCATTCAACATTGAGTTCTCACTCAAGCGACCTTGTTGTATTTTGTAGTATTTTCTTTATTATTTCATCACCATGATATTCCCAGCATGGCTCACTGTTGATGTGTTTGTAGTGTCCCTCTTGAATTTATTGCAGGGTTTCTGTCTCATCTGTGGGGCAGAGCCAGTTGTAGAACTGCAACAGAAAACCTTGACAAATCCATGACAAGAGTTCAACCGTGCAGCGACTGACACCCAGGAGCCACGCCCTCCCACTCCATCTTTGCATTTCTGCTGCTGTACTCGCACACGCATGCATGTCAAGCCGCCTTTTCTCCACACACTGTCACGACAGTCAGAATACGCCCTCTAGTGTCAGTCATTCAGAACTGCTGAATATGTCACGATAACTTCACTAACCAACCACTTCTCATCCGCTGTCACAGGGGTTACAGAGACGTGTGGCGTTAGCAGAAGCTCGTGCTAGCTAGCAAATGCAAATATAAGGTATCATTAGCTAGCAGCTATTTTAACGGTTTCAATTAGGGACTGGGCACGAAAAATCACCAAATTTTGCACAGAAGTCCAGTCCCATGCCAGATTTCCTCAGCTGCAAATGTAACATAGTTAAATAGGTTTAGGTTAAATCCTGCTAAAAATGTGAGGACTACACCACCTGCTGTCATAAATGTGTACCTGCAACGAGAGTTGTGACGGAGAATTATGGGTAATCGTCAATGCACCGGAGGATTTGTCTGAGGTAATGTGTCTTCGTAGCTTCAAAAGCACCTAAAAGTTAAACTGGCTTTGTTTTGGTTGTATATTATTTATCTTAGGATAGGATTCAGTCACCATGTTTTTGTTAACCACTCGTTTTTACTACATATAAATATTGAACAGTTTTAGACATGCAGGTGGATTGTTGTTCATTTATTTACTGTGTATTGTGTGGAAAAATTCTTGTTACAGAAATGTTATTGTTCAATGAAAAATACTTAAAAACAGGTAACAGTCCAGAGATTGAAAATTGTATATTTTTAAATTTTATTGTATTTATTTTCCTTGAGAAAGACAGATTTTTCTATTTTGTTTCTTTTTTTTTTATGTACATAAAACCACTATACGATCACTAAGACTTATGGGTAATCCTCAATGCACCGGAGGATTTGTCTGAGACTGCGCATGAGCTGTGTGTCCACAAGAGCTGACCCGTTGCCTGTATTTTCCTTTGTCAAACCCAGGTGTGGAATACATCTGCTCTTACCAACACTCCGAGAGCTTCATTTATGCAGAAGACATTACACACAGGTCGCACAAACACAAGCCAGTCGTCCTGATGGTGGCGCTACAGCAAGCCTCTAAATTTCAAAACTCTGAAAATTTATAATAAATCAACCATATGTGCTACAGCTTTGCAACTTTCATCAAAATGTAGCCTCAATACTGAAGAAACCTTTGTAAACTTTATACTTAAACATCAGTTTTTCACTTATGGAGCAAATCAATCATTGTTCAAAACAAATTACCAACATCTCCATGCTGTCTAGATGCAACATGTGGATTTTCAGATTTTTGTCTTGATGACTGATTGATGATGACTTTTTTTTTTTTTTTTTTTTTTTTTTTTTTACAGTGGTTTGAAATCTGCCTTTCCATGCATAGGCGGCTGCGATCATGTGACCGATCAGTGAGATAGAGCACTGTCCTTCATGCCAGAAATTGTGAGTTCAAGCCTCAACCGATGCAAAATGCACATTAGAATGCCACCTTTCTTTTCATCTTCTTATTCTCCACTTGTTGCTCAGAATTGCCTAAATTTGCCTAAAATTGCCGGCCCCGACCATTGCTGCACAGCAGCTATAATTAACATCAACATCTCACATATACCTAAATCGTCAAATACGATAATATCAACATGGTAATACGTTCATTTTGCTGATTTATTTTGTTCATTCTCAGCTTACCTCTTGCTAAAAATCTATTTTCCTTCATGACTTCGTGTTGGGTGTCAGGTAAATGTTGTGGCTCAAGTTCAGCATTTTCAGTGGATGTGGAGAGTCGCTGTTGATTGTCGTGAACGGTGGAAAGGCGTCCATTCCAAAGCAGCCCTGTTCTGTGGCAAAGCTAACACAGAGATGGCTTGGAAAACAATCTAAAACACTGCAACCTGAGCGTGCACACGTCAAACAGAACTACAGCCGTGCAAAAGAACCGAGTCAGAGTATCACGATAGCACTTTTCACGATCCTGTATCGATTCTCCAGCCCTTGTATCTACAGGATATGTGTTGTTTGTGCATTTCATTTTCATATGATGTTATACACTCTTTATTGTTTTAATAAATTAGATTGTTTTAATCAAATTGTTGTCAGTCAGTTTGTCACCAGATTTTTGTGACTGTGTTATCAGTTGGAGTCATGTGATTGGACAAGAGACATTCCATGATCGCTGAACAGCGCTGGGAAGAGTTGCAAGGATTTGCGTTTTATGTATCACTTCACTTTACAAGTGACCTGTAATAACTGTTATTACGTTCGTGGCTATGATCTATGTAAGTTAACTAGCTTTGTTCCAGGGTGAAATGTGGTGTCAGCACTTTCAGAGCTGACATCCCAAGTTTCTTCATCATCAGTGCAGCCTCCCCTCCACCAGCCTGTCTCTGTGATGGGACCCAGCAGTGGCTTGGCGCCTGTAGTTTGAAAATCACTGATCGAGAGCCTGAAGTATTAATATGATTCAAAACTATTCAAAACTGTCTTCCTTTTTTTGGATCAAAACTGAAGTACCATGTCGTGCCATGCAGTGATTCTCCATTACTGATTAAACTGTCTCAACCACAGTCTCATTTGTTTACAATAAATACCAGATATCCCAGTTGTTTTGATGGTGATGTATTGATGTTTAGAAAGGATGCCTGGTGGAGCTCCACACCTCCCAGCTGATGGATGCCTTGTGGATTGCAAAACCCCCACAGAGTGTTCAGGGAGGGAGCTGAACTCTTAATCCTGCCCGTTGCAGAGCCATGCTCGACTTGCTGAACTTGGTAAACACTTCCTTCTTTTCTCTCCTTGCGAGGCCACAGTCAGATATACATAACAGCAGGTCTGGAGCTGGCAGATACTCAGTCTTGCCCAAGGACACATCAGCAGGATTCACAGACAGACGGCCCCGCTGAACAAGAGTCTTTCTAACAACCGTGCCACCCTAACACATGCCCCAGTTGAGTGGGCGCTGCACCCCACAATAGCCGGGCCTTGTGTCTCAGGATAACACAGCACGTGGATTAAAGAGAGGAATTATCAGCGCCGTTTGGCAGTTTACCTAATAAAGCCAGTCACGGTGGCATGCTCCAGTTAATGAAGTGGAAGAAATACCACGCATGCCAAGCTGATTTGCATGAAATTGGGCTCCCTGTGTGCCACCGGCGCTTCCCTCCTGTCATCACACTGCAGCGGAATAAAACAGGCTGCGTGTGTGTGTATGTTTATGGAACAGGTTGCTCCGATCGTTTCATATCGTTCTGTTGACGTCCATTCATTTTGCTTTACATAAACAGCTGCTTTTGGAGGATGTTAATTCCCAAAGTGTCGCCCAGTGATGAGGGTTAGACCAAGATGAGCAACTGATATTGACTTTTATGAAATACTGGACACGGACCAGCGTAATCCAACCGATTTGATGTCGGTTTCTGCAGAAATCTGCGAAATCAAATTGTGTTTTTGTTTTACATTTGATAAGCGCTACTTAATTTAAAGGTGCACTACGCAGAATTGATGGCTGATTGAAGCACAGACCGTTTTTAGACTGTGGGATGAGCGCACACTGTATCAGGCCAAAGGTGAGAACCATTTAGAATCAATCTTCCAATGTCATGTTTATTCCACCAGTGGAGTCTAAAAGGTTCTCATCCTTGGGACAGAGACCTCTTACGATTCAACCGTCTGATTTTGGGTTTACAGTCGTCCCTCGCTATAACGTGGTTAGCGTGGCCTCACAGTTTCGCGGATTTTTTTTAGTGCAATTTTGCATGCTTTTTTTTTTTTTTTTTTTTTTTTACAGCGCATTGTGTTCTGCGTCCTGATTGGCTAAGGGACTGTAGACCATTGTCAATCAATCTCCTCCGTGCCGTGTCTCCTGTACAGTACAGTACAGAATGGGTTCAGCTTGCCAAATTTACATAAATTTTCGATCGCTATAATACTGGACTTATTTTTCTACGAAGGTTTGAACTTTGAGAGTTTAAACAAGAGAGAAAAGTGAGAAAATGTTAATGCCTGTCTGAGAAAAGTCTATAAAGTGTGTAGTGAGGGGTTTTACAGCCTTAAAACATCTAGAATAATTGTAAAAAATAAAGCTGACTACTTCGCGGATTTCGCCTATTGCGGGTTATTTTTAGAACGTAACCCCCGCGATAAACGAGGGACCACTGTATTCCACAATTTTTTGTCAGTTGAGTCTAAAGGGTCTTCACTTCATTGCAATGCACCTTTAATTTTTATTTTTTCTTTATTTAATTAATATCTCTGCTTAAAGGTGGCCAGTATTCCAGAGTTCCCCTTCCACTGAATTGATGTGGTGGGTCGACTTGCCACAAAGCTGTGAATCCTTCTAATAACTGGAATCGTCTGGGTTTCAGTGAGGAGTTTTATTCCCCCACGATGAGCTAAATGCTGTTTCCGAGGCTTTTCCACCCTGACAAGAATAAAATACTGTTTGGGATGTCGGAGATCCCCTGCTGCAGAAATCTACAAAGACTAAATTGCACTTGAAAATTGGGCATAAAATAGCACCTTCCAAATAGACACACTTATTATATTTATAATAGTAGTAGGCATCAAGATAGATGAGTGTGTGAATAAAGGCCGACTTCAGCATTCAACCTGCACTCATTACAGATGAGGCGCTGCTTTGGCACCGCTGTTGTTTTAGCAGGAGAGGGATTATCCCCACTGAAATGTTGGCTTTCACTCTCTTCTTGCTCCCGGGAAAAGGTAAACATCTCTCTCTCCCACCGGGTCCTGATGAAAGGACATCTGAGTTCAGCCCAGCATTAACGCTGCTACAGTCTCTTGTCTGTAAAGCAGGCGATAGAGCACGGCTCCAGCACCTCCACCTGCCAGCGGCTTCACACGGACTGCACACATCTTCCCCAACAGTCTGGGGAAAGCATCAGCTGGTGTTTTATATGTAGGAGACTCTCTCTTTTCAACATCCAGGCCCACATGAGGAGCTGAACTTGGATTTTTTTTTTTAAGCACAGAGATTTGTGGTGATAATATTTCCTGCCTTTAGAGATATGTTTCAAAACTTACAAAAATAGCAAGAGAAATGTTTCTGAGACTGTAAATATCACTAAAAACACCTTTCGAATGAATGTCGTCTAGATGTACAAATACATTTTTTATTACAATTTCAGATTTCACCTTTTGGAAAAAATATGGTACGACGTACCTCCTGAGCCACGCCGCACCTTAAGTCCCCCGTTCACCCCGGGCTGAAGGCTTTTCACACTGGCACAGTCCCGGCACATTCCAAAGTGGGCTAGCCTTTGGCCTAGGGCTCGCTGGCCGGCTCTGAAGCAGGGTTAGCCCTGAGATTATCCCTGAAAAGTCAGGGTTAAGATCTGTGGTGTGAGTCAAGGTTAGAAAAAAAGGTTGGAACAGCCGTAGTGGAATAGTTTTGAAAAGCAACAGAATGTTTGCTGTCCAATCAAAACTGTGCTACAGGCATTCTGGACTTTAACCCTTAGCTTTGATTTTCTAGTGTGAAGCAGGATCCTGGCTTAGTAAGTACACGTGTGAATCTGTGGCCTGGGCTACAGTTAGGCCAGGCCAAGGGCTAAGGCACCCAAGTGTGAAAATGGCTGCAGTGTACCTTTAAGTATTTCCCTGAGGCAGACCTGTTCCTAGGTCAAAACATTGCAATAATAGTTTCAAATGGAGCTCCAAAACTTCAGTTTGTGGTCCACGGCTGCAATTTACACCCTCAAGCATGTGCCAAAGCTCCTTTTATGAGCATGTAAGCTTGCCAGTGATGTAGTTGTGCTTACTTTCACTTAAATGAAAAGCTAGTAAGAATGTTTACAGGTCTCGTCACACAAGTGCCTTTAAATGCATCTCAGTCCAATTAAATGACTTTGTTTACCCACAGACAGCAGGCACATACTTCAGGCACCTTCCAAATAGACACACTGGCAAAAAGAAGAAGCTCACTCATTGTTGTGCCAGTGGCACGTTTTGTGGAAAAAGAACATGAGGAGTCACAGGAAACCTAACTACTACACAACGAAAACTTTAAAACATGATGTCACTGCTACTGCTACAAGGAAGTGTGCTACAGAAAATCCTCTAGTAATACCATGCAAGATTAAAAAATAAAGGCGGATGAAGTCAGTAATTCACTGCTGAGTACAACAGCATTCAATAAAAACCTGCAGATTTTTCATTAGGGAAGAAACAGGATAAATCATGGAACCTGCAGCAGTTCAAATAGGGATAGGGCTCGGCAACAACTTCTGACTGTTAAAGCAGGATTTGACTGATATGACTTTCTGACAAATGTGTCTGGCTTGAAGCTGCCGATAGCTGGTATTTTGTGGTGATAGTCAACATTTTCAACAATTTTAAATTTGACAATTTGCATGCCAAAAAAAAATTTCCATCATAATATTATTTTTGCCAAGAGCAGAAAAGAGTGGAAATGTCTCTGAAACAGCATTTAAACATCATGAGGCACTAAAAGTCTCCACTGAGACTATCCCGACTCAGAATCATTACATTCTTCTGGGTCGGGATAGTCCTCCCATTATGTGCTGGATACTGGCTGGATGCTCCACATGCTAACTGTTAGCCTACTGCCATTGAGGTGGACTTCCCCCCAGCTAACATTTTTGAGTATTACTACCTTAATCCACTCAAAGAAGGTTTAGCATCACTTTACAAGTGTGATGTTGTTAGAGGGAGCTAAGCATCTTCTATTCCTCTGCTCGCCTTCTATCTCACACATTTCATATACCTGTAAGGCACCTGCCAGCCATGGTCAGCATTTTTTTTTTTTTTTTACACCATTTCATGCTATAAAAATCCTGCTCCACATCATCAAAGTCCAACTTTGTTTCTATAGCAAGTTGGGTGGAGTAAGGTGGCTGTTTTTCAGAATGTTAGCTGGGGGGAAGTCCACCTCAATGGCAGGAGGCTAACAGTTAGCATTTGGAGCATCCAGCCAGTATCCAGCACTCAGTAACAATGAGAGGAAGAGAGAAACACTACTGTCCTACAGAACAACTGGGGGGTGAAATAATATCACATTTTTTCTAAAAAAAAAAAAAAAAAAAAAATGGGTGAACTGTCCCTTTAAGGTTTCATTGCAGGTTTTACAGACTGACATCCTGAAGCTGATATACCAGCAGACCAGAGGATGAAGTCGAACGAGTTGCAAGTTGACCACTTGTGCACTCCGCCTGTCCTCAAATATTTTCCTCTAGCAAAGTCACAGCATCTAGAATCATAGAGGGGGGAAGCAAGGCTTTTTTTGTAAACGCCCTGATCCTTCAGGCAGAGCTCAGAAAAGAAGTTTGATCCTGCCGCTATCGGGGCAGCGGGAGAGACTAAAGTCCTGAGAGCGCGCGCAGGCAGAGCGAGTCACACTGAGCTCCATTCAGTTCCCACAGACTCCTGGAGAGGTTTGTTGTTTCAAAGATCAGCTTCCTCCCCGCAGCCCCTCAACTGCATCCTCCCATCCGCCCGCTCGCTCTCTCTCTCTCTCTCTCTCACACACACACACACACACACACCCTTACTGTCTGCCTTCTGTCACAGAGATGTGAATACAGATATTTATTCACACAACTGGTGTCAGCTGCATGTCCTGTCCTAATGCGTTATGTAACATATCAGTCAAGGTGAAACTATGTGAAATACCATATCACAAATGTCGTACTACGCCTACTGCTACAACACATACATATCATATACTTACACACATGCACATACATACAATAAACATAAGTATAGAATGACAAACATCATAAAATAAGGTTTAATAAATACAAACGAGAATATATAAAAAATTTAAAAAGCCTGTCCTACTAAATGAGGTCATCCCAAAGGCTAAGTGTTGCATTGCAATAACAACAACATCATCAACAACAACAACAATAATAAAAAAATAATAATAATAATGAGAAGATGAAGAAGAGGAAGAGAGGAGAGAGGTAGCAACTAAAGAGCACCTTTTAAAAAGAGTAGATATAAAAGGGCAAACAAGAATTATAATGGAAAACATGGACATTCAAATATATCATTAAAATGGAGGCTGTGTGTTTATTCACCCTTGTGAATAATTAAGCCTCATAGATTGTGTTCATTTATTTAGAGCCTATTTGTCAGTGTGTTGTCGGGTTATTCAAAAACATGAGCAGCTGTCGAGCAGAGACACAGACAGACTTGATTAAAACCAGATCACAATGGGCTACATACATACAGCTCCCGTTGCCGGTCCAGCTTGTGTTTGACATATCACATCCCAAATAATATGGGCATAACCAACAGGAATTAGGGCTGGGATGAAAGATTCGATTAAAATGAAAATGTCAGAGAGAATTGATTCTTATTGCAGTCGTCGCACAGCCGTGGGAACAGAAGGAGTCATGAATTATTTGAATTGTATGAAGCAAGGCACTGAATGCAGGGAGCAAGACTTCAGAGGAGGGAAATTCATTACTTTCCAGTGCCCAGAAAACAAGGAGCATCAAGGGCGTTTTGCCCTCTGCCTCCTCTCACTGTTAGATGTCCTCAGTTTGTGGTGGTCAGTGCATTCCAGGAGTTACTTTATGACCAAGTGTTGTAATTTAATGTTTTGGAGTGCCCACTTCCCCCCAGCCCGCCTCATCTTCTGCTGTTTTGGTTAGTAATTTCCATCATTCAGCTTTGGGTTAAACATGTGAGCATCTCTCACTGCACAGTAAGACAGTGAGAAATGTTCAAGTTGCAAACCAGTGGAAGTGGATACCATATTTCTCCAATTAATCGCCCGGGCGTTTAATATGCCAAATCAACTTGGACCCCAGGTGTTTAAAAGAACCAGGTGGCTATTCGCTGCAGGCCTTTATTTATTTTTGCACAGACCTGCACCAGGCCATTATTGTGATGACAGTTACTGTCCAACATATTTACAGTCGGTCGATTTAAGATTACAGTACACCCTTTTTTCTAACGTTAGCTAGCTCTCTTATTTTGACAGAAAACGGAAGTGCCGCACAGTTATTGTGCGGCTAACTGTACTTCTGCAAAAATAAGGTGAATAGCCTTATTTTGGGTTACCTCATTATGATGCAAATAATCGCCCCGTCGGTTATTCGGGTGGGAGTTTAATACGCAAAATGGGTGCAGACCCCAGGTGGCTATTTGCAGCCGGGCGATTAATTGGGGAAATATGGTATACAGTAACGCCATGGTGTTCAGGTGCAAAAAAAAAAAAAAAAAAAAAAAAGGTATAGTGCACCATGTCATTGTGGCTGCATTGCATTCTGGGCTATTCAGTCTCTGGTCACTGGAAAAACTGGTATCTCCTCATTTTCTACCGTTGGTCTCTCCCCCTGTCGTTTCTGAATGCTGCAAAATGCAAAGCCCCGACAACACAAGCTGATGGCAGCTGTGCATGTTTTAGATCGCTGAATCATTTTCAGCTATTAAACTCGCTGCGGCGCTGACGTGATGTCACCTTGTGTAAGTCTGGACAGTTAAGAACCGCAAGAATAAGAAGAAAAAAAAAAACAAAAGCAGAAATGCAAGATTCATGACCATTAGCTGTTTCTTTAACAGTGTTAAAGTGTTTCACGGAGGATTTTAATAGGCCCATGCATCTTCTGGAGCCTAAAGCTGCGAGTGTTAAGATAGAGGGGGCTGAGGAAAAAGTCTCTTCAGCTGACATGCCAAACCAGGGTGCAGAAACATAACGCAGTATACACACCCAGAAAGTGTGACGGAGGAGGAAATCGATGGACTTTTCCTTGGGTGTCCTGGATTTGTTTCCCCCCTTCAAGAGATCAGTTTGTTTTTAATGTCAGCATCTTGCAAGCCAAGCTGACGTAGCTTCAGGTGACCGGTGTGTTCTTAATGTTAACTTACAAGGTAACGTTTCTGAACCTGAACCATAACCTTGTCCGGAAACTGGACTTTTGCGTATGCATGCAATTTCACAGAGTAAAGGTTTTGTGCACAGGTTGATGGTTCAACACAGGCTTCACCACAGAACTCGAACTGAGTACAAATAGTCTTTCCCATTCAAATCAACACACGTGGCTGGTCAGTGCAGCAGCCATTGTTATGTGTGCTGTTGCCAGGGGACTGTGCTCGCCTCTATCCAAACATCCACCTCTCTTTGTTTCTGTCACAAAATAGAGACCCTGGAGTCTATATAGTCTAACAAACACTTTTCTTATTCAGTACAGCTTGTATCAGCTATGACTGTCTGTGGTATTATAGAAGTGATATTCTCTAGAAGGTATGTGTGATGATGAACAGCTAGATTTGCTTGTTTGCAGATGCTGACTGGAGGAGCCAACAGGAAAAGCCTTTGCTTACTGATGTCATATTTCAGTAGAGTTTGGACATTGGCCTGAGCGCTTGTGTAACTCTGATATTTCTGCACTCATGGTATAATATATCTGCACATCTCAGGCTGTGTGTGACACAGTTTATGACCCTCCCGACTCGTCACCATACGACCTCACATGAGCCCTTAGCCCATGTTCTCTAGAGGTCACTGCAAAAAAGAGAACCAGGGCCAGACTACATCCAACTAGCTGTGTATTTTGAAAGCCGGCTGTTTTTAATGAACTCAGAGGCTCATTCGATGAGTGACTTGTGAGTCCGCAGTGTTCTGGTGAATGACTCAGAGGGTCTTTTGTCCCCGCGGTGGTCAGGTTCTGTAATGAACTTTTTCTGATGTGGTCTCGATCCACAGCATCTCTCAGCTGTTAGTCATGTCGAAAAAGGTTTTTTTTATGGCCTTATTTTTGTTGTGTACAGTGTACTGTGTGCACTTTGATTGTTTATATGTGCTGATTTGGTGGCAAATGAGTTTCCCCTTTGGGGATTTATAAAGATATCTAATTTAACCTAATCTAAAGAATTATGATCGCCATGTTAATCTGTATAGCCGTTCAGTGACCGTTGTACTCCATTCAGGTTCTGTGGTCTTCATTGCCAAACCACATGACTCAGCAGGGTCACCACTAATGGCCAATACAGTACATATGAAGTAACCCCCTTACATAATCCAGAGGCCTCTGGCAGAAACGCTATAGGGCTGTGTGGATACAAATACTGGTATGGCTTATTGGGGATAACAGGCTGATGGAGGCTATTTTTCCATAGGTAAAGTGGAGTTATTTTTTATTTTTTTTATCTAAACACTCCCACTTTGTAAATATAGTTTATCTACAGGGGCTGTGGTCTGCTTTCCACCACAGCTAGGCTGGACACAACCATGTGGTGCAATGAAAAGTTGGAAAATCCGTTCCTGTAGATTGCTGTAAAGTAACCCATTTGTGAAATGATCAAATTCCCCAACTTTGCACCTCTCTAAACTTTCTGATATCGCAGGCATTGCATAACCGGTTGGAAGACAAGAATCAAGAATTTATGTTCCCATGTTCCAAGATGGAAAAATAAACAGCAGGTTGAAGTGAAAGTGCTTACAGGGCCCACGTCAGCAGATCAAAAGTCACTGAACCTTTCTGGAAGTAGATTCCCACCTCCTTCCTTCCTATAACAAAAAGCAGCTTTACCTCTTGCAGAAAGCTGCGGCGTCCACCAACACAGGTCACGCCGCAGCATGGCAGCAAATCTGAAAGTTTACCATCGATCAATGTACCCAGGGACTGTGGAGAAAAACAAGTAGCTAAACCTAGCACATTTACAGCAATATATAGGCCGAATGTCTAAGGCTCTACTGTTCATTAAAATGACCTGTTATCAAATGATGCTTAGGTTTAGTGCTTTTATTTAGTTTTATGATGGAAAAAGTGGTGTTGGTGCATCTCTCCATCAGTTTATACAGTATATTGACAAATGGACACTGAGATTGCCTTCAGATAGTCATCAAGTTTAGTTTATAGTCATCAGTTTTCTCAAAATGCTGTAGAGATTCTTGGAGGAGAAGTGTGTTTCAGGTCTTTGCCCGAGGGAAGCCTTTACCCATGGCATGACTGTCCAAGGGAAAATAAAAGAACAAGAGTAATGGACTGGTCAGTCATTTCATATCACCTGTTTTCCCCGAGGGCACTTTGAAATTATATCTTATTCACACATTTAAATCTCAATGCTGAGTTTATCCACGGTTAGATTTAAATGAGGTTATTTCATTTAGCTAAATGGAATTAAACTTTAATGATGCTTGCGCCCTTCACCCTTTAGTGAAGGGAAATACCATCATAGCACCTTGACAGTTCATCCAAATGGAATAGAATCATTAAGCTGTGTGTACTGTAGCTGAGCTGATACCGACAGGCTGAAGTAATCCTATGAGCAAAAAAAGAAGTCCTTGCACATACTCATTATTTTAACCAGTAGGGGGTGAAATAATGGTGAAATTAAAATATTGCTGTGTTTTTTTGCGGGGACCCTGTTCTATCCCCATAAAGACCCTGAGAGTGCCCATGCTCAGCTTTGGGAGCGGCTGATTTTTACCGCACACTCTGGATTCACATGTATGGCAGAGCGAGGGCTCACTTCACACAGCACAGCCACACTCTGCACTCACACCGAACATAATGAAATGAACCCAGAGGCTGCCACAGAAAAGCCAGGGGATCACCTGCAGTGAGTAAAAAAAAAAAAAATGAAATTACAAATATTTTGAAAATGTAGCAACGCTGGTTTGGCCTTGAGGGACATTTAGAAAGCAGACATATTTCAGTATGGATTCAAACAGTGTGGCCAATACTGTTCAGTGCAAACTGGCAACGACTGATCATTTTGGCCAGTTTGCAGGGTTTATGTTTGACTGTTGTTTTTTCCTTTCTTTCTTTTTGGCAATTCTGCTTTATTTGACAGTGACAGTAGAGAGAGGGACAGGAAAGGATATCCCATATTAATTTTTTTTTTTATTATTATTATTGTTTGAGTGAGTGAGGGTCAAAATGCATTACATTTATATTCCAACAAATTATATACTCATATTCTCTTTGATCAATCCAATTTCATACATTGCCCTTTTGAGGTAATTGTCCTAAACAGGTACAATAGTCTTTACAAGTGATATCTAAGAGAGGGCACAGGTTACAGTTTGTGATACACTGAGGCAGATTCAGACACGAGGAGAGGCTCAGTAACAGTCCAGGTGCTCACAACAAGCCCATGTTTTCCATCTCGCTTCTCCTTTTGAGGTCAAAGGGTGAGGGCCAGTTTCCCCTTTGAGCGGACAGAGTTGATTATATTGAGGAGGAGGAGGATGGTGGGGGGGGCTCCTCTGAAGCCAGCGTTTTGTCATTGCTTTTGGCCATGAAAACCTTCAAAAGTGATGCGCTGCTTTTCCTGAGGCCTTTAGGTATGTTCCAAGAGATAAGAAGGTGAAAGAAAAATCAGATTTCAGGTCCAGAATCTCCCACTCCGTTCCAGAAAGGCCTGCCATATGGACAAAACCAAAAAACATGTGCGTGGTCTGCTGAAGCCGATCCACACTCCCTCCAGCAAGAGGGAGCAGGGACCTGACAGACACACCTGGATCCACCCAAACCAGAAACAAACAGAAACACACTAACACACACACACACACACACAGAGTAAACAGGGCTCCTCAAATTTCATGGGGTGCTCGGTGCTTTTGTGACTTCACTTTTTTATTTATTATTTATTTATTTTTTTGGCATTTCAACTTTATTTGACAGTCACAGTAGAGAGACACAGGAAAGGCAGGGGAGAGAAAGTGGACGGCCCAAGATCAGACTCAAGCCCAGGACACTGCGATCAGGACTCAGCTCATGTTCTCTTACCCGGCGAGCCACCGGGACGCCCCTCTGTGGCTTCATAGACCGGGCTCCATATTTTGTCAAACTGTTTCTCTTTGAAAAGGAAATATTTAAGAGATACTGAATTCATCAGGTATATTAAAGGTCATACTGATTTATTTATTCAAACTGCTGTGGATGAGGTGGACCCTCAGGAAGAGAACAGAAATAGGTATAATGTGGAATGCATTCAAGGCATATATAAGAGGAGTAATGCTACAAAAAGAAAAGTAGATTTGGTTAATGAAATAAGGGAAATGAGTGAACATTTAAATAACGTAGAGAAAAAGCATAAGACACAAGTCAATAGTAAAACGTTTAGCAAGATACAGGAATAGAAATTAAAACGGGGGAGCTTATTACTCCAGAAAGCGGATGACTTTAGACATAATTCCAATAAACTTCATTTTATCTCTGCCAACAAACTCATTATTCAAAAAAGTCCTGAAGAGACAAGCTACATGTCTAAAAAAATAAAACATCAGATTTAGTTCATAGAAACAACCAGATCATTAATGGTGAATTGAAAGTGTTCCAGGAGAAGCTATATACATCAGCAATAAAAGAACAGGAGCCACTTGCTTTCTCAAATCGCTTAATTTGAAATGCTTTGCAGTGAAGCAAAAGATGAGCTTAACTAGGATTTTACCCATGCGGAAAAGAAATCTGCTAAGTTTCCTGTAAAAAAAAAAAAAAAAAAAGGAATCAACAGCCTCCCAATAGAATTTGACTCAACTTTTTGGTCATGTATAAACACTGTTTTTACAGAAGTTGTAAATTTTGCCCCAAAAAAAATAACACACTCCCACAAACAATGTACCGAGCAACTGTTTCTGTTCGACCAAAGCCAGGCAGTGATTGTGACAGGCCCTCGGATTTCTGACCAAGTAGTTTAATTAACTGTGATAAACAAAAAAAAAATCATTACTGAAACCATAAATAACAGACTAGTGCAAATCTTACCAAAAAATATCCATCATAATCAGGCAGGATTTATGAGATTTAAAAACTTTATCCTTAATACAGCATGCAAAGAAGGAGAAGAAAGACTTAAACTGATGGGACTGGAATCCTCGCCAAAGCCTTTCCCTTAAGCAGAGGTACAGCTCAAGGATGCTGCTTATCTCCCTGCTGGTTTGCAGTAGCAAATGAATTAGACAGACAGAAAAAAATAAGTGGCATTACAATCAGTGAGAAGCAATATAAACTTAGCTTATTTGCTGATGACTTATTACAATATTTAAGTAATGTAAATACCTCCATTCCATATGTAACCAAAATTATGACACTTTTGAACAACATTAAATATCTCGGCTGCTATGTCAGTGCAGAAATTTGCCAAAATTTCAACACATATTTCAGACTATACCTATGACACCGCCTAAAGCTTTCTTTAGAGAAGTGAATTCACTACTTTCCTTTTTTTTTTTTTTTTTTTTGGTCTAATAAAGCCCACAGACTAAAGAGAAAATTATTACATTATCCTCGAGAAGAGGGAGGCCTTAAGCTCCCCTACCTGCAGTTTTATCAAAACTCAGCTCAAATGTTCTATGTTGACCGCATTAATAACACAAATGAGTAAGCATTGATAGACACTGAAAAGTATCAGCTACAGCCTAAGGGTTTACTGTAACTTTGCAATTAATAGTACTTTAAATACTTGGTGAAAAAAATTAAAAATACTAGGTCAAGAAACACCAATCCATAAACACATACAAATATAGAATAATTCATCAATAGTTATTCAGAACTCCCACTTAAAGTGGGAGACATGGATAAACAGTGGAATACAGAGATTAGCAGATATCATAAACCAAAATTCAGCACTTTCATTTCAAGAACTAAAACATAAATACAAACACACGGCTGCAGAAGTTTGTAAGTCGGAGCAGCTGAAAAGGGCTGCTCCGTGTTAACAGGGTTTATCGCGGCCTCAGCACATTACACACTGTGTTGTGTTACTTCCATAAATCCAGTTCAGACACATCAGGCCTTAAACCTTACTGCACACCTCAGGTGTCCAGTTTCCTTGTTACAGAGCACATTTTCTTCTGGTCTTTTGCTTTTCACGGCAGCGCCTTCCTGACAGCTACACATTCTTTCAGACCATTTGTGTTGAGTTGTGACGACGTACAGAAACAAGCCGTTTTTCAGATCTGGAACAAGAGTGGAGCTTGATTTTTTTTGTCTTTCTCCCTGAAGAAAACTTTAAGGATTGTCTAGCCTATCTGATGGTGATAGCTTTGGTCATCCTCCAGGTCTTGCACATCTGTCAGGAGTCACGTCTTTATATCACTTTTTTGAACCTCAGTGGTGGAAACTGTTTTTTTCCAATGTCTCCCCTTAGACTTTCATCTTCCTTACGCAAGTTAAATGTCTTCAAGCTAGTCTCATCAGAAATACTGTATCTTCTCTGACCGTTCTGGATACATGTGCAAAAGAAAGATGAGAGGCAGTTCAGATGCGTTTCAGTAGAAGGTGTTTGTGATTTTAGCATCACTTTTGAAGGGAAAGTATGCTACCACAATAACAGACATTTCTGGGAACGTCTGTCAGGGGAAATAATTGGAACTTGTACGTTTTAAGATTGGAAGGATGGAAGTGTGCAAAAGTAGACTGGACACATTAAATACTGTTATATTTGATATTATAGTTCATGTGTTTTTGTCCTGAAATGTTTTATACAATGCTGTTTGACACCAAAAAGTAATCTGTACTCATTGGTTGTTTAAGGAAAAACTGGATAAACAAAAAAATGGCCTCTTTTGCAAAGACTGACTGTCTCTGGTGTTTATGTAGTGTGTATGTACAATGATGCATTATGTGACATGTATAAGTATGTAATGCCCTGTGGCACGCCTTTTGTAAAAGGGCTATATTTATGAACTTGACATCATTTGTCTTTCCATTGCCATTTATCACAATTTCTTGAACAAAGTGTCAAATAACACATTGCGTTTCAGTTTAATTAATACTTGACCAAAATACTGTTGTATACATTTGGACACTTCCCCTGTTCACCCTGGACCATACCATTGGCACTTCAAGTACTGTCATATATGATACAACAGAAAAATTGTATGTAATAACATATCTTTTGAAAAACCTTTTTTTTTTTTTTTTTTACATTTTGTTATAGGACTAAATAAAGGGTTCAGTTTCAAAAAATTGGGTTAAAATGGGTGAAATGGCTTCACTTTTGACAGTCCAGCTGAGTGTGTAAGTCTCTCAGACTTCGAGTTTCTTCCTTCGGTTCACCAGCCAGGAGATGAAGACGCAGAGCGCTGTATTGTTAACTGAGACAAGTTTTTCACATGAAAACAATGAGGTGAGACACATACTTCCATGCATCCTTTATTCCGTTTAAGCATTAAAACATCCAGTGTGCTGCCCTCTCGCAACAACACCCACATAAAAGACAATCTGTTTTACGGCACATTTAAGGCTTTTATTTCATCTGTTTTACACGCTATTACCAAAAATCTGACTCTACTAGCTTTTCTGCATTTCATTTGCATATTGTGATTCCAGTGTTAAAATCAAGAAGACTAAACGCCCCTTTGTCAGGGCTTATATGTATAGAGAAGATACTGAAGTATACCATTACACAGGATTATCGTACAAACCAGCTTCAGAGACAGTGTAAATCTATCAACATTTATACTGGAAAACCTCGTAAAAATGTCAGTATCAAAACAATAATTAGGACTAAAGCAGGGTTTTCATTTCCTTTAAAAAGAGGAGCTACAGTAAATATACTAGAGAGATGGGTGAGGGCTTGTCTTCCAAAAACACTGGCCCGACGTTAGCTATGAGAAAACACTAAAACCCAACTGACAAACCACCTCACAGCAATACACGGATCAATCAAACGATTATCACAAGTTGCTATGCAAATATCCTTCAAATACAATCTTTCTTTGAAGATGCGGTAGTGTTGTACTTCTTTTTTTTTTTTCTTCTTCATTTGCAGGGGGGAGCAAAGACGATACGATTCAAAGATAGTTGATGCAAGATGAGAATGTCCACCACTATGACAAGTGATTTGCATGCGTTGCTTAGTTCCACAGCATCCTGTTCCTTTTCATGATGCTTTCAGACGTCTTTGGAGCTGGGATGAAAGCAAAGTAACACAGGGGCTCAGTAGATAATGGCGTTGGTGTTCAGGAGTGTTCAGCCATGGCCACTCCCTGCAGACTTGCAGACAGGGGTAGACATGGCCAGGAAAAAAGGGGGTTGACAAATGATCAGACTCAATTTGGTTTTAGTACCTTGCTGTCGTTTCAGTATTCCCCAAACTGTCTGGTTTTCACAGTGATTGACTGATGGGTTGACGAATTCTTCCAACGAATAGCAGCAATCGGTTCTCCTGAAGACCGTGAGAGCCCCGTTCTAGTCGACAGGAATACTTGGGTAAAATGTCCAAAGTCCATAGGCGTAAGGCTTTGTTTGTAGTGTGAAATGATTGATAAAGAACGTACACACCCAAGCCCACCGACGGCACGTTAACGCTGACAATCTTCAAATGGAACAGATTTCACAGATCAATGAGGGAACATCTGCACATTGCGAGCACTCCTCCCATCGATCCACAGATAAACCCAGCACCGTGCTCCCTGGCTTCAGTTTACAGTACAGAGTCAAGTGTGATTCTCTTTGAAACAGCTGTCAAGTGTTATTATTACCACATGATCTCCAGTTAACAAGAGCATAACCCCAATATGTGCTATTCTGTCTTGTAGGGAGGGAAAATCAGGCCTATTTCCATTCAGCAATGGGGCAATTCAGTGTCGCCTTGCCCTCGGGTACACACCTGATGGAACATAACTCCAAGAAAAAACAGCAAAGCAAAATGACATGCCAGTAAAATTATTACATTATTCGCTTGGATCTCTGCTCAAAATAACAAGCTTACTCTTCTAATTGGAAAAATGTGACCTTCTTATTTGTGTCAGTTGAAAGCCACTGTCAGCTGGGCAAGAGAGACCTGTCAGGGTTCTTACAATTCATACTGCTTGCCAACAGAGGTCAATAAAAATCAGAATTTAACATTTTAGGAATTTGTGTAGTTGTCTGGTAAATTCTGCATTCAGATGATCCACCAGGCAGAAGTTATTTCAATTAAATATCTTCTTTTGTAACCATCCATGGTGTGCTTATGCGTCAGACAGGTGTATGGAAGAGCACTGGAGGCACATGACAATAAAAAAAACAGTTCTGAGATTACTCTCAGATTTCTGAGATGAGAATGAGAATTCTGAAACTATTAATCAAGTAAAAAAAAAAAAAAGAGAGAGAATTAAGTAAGAATTCTGAGTTTAGTCTCAGCATTTACAGATTGACTATTTCTTCAGAATTCTGAAAAAACAAAACAAAACAAAAAAAAACAACAACAAGAATCTAAGGATTTTGAAACTATGGTCAGAACTCTGACTTTATTTTCAACATTTTGACTTTTTCCCCTTCAGGATTCTGAGATTTATCTAAAAAAACGGTGTGTGGCCCTAATTCTCTTCCATACAGGCCAACCAATTCTAACAGCTGGAATTTGATTAAAATAAATGCTGGGTGGACTGGAAGTACGCTCAATTTACCAGAGGCTCCAGCTGAGAAAAGGTCTTAAGTAGTGTTCTCCGACGTCCATGCGTCTGCCTACTAAGCAGGGCTACGTTTAATAATCAGATGTCTGAATGGAGTCTGCCATTACTTTCTCTCTCCACAAGAGAACAGCAGGTACCGGCGCTACCCAGAGCACTGCTACAAAGGCCAGACGCACAGGGTGCACTCTGGGTAATGTTTAAACACACACACACACACACACACAAGACACAAACACACACACGAGCCTTCAAAAAACAAAGTAGGATTTTGTTTTTCCTCATGATTAAGAAAAACATGGAATGCCAATAAGATAACAAAAAAATAAATCCAACATATACATACTGAAACATAGAAAAATGATTACCTGAAAATACCTGCACATTAAAAGTGCGTTAGTTTAATCAACCCTGAATGGTAACTTAAAAATACAGAAAAAAGTAAAAAACTTCATTTGTGTATCTCGAGGTGCAAAATTTGATAATTCTTCACTGGGTATAAAAGAATACAAAAATCAAGCATGAGCACTGCAAAGCCTCTAAGTCAGAGGGAAAAGAGCTTTTTTGGGGGTGAGACACGGGAAAGAATACGTGAAGTAAAATCCGACAGATTGAATCTCGGGCATCAGAGTGGGAACCCTCCGCTCGGCGTGGAGGAGGGGAGAGTTACAGAGGGAGAGCAGAGGATCAAGAGATAGAGGCTGAGTGAGCTGGAGTGGGAGATGAATCCAGATCGAGGAGCGAGTGCAATCACCGAGCGGGCCCGGGCTCACGTGCAAACCCGGTCCAGGCCACGTGTGTGAGCACCGCCCAGGGTTCAGGACACTAAGTTTAGCCCAGGCTTTACTGGGCCTGGTCTGGCCTAACCCAACAATCCAAAGCCACCCCCTTTCCAGTCTGATTTCTACATTCCCACCCTGATGCGGCTCTTAAGACAGAGGAGAGTGGTGTGATCCGTTGAGTTCAGTCATATCCGAGAGAAAGAAAGGGGGTTGGAAGATAATGAGGAGGAGGAGGAGGCTTCTGGGGGAGCGTAGTGGTGGAGCCCGGCCGGAGCGGCGGCCTCCCTCAGGACGTGGGAAGCTCAAAGGAGATGAACTGTTTGAGCCTCTCCAGGTACTGGGCGTAGAGCTCGATGTCGTTGTGGCCGGCCCCCTCCACCCAGAGGGGCTCCACGGCACGGGGGCAGCGCTCGTACATGGCCAGGCCGTGGGAGAAGTCAATCACCTCGTCCTCGGTGCCATGAATCACCAGCACTGGAGACGCCACCTTGGACACTTTGTCAATACTGTTGGGAGAAAAGAGAGACAGAAGCAGGTTGAGGGTTAGCATGACTGATGAAGGAAGTGACTTGTCAGAAAAGTAGGACTCGCTTGATAAGAGCAACACAAACATCAATACGTTCAGACCACAGAACCTGAATGAAGTAGAACGGACTTTGCCAGGCACATCAAAACATGCCAGGACTGGGCTAGCTTCAGCTTGCACAGGTGATTTTGCAGGACCAAAGCAGAGGAAGTTTCAGCCTGTTAGCTGCATAGCATTAAACATTTTTCTTCACCACTAAAGTTGGACTAGACGGTTTGCAGCATTTAAGAAGTTCTATGATTTTGTTTAGTGATGCTGAGCAGCGAGGTTTGTTAGTCTGCAGATGCTGACTGGAGGCGCTAACAGGAGAAGCCTTTGCTAATGTTATACTAACATCAAATTTGAGTTTGGAGTGGAGTTTTGACAGCTGCCTCAGCACTTGTGTAACACAGCAGGACACAGACTCACATGCTCACAATTAGTGCATTTCTGCTTTTTAGGCCACAGTACAACATATCTGCACATCTCTCAAGCAAGTGTGACACAATTTACAGCAAATGGTTCAATGACCGTTCTACACCATTCAAGTTCTGTGTTCAGACACCCTATGAACAAGTTATATTTTGAATATTTTTAAATTTAACCACACTCATGCCACAATACTACAAGTATTCGGTGTTTCCCCAAAATTTCCCCAAATGCAGAAAACCCTCTAAAATCAGCATCTGGACATCTAGACACTAAAACCCCTCCACAGAAGATACCACTACTAATAACAGTATGAGTAGTGGTACATGCAAACTTGTCTGGAATTTGATCAAAATGTCTCAATACAATCAATTCAAGCATAAAGGTTCTCATTGACAGCCGGTTTAGCATGCTTTGCTTATAAAATCACTGTATTATTAACCAAACTGCATCATATCCATCAAATCAGAGGTGAATTTTTAATAAAGAGGCCAACAGCCCCACATTCCATGGTACTGCACATCTAACCCTTATGAAGCAAGGTCTGTGGAAAAGGAGGGGAGGGGCTGCAAACAGAAAAGAGGAAGAATACTCCACAAGGAAATACTGATCTCTTTGGTTCAAGAACTTCCTTCTTGTGGAGGAGTAAGTCATTTTGTGCCAAATTGTATTTCTTCATATCATATCAAATGAAACGCGCCTCCATCTCTGTCTTGTGTGCAGCAGCGCAGCGTGGCTCTGCCGCCGAGTGACTGACTGCTTTACACAGCAGGACAAAAAGCCATTAACAATAAACAAAGCCACACCTCATCATTGTCCAACAGCATGAATGGATGGTAATGCACCAGCAGCTCTAGTCAACAGAGAGTGTCCCTGCACAAACAATAGGTGATGGAAGTGTGAACGCGTACACACACACACATACACACAGTGAATAAACTAAATGGTGATCAGCCCTTCCCTCTGTGGACAGATCTCCATGCAAAACTCTGCTGCCTGCTGTGCATACTAATTCCTGGCTAATGGTCGTAGCCTGTAACTAGGTGTGGAGGCTTGGTGTCCACCGTGCCCTGTTATTCAGACAGAGGTTAGTTGGAAGATTAGCACAGGGGAAATCATCATGAGCTAATTACAATCCAGATGGAATAACACCATTATCCTGTTCACATCACAGCTGGGACATACAGACAGAAAGAGCACAGATATGACTGTCGCACGGCATATGTATGAACATCACTGCACAGCAACACAACACTGTGCACTGGGACGGAATACGAAATGACTTCTCTTAACACACCAACACTTTTGTCACATTACCCTTTTATTAAAAATAAAAAAAAAAACAAAATCAGATATGGTCCTGTGTCGTCTACCTCCCAGAACGTAGCTTGTGAATTTCTTTTCTCTTCCCATTTATGGAGATGTCTGATATGAAACCAGAAAATTCCTTCCAGTGCCGTGTGGGAGGACTTTGCTCAACTTTCCTGATGTTGCCTTAAGCAGCTGCTAGCCCACTAAAACTGGTTCATTAGTTTGGTTTGCAACGGAGAACGCTGTGTTCTTCTATGCATTGTCAAACTGTCTGCAACCAAGAAATTTCATTCCAACCAAACGCCACATCACGTGATGTCAGTGATTAGCACATCCTCAACCAGAGAAGAGGAACTACGGTTCAAAGTTTCTTCTCTTATTTGCCAATTACAGTCTAAAATGTTTCTATGACTTTTTTCAGAACTACATACCAAATTTCCATGACTAGATTTCAGCGGTGTGAGTCTGGCACCTTTTACAATTACACTGACACTGTGTACTTACTGCTGGAGCTGAAGTGTGGACTGCATCTTGAGGAATTTGTAGGATCAACTCAAAAACCTTTTATTTTATTAGATGTGTTGTTAGTATTATTGATTAAGTTCGAATTGCCTGGTTTTCTGATGTTTACTTGAGTCGCTGCCAGCTAGCTCGTCTAGCAAAAATTAGCGAGATAAGTGATGGAGAGCTTGAGGACAAGGGGTGGAATCTCAAGACATATCAAGTCTCCTTGAGCCTCCCACAGCAGCCATGTCTCTTGACTGTGATTGGTGGATTTCCTAGAACAACATGAGCTGACTACAGGAAATACAAATATCTAAACTGAAAATCTGAAAACTTTTCCAGACTTTTCCACCTCCCCAAGAGCAGTTTGCAGGGTCGTAATTCTTAATACTTTTAACGTTTTGGAATTTTGGGGGCATAACAATGGTTAAATTGAAAGATTCTGAATATTGATGAATTATTGGTTGGATAGCTTCAACGCAAAATATCTGCACTGGCCCTAAAAACAGCAGAGTTTGAATCCTCCAACACACACAAGAGGATGACAACGTGGTATTTTTCTTCTCCTGGTTGACTGAGCAGTGAGCTGCTTCCTCTGGAGGTAATGCAGCTGGGAAGCTTTGTCACTAAAACACCGTCCTGGTTTGCCAGAGCATTAGCTGCAAAGGGTCTCCACAAGCAGGGTTTAACCCTATAAAGCCATTTGTATCATATATGACACACGATATCAGTGAACACATTCCATTTTCAGTTTAATCAATACTTGACCAAAATACTGTTGTATACCTTTGAACACTTCCCCTGTTCACCCTGGACCATACCATTGGCACTTCAACTACTGTCATATATGATACAACAGAAAAATTGTATAAAGACATATTTTATGAAAAAATCTTTTTTGTTTTACATTTTGTTATAGGACTAAATAAAAGGGTTCAATTTCAAAAAAATTTGAATTTTCTGCCAAATCTTTCATAGTTCAGGCTTTATATGGTTAAAATGAACCTTTTGGCCTATCAGGTAAACTAAGAAAATGTACAAGTCAAAAATATTTGTTAACAGCCAGAAAACTGCATCATGCATTATTTACATAGTGTGTTTCTGCACTTCATATTTTAGTCAGGAGCTCCTGCTTCATTCAGATGACCTCCATGACTTTTCTCTTTGCCTTCATGTTTTCTTTTTGGAGGCTGAACACCGGAAATATGATGCCACATGTCAAAGAACATGTAACACAGATGTTTGTTACGGCTAAAACATAGACAGACATAATATAGAAAGCTCCAAATAGTGGTAAGCAGCTTTGATTTGATTGGCTGATGTCATGATAGGCACGGTGCACATTGAGAGACACATTAGCTTCAGCCAGTTCAGATAAAAAACACAGCAATGTAAACCTGACATTATTCTGTAATTCCACATTATTTACTGGCCACCTGGCTGGTGACCCCAATTTATTTATCTGTTAACACAAAACACCACCATTTACTTGCATTTGGCAGGTAAACGGTGTTAATTCTGGACCCTGGCCCGAGCGCTCTGTGTTCTCAACTCTTATCTTTTCACTCCTAAAAATGGCCCGCAATTCAGACCAAGGTTTGGCCGATATAGGTTTTTGGAAGCTGAGAATGATACTTTGGATTGAAGCTTTTGATGGCGGATATTTTCTGCCAATATTCAATAACTCAATTTAAGTACAACGGTAAGTATGTATTTGGTTTAGTGCAGAGGTAAGTGTCAGGTGGGACTAAGCTTTCTTACTCCTACTGTAGTATTCTAAGTGTCCTTTAGGAGGTAGTGCAGTAACTGACCTATCACAGATAGTTTCCCCCCCCCACACACAACAGTGGAGGTAAAAGGATTCTCTAGCATTTCTCTCTATTGGTAAATATCATAAGCAATTATAAAGGCACTATTAGGTTCAGTAGATTTTTAGTTTTAGAACATAAGAAATGTTGATAAAGATTAAAATAAATGACGGCACACTGAACTGACTTTACTGTCTTGTATTAACAGTGTTTGGCTTGTTGCATCCTCAGCTTGTGCCTTTACAGGTGTGACATCCTAAACACAAGCAGGTGGCGTGACTAATTACAGTGCTCATTTATACAATATGTCCATATTCTTTGCAAAAGAGGGCACTTCTCACAACACAAACATACAAAATTCCATTAGTAAAAAAAATAATCCATGTTGAAATGTTGACTAAATTAATTTTGACTAAAAGAAACAGATAAAAGTGTAGTACAAAAGTTCTTAATTACGACCTAATACATTTAAATGTGAGACTATTTAGTGTCTTTTAAGGTCTGAAATTTTTAATGACCTGCAGACACCCTGTGAATAATCTATTGATAGTTTTTGATGAAATGATTAATAATTTACAGCAGGATGTCAACAGGTATCAGAGAAATGTAGTGCTTTTTGAGACCTTTTTGAGACAAATTTAAGACTGAAATTTGAGACTACATTTGGACATCTTTTTCTTGTCCAAATAACCATTTGAGGTGCGAACTAGGCTGTATATTTGTTCCAGTGCAGAGGTCAGTTTTAGGTAGAGATATGGTGTATTACTGACATGATAATTGGACAAACTGTTAGTATGAAAGTCTCCTTTGGGTTAGATAGTGAGGTACTGCTAGGACTTGAGTGAGGTGGCTCATCTTCCTAGCAGGTCAGTGTGGCTGCTCATATATGAAGGAAGTATGAGGTTCAATTCAGAAATGACTCTGATGCTCTCATTTTGACAAAAACATAAAGACAGATACATGAAATTAGATCATATTTATGCTGAAATTAAGACCTGATAAACTCAAATTTAACACAGTTTAATGACTTTGAGGGCCTCATATTTACACATTTAAATTGAAGAAATGTAAAACTTTTAAAGGACCTGCAGACACCCTGTATAAAATGGAACAATGGCAAATGAAGCTGTAACTGGCAAATGTTTATATTTCTACTTGATAAACCAATTTTTTTTTTTTTTTTTTGGCTGAATGACTATTTGGCTTATTTCAGCACTTAGGTGAAAACAAAATGCATCATGCTCAAGTGTAGACATCTGCAAATGCATGTGTTCCATCTCTCATATAAAAACACACACACACACACACACACACACACACACACACACACACACACACACACACACACACACACGCAGGAAATCATCAGGAACGCCTGGTGAAATCTGCAGCACTGAGGCAACCAATTGAATTGGAAATGGGAAATGGTGCTGGAAGCGAGGGAGATTACAAAGTAATGTTGGAAGAATAAACATTCCCAGCTCTCATCTCTCATCCGTGTCGGGGATGGACTGCCTATTTTACCCAGCTCAACGCACACGCCTTTACATCACACACAAGCATGCACTTATGTACAGCCTTATCTTACAAACACACCTTCTGTGGAGCCTACTCTTAATATTCCTGGCCATGCTACACTGCAGCCTACAAATCTGTGCAGACAAAGCACACTCATTAAACTTTAACAATGTCTGACTGTTCATAATTCATTCATACGTGGGTTCCTCACAGGGGCTGTATGATACTTCAATACCAAATTTCTATCAGTGATGGCAATCCATGCCTGTGAAGTAGTGCGAGTATCGCTTCATCATCCAAACAGGACGGCGGCTCAAGCTGCGGTTGTCATGCAAACAAAGTTATGGTGCTGTTACCATGGCATGTTGTGCTGTTAGCCTACTTCAGTGTCTTCTGCTGTTTGACTAATAGGATGCTTCATGTGCAGACTGCCATTTCTTCCTCAACTCCAGAGTTCAGTGTCACCCAATTACTGACTCCTTTCCAGCTGGCAACTTTCACAATAGTGTTCATTTTAAACACAGGAAACTGGCCTGAATCTGACTGCCATATTTAAGTTTAATCGCCTTGTACTTCCACATCTTACATCCACAATTTATTTCATGTAGCTTTAGTGCCGCGCCAAAGCAGGAGAAAGCAGTTTTATCCCAACAAAACAAACAAAAGTGATAAGTGCAGGGCTTCAGATGGAGGCTGAAATGGTCAACAGTGTACTAAGGGGTGGGAATCACCAGAGGCCCCACATTATCATCACAATGCTTAAATTACAATGCAATACTATTGCGATATGCTATATGCAATATGCTGAATATTGTGTTAACATATATTGAAATATATTGAGATTTACTACCCTTTTTCAACTGCAAATTATGCCCCCAAATAAAAACTTTGTCAACTTCTGTTTTATCTAATAAGATTAAGTTTTCATTCTGTTCACCTCACGTCAATCATTTTTATTGCAGCAAAATGATAAGCCTGACCACCTCGGTCATAAAAACTTGTCAGAAATGTTGCATCGATTTTTGGCTATACTATATCAATATGTGCGATCCATGTATCAATACAATATTGCCACAGAAAATATTGCAATACTATGCTGCATTAATCCCCCCCACCCCTCAATGCACCCAACTTTTTAATAATGCAACTAGTTTTTTCCTGCCATTGCCAGCAGTGACTGTCCCCCACAAGCAAAAAAATAAAAATTGTGAAGGCATGCACAGCAACAAGCTTTAATTTAGGGCTGAACTCTATGTGCCTGCCTTGCTCCACTCTTATGTGCATTGCTTTGCAAGCTAACATCAAGGAACATTGATGAGTGACAGGAAAATGAAATGGCCAAAAATATCCACATTTTTCTCACTCCCGGCCTGTCCAAACCCTGCCTCCTCTCTACATCAGATGTCAGTGACACTGAGACTGACTCGATCAGTGGAGGTTCTCAGGTACAGCCGCTGCCACATGATAGTGAAACTAATTGAGTCTCCCCTGGCTGCACCGTCTTTGCCTGCAAGGCAGTGTAAATCAGCTTGACGCGACACAAGTTTCCTGGTTCCATTATGACGAGGAAAATGCACTGCACCTTTTGCAGTATTCATATGTTATTGTACTGTTATTATTACTTATAAGACAGTGCAGAAGGCATCACAGACAATGGGAGTCAGAGCAGACAACAGCAGACACCGCAGATCAAGGAGAGAAAAGGCAGCGTGAGGCAGAGCTGAGAGGGGAGTGAAGCACATGTAAAGCATGTGTGTGGCATAACTGTACATACACTCTACGGACAAAAGTATTGGACCACCTCCACATTACACCTACAGGAGCTTCTCTGACCTCCCATTCTAAATCCATAGACACTGATATGGAGTTGGTCCCTTTGCAGCTAGAACAGCTTCCACTCTTCTGGGAGGCTTTCTACCAGATGTTGGAGTGTGTCTGTGGGAATTTTGGCCTGTTCATCCAGAAGAACATTTGTGAGGTCAGACACTGATGTTGGACCAGAGGGCCCGGCTCACAGTCTCTGTTCTAGTTGATCTCAAAGGTGTTGGATGGGGTTGAGGTCAGGGCTCTGTGTGGGCCAGTCAAGTTCTTCCACACCAAACTCAGCCAGCCAAGCCTTTATGGAGCTGCTTTGTGCACTGGGGCTCAGTCACACTGGGACAGAAAAGGGCCTTCCCCAAACTGGTCCCACAGAGCTGGAAGCAGAGAATTGTCCAAAATGTCTTGGTGAGCTGAAGCATTAAGATTTCCCTTCACTGGAACTGAGGGGCCGAGGCCAAGCCCAGAAAAACAAGACATTAATATGATCCTTCCGCCACCAAACTTTACAGCTGGCACAATGGAGTCAGGCAGGGAACCCAGACTCATCCATCAGACCGCCACATAGAGAAGCGTGATTCCACCGCTCCAGAGTCCAGTGGCTGTGTGCTTTACACCGCTCCATCTGACACTTGGCGTTGTGCTTGGTGATGTAATGTTTGCATGCGGCTGCTCGGCCATGGAAACCCATGCCATGAAGCTCCCAGGTCCCAGTTTTTGTACTGATGTTGATGCCAGAGGAGGTTTGGAGCTCTGTAGTTATTGAGTTAGCAGAGCGTTGGCTACTTTTATGCACTATGAGCCTCGGCAGTCGGTGACCCCGCTCTGTAACTTTACGTGGTGCTGCCACCTGCTGGCTGAGTTGCTGTGGTTCCTAAACACTTCCAATTTGCAATAATCCCACTTCCAGCTGATGGTGGAATATCTTGGAGGGAAGAAGCTTCACCAGCTGACTTGTTGCAGCGGTGGCTTCCTATTAACTTACTATTACAGCAGCATGCTGGAGCTCAGCGAGCTCTTCAGAATCAGCCATTCTGTCACAAATGTTTGTAAAGGCAGACTGCATGGCTAGCTGCTGGATTTTATACACCTGTGGCAACGGGACTGAATGAAACACCTGACTTCAATGATTAAGAGGTGTGGCCTAATACTTTTGTCCATATAGAGTATATTTTTATTAATTTAATGTTTGACAAGGAAGTTTTTGCTCCTTAAGTTTGTTTTTTTTTTGGGTTGTTTGTGTAGTTGCTTTACATAGCAATGCTCAACACCTCAGCTCATCATTGAAAATTAAATCACTACGGATGCACAATATATTGGCAGACTATCAGAGACTGCAAGTGTTTACTCTGAAAAGTAAAAACTTTTTTTTTTTTGCTGCAAGCAGTGCAGTCATTTCTATGATTTTTTCCCTATGATAATATCACTTCATACAAAGGCCAAATAAGAAACATATTAAGCCAATATTTAGATTTTTCTAAAAAAGGAAAAAAAAACTTATTATCTTAAGATAGGTACATTTGAAAACCTTGCCAGTTCCACATCTCCATTCTTAAAAAAATAAAGATTTTTACAAAAATGCTGATCTGTATCTACTGATGTGAGTGGGGAAATACTGTATATTGGAATGACCCTTCCAAAGGGGAAAAAAAAATCCCCATGAATCATAGCTTGCAAACTAAACATTGATAATGACATGGATACACTGCATTGAGAGACCAAAATAGAGCTTGCTGATGATGATTTTCCTGGCCAGCTACTCAGCACACTTTGAGAAAACACAGAGTTCTTAGAGTGTCAACTAACAGTTTTTTTTTTCTCTATTCCTTCCTCATACTGACAACTTCACTGTATTAGACCTGCTCTCAGTCTTCTGTGTACAATGCAGATGCAACAGCAAATAAATGCAAACTAGCTTAAGCTAATGTAACTAACTGTGAAACTGGTTGTTTATGCAGGTTCAGATCCAATTATATTAAAATCAAATCTAGGAATTGAGGCTCATTAGCCAGACTGAAAACTCTCAAATATATTACTAAATTTGACAGCAGTTAATTTGTCACCAGTTTTTCTAGGTGTTATATCAAAAAGCAGGCAAACTTATGTGCAAAGAAACAACTCTAAAACTCTAAAAATTAAACATAGCGTAGGCTGGCCTACTCATCTAGTCTGGTATTTTTCCATTCCTCCCATTGTGCTCTTTTCCAGGTTCCCCACTGCTGTGCCCTTCTTGCCTCTGGATTCAGGAACCTTCATAACTGATCCCATTCTGTGGTCAGTGCCAAGTAATTGTTCAGACCAAAGATTCATGACGAGATGAGTTGATACTTGCAAAAGAATGTCAACATGTCTGGTCTGCAGTGTACTGAGAGCTGCCTATGACACTAGATGAGACGGTGAATCATATCCCTATACTGCGTCTACTTCAGTGTTTGTGTGAGCCTTCTGGAGCTGGATAGGTCTAGAGCAGCTCCATGCTGCCTTCACAGGAGCGAGACATCTATCAGGAGTGTCATCTATAAAATTTCACCAACATGCCATTTGTCAACTCTGTCAATTGATGCTCTCTTCCTTGGCATTCCCTGCGGAGGAAATTAAGAGTTTCTTCCTCCATTGAAAATATTCATTTCTCCAGGGTACACCGTAAATGCAGTGTTATCGCCGTGGTTACAAATTTACAAGAGGGATTTTCCACAGTCGAACTTCTCGTGAAAGCAGCTAACTGACACCCACACACACACTGTCTCTGTTGCCATCACTGTGCAGGTAAAGAATGCTGTATAAATGCTAAATAAAATATCTGATATCTATCAGGACATTACTCAGAGAAAACACGGACTACCCGAGACAGCAGTTCACCAGGGGAACGCTTTATGATAACAACAGGCAAGATCCAGTCCATAGATATTGAGAAACAGACTCTTTAAAAACACTATAAAGCCACTTGCAACTTGACAAACGGAGTCTCAGGCAACGCCATCAACCAACTTGAGACAAGGTGAGACGGACCGCTTCATGCCGCTGCAGCTCCCTGCAACGTTCTGAAACAGTCTTGTCGCGTCGTGAATGTCAGGTCTGATGTGGGCCTTGCGCAAACTGGGCAGTCTGACAGACAAGCACGTTGGTAGATATTTTGGATTAAATTGTTTGATGCTTCCTGACAGACGGAAATGGAACACAGGACAACTTCCTATAGTGTTAAAGACATACTTCGGGATTTCCAAATTTCAGTTTGAATCTTGATTGTGGCCTTACAAGTCCAGAGAGCTAGATAGATCAGTCAGGAGTCAGATACGTGCTCACGCTTTAATCAGAAAGGGGTCAAAGAATGGAATTTTTGCCGTTTCTTTTGGCAGAATACAATTTTCAGGAACCCACTTTTTTGCTCAAGGGTGTTGAGTTTCAGTTAGTGGTGAAAATTACAAAAAAAAAGGCCCCACTGGGTTTTCAGAAAAAGAATCATTCCTCCGCCTTTATTAACACTTGACAGATGCTTTGAGACAGACTTTTCTCCTGGAGGGTGTACAGTGGTAAAGCTAAGTGAAGCAAAATAAGGATAGAGATCTGGCTCTGACAGCCTGTTCTCTGAGTTTTGACTCGACCTCTCCCCTCACTCTGTTTTACTGCTGCTCTCCCTCCAGCGCAAATGTGGGAGAAAAGGAGAAGTCGTTTAAGTATGGCACCACTCATAAGCCACTCACATTCAGGGGGGAACTTTTCAGTTCAACAGGTATAAAATACAAAAATAGAGAGGCATGCCAAAGCTACAGACTACGACTAGGGGTATCTAAAAGTTGCGATTGTTTAAATTTTGACTCCACATTTGATGTCAAGTGCTCATCGCTGTGATGTTTGTCACGTCACGTCAGTCAAACAGTGCTAGGCACACTGTGACGTCTGGCTCCTTGGATTTTCTGTTGATGATGTTTGAATTTCTCTTTTCTTTTTCCGTCTACCCACAGTGGCTATAGAGTGGTGAAGTCCCGCCCCTTCCGGTGGACCCCCATGGGACCTTTCGGAGCGAAAAAAATGAATGGTGTTCAATGGACAGAAAATAATTATTTTCTGGTCCCCCCGTCGTTATGCCATGGATTACACAAATGTTGTTTATAGGCTTAAATAACAAATTTTCATGTCAAGAGTTTGACCGTTTATTGCGCCATTGTTCAGTTAAATGCTGTTGAGAAAACACAATTAGAAAGACTACATGCTGTGTCGCGTATGTGACGTCACGTCATCGCCGTTTCCCTCCATCCAGATTCAAGTCAAGATGCCGGTGTGTTTTGTTCCCGATTGTCCGCGTCTCCGAGGGCCGACGGAGCGCCGGGCCGGGCGGGAGGGCGAGAGCAGCGAAGAGTTGTAGTTCACAAAGCGGGCTCACACAAAACCTAGCATTATTAATATTCTTCGAGCTAAATTGTAGTCTTCTTTGCGTGAAAAATTATCTTTAAATATCACAAACAACATATGTGAAATCCATGGCACAATTCAAACGGGACCAGAAAATCATTTTTATCTACCCATTGGATCGCATTCATAATTTTTTGCTTTTGAGGACCCATGTACCGGAAGTGGGTGGGCGGGACTTCACCACTCTATTGCTACTCCATCTAAATACCCGGTTCATCTTTTTATTCTGAACAAACCAGATGCGTAAAACATCATTTGCAAAGGATGCCTTTCAGGAAAGACCTATGAAACACAGGCTGAATCACTACTATGTTCTATCATTCTGTGATAGAGGGAGCAAATCAGACAGTTAAGAACCTGTCTGTCAAGGTTTCCTAGGAAAAATAAGGTCATGCTAAGGGGAATGTAGCTGCAAACAGACTCGAATCTCTAAATTTTGGGAGTTGGCAGTGTAGCCTTGTGATTAGCAAGACCACCTTGTAAGGTGTCAGGTTAAATCAGCTATGTGCCCTGTATGAGTGCCTTTGAGCAAGACACTGAACCCCTACATGTATGTGCTTACTCGTTGCAACTAAATGTTTGGCTCCAGGGTGTAAGACAGGAAAAAGAGAGAGCCACAGTAGTGTGGTACCCTGTTGCTTTTCCATCACAAGAATTCCCACCCATCCAACCAGTGTAATCATCAGGCGAATGAAACCATGTGAGAAGAACAGCACAAGAGCATTGTCCTTTATCGACCCTGTGGCTATCAGTGCTCTACCTCTCACCTACCCCTCCTCCTCCTCCTCTCTGAAAACTGAAAATTGGAAGACAGAAAAAGAAAGAAAGACCGAAAGAGTTTCCTTCTCTGCCTGTCTAATCTTCCCTCTTTGACCCCAACTGTAACTTGTTGCCCTTGTCTTGGTACTTGATACTTTATCCCTGTATAGACCTTAATTGTTCAAATTAATTTTCTTGTTCTGTGACTGTGAGTTTCTTGAAATGATTATTATCTAATTATGATAAATATGATCATTATTTTTGAAAACACGACAATGTTTCTGCTTCTCTTTTGCTGTAATTATTCTGCAGGTGAAGTACTTCTTCCTTTGTAGTGGTAGTAGGAAAAGGAACTGCATAGTTGTTATCCTGTTTGGCTGAATTCTGGAGAATCAGTTCCCTGACCAAGTGTTTCATCTGACCTGTAATCAGATAATATTTGGATGTGATTTATCCACATTAGATTTATTATCCTACCCTCTTAACTGTAGAATTTGTATTGTATGTTGCAATTTGATTTGGACCAGATCAACTACACTGTGTCATTTCTCTCTCTGGTTACACTGTTGGGGGCATAACGAGGGAGTTACGCCCCCAGGAGGAGTACACAGATTATGCAGTCGATGTACCAAGGAGAAACATTTCAGCATACTACCTCGCCAACTTTTAATGCAAGGCGCCTCAAAGCACCTCCAAAGCACCTCCAAAGGCGGTTTAAGCAATGGGAATTTCAAGTGATGGTCCAGATTTTTACCGAGTCTTCACCGCTCCATATCAGTGTAATAGATCCTCCAAGTATGACCCATCAACTCCTTCCCTGTCAAGAGAACAAACGCTTCACCAGGAGTGTGCTGCTCTGTTCCCATATTCAACCGATGTGGCAGTTCTAGGACAGAAAGTATTTCAGACATTTTGGAAGTAAGAGGTCTGGAAAGAGCGTCAATAATGAGTCAAACATGTGATGTTGTGCATACTTCAAAAATTCAGCTTTGGGTCACTGTTTGAAATTTATCTGCTGGACTGGATCCATGGTATTCATTTTGGAGAACAGTGGTCCTGGTGAAGCTCTTGCTCCCACAACAGGGAGAAGCTGAAAGGTCAAACCTGGAGGATCTATTCCACTGGCATGGAGCAGCAAACACCACTGTATGGGTAACACTCATGTGTCCCCAACGTGTGCTCAGTGCATTTGTTTCATGATTAGGTGGATAAAAATTGACACAGCATAGTACCACAGGATTTTGTGTGCCAATATTGTATTGGTACACAGATACCAAGTATTGATATTCTATCACCAATAATCAATGCCACATTTATGACATTTTTATATGGCAGAGTTGGGAAAACTCTGGGTATGATGTATGCAGCAAATGTCATCATATAACATATATACATTATTTGAAAATAATCCTATTAACTGTCTTGTAACTTTCTACTGCCACATTGCTCCCATTCTCCTCTGTCCAAGCCCAGCGTCACTTATTCTTAACGCCCTTATCGACATCTTTGCTGTCTTCCCCGGGTTTCATGAGCCTGCGGTCCATCCTGTGGGTTGCAGTGCGTCACTGTAGGCGAACAAGGCTCACTTCAATGGCATATGGAGCACCTGATTGTCAACACCCAAGTCCCGCCCCTGCCCTTCTGATTGGCTAGTAGGCCTATTGTTAGTGTGGTTGAGAACGAAAGCTGCGCTTCTATTGCATCCAGAGAAATGTCTGTTAGATAAATCTGGGCGAACCCCCTTTTTTTTTGCAGTCATGCCGGTACGCCGGAGATCCGGCGGAATGCTATCAGCCCTGCATTTATAATAATTTATTAAAACGACAGTACTAGACAGCATGAATGATTAAATGGTACTAGCATCGGTCTCAATATAAGTCATTTTACCAAAGTATTAGATGCTCGTCTCAGATCTGATACACTGATGTTTTGGTATGATCACACCTCTAGAAGACAGTGTAGGTACAGATTTGGGAAGAGAATCAGACGCTGCAGAAAATGCAGCACAGACACACGCGTTTTGTTGGAATTTGTTCACCGTGTTTTCAGACATGGATGTGAATCAATATATTTTCACTTTGGTTGGTTTGGTGGGAGATAACTGAGGACTGCAGGACAGTCACGGCCGTGCCGGGCTTTCACAGCTGTAGAGCTGAAATATCAAAGTGCCTGGGGTCACTAATGGGGAGGTGTGTTATCACCTGGGCCCAGAGGGACTGTTAGAGAGGCTGGGGCCCTCCTGTTGACATCCTCTTACTGATGGACAACACATACACACCCCCACAAAAATCAGCAGATGTGGGGACAGAAGATTGACTAAATTGGAACTGGACTGACAAGAGGCAGAGAACAGCTCTGTGAGTTGTTCAACAAATGGAGACTTGAGATAAAGCTTATGAAAAAGAGGAAAGACAGAAAAACACTGATGATGAGGCTAGATGAGCATCACCTAAAAATTTCAGTACTATCTGAATGCCAATGACAAAAACTGATTACAATTTAGAATTTTATTATCAGCAATTTGGTAGAATACCAGTAGTGAATTTCTAGATATTAAACTTATGTTCACACCAAGCACAACTGGAGCAGTTTATCAGAACTCAGCATGTGATCTTTTATGTTCCTTTTCAAGGGTTGTCTTTACTTACTGCTGGAACTGAGCAGCTTTTTGTGTACTTGTGCGTTTTTGAGTATTTTTAAAAGAATGGTAAACTCAGTTAAAATGTGAATTTTCTTATTTAGAAAATTCAGTTTTATTATTTTATTAAAATTCAGTAGTCAGTGTAAAAAAAAAAAAAAGTGACCACCGCTTTCTTATGTGATACTCCGAGTTGTGTTTGTACTTCAAACTATGTTTTTGAGAGTCATTTTGTGAACACAGTACACATGAATGGGGAGGTGAAAACAGAAGCTCTGTCCCCTGAGTGTCAGAATATAGACTTATATTCAATATGCACGCAAATGTTTTACTAAACTTTCATGTCATTTTCATGCAAATAAAGGACATGTCTAGTCATTCTGCATGCAACAGATGAAAAAAACAGTAAACACGGAAGATGTCAACGCTATTGTTATATTAATGATGGCATGGCATTGCAAGCCAAATTAAAAAATACAACAGAAAGGTTATTGATCAGACCAAAGAAACCAACTTTAGATATGGTTGCACCTTGACAATTATTCATTGGTGTCAAAACGAAAACTCCTGTTTGTGGCAACTCTACTTAAACACACTGCGTCCCTCCAAAAATATGTGACACTGATAATGAATGCTACAGGAGACTGTCTCTCAGCCACACACAGCTTGTGGATTTTCGCTAATTTGCACAGATGGCTTAAGTGATGTAACTGATTAAAATGATCAATCTCGCCCCGTAGTCTAGTCTTTGAGAACATCTTTAATATGCAGCAACAGCATGCTCGTTTCCCCAGCACCTAAGGAGGAAAATGTGAAGAGCAATCTGGAACAGGATAGGTTTAATTGAACAGAAGGTCCAAGCAGGCCTATGTATATTAAATGCCATTAAATTGCAGCGCGTGGGCTATAAATTCCATAAATGCACAGTGGTCTTGGAATGTTGCCAAGACTAACCAAAATGATTTGATACTCTAATGTCCTTTCCTGTAAAAAGTAAATCAAAATGCTGCAGTTTCAAGTATTGCCAACAATTTTCATCCCTCTTCATTAGACTCACACATTTATTGTGTTTACAATGGCAGCTATAGCACAAATCATTGTAATGCCCTGAATGAATAAAGAGAGCAATTACAAAGACTCTGAAACAAGTTAACTCTGTGCTGAAGGATAACAAACTGGTGGAGAGGGTTAGAAAAAAGTGACTGATGGAAGATATTTAATGAAAAGTTTGTCCAAAAAAATTCTGAGTTTGTTCTAACATCTGCTTCAATTATTTATATGTAACCATACCTAAATAATTATATCCCATCTCTCACTCAGTCACACACCTAGCTGCCAAATAAACACACATATAGCTGCCAAGTGAAACACTGCTTTGCATTCCAGCCATTTGCGAGCTGTAAATAGCTGGATGAGAGCAGTGCGCCTGCCATCTGAGTCTGTTAGAGAATCTTAGATGAATGGCTGATTAAATCTAGTATCAGCCCCTCCAAATAATGTAGTGGTGTCAGTGTTAACAGTTTCCTGGCAGCGTGTTATGTGTGGGGAATATGAATAAACTACCATATCAAACTTAAAAATATTTTCCTGATTGAGGACATATTTCATTTGGCTATGATACAAGTTAATGAAAACGGAGACTTAAATGCTTGAGGGCAGTACGCTATACGCTCAGTGGCCACTTTGTTGCAGTTCAATGCAACAGCTCTGCCATAAATTCTACCTTCTAAGAACATTTATAATGTTCAGTTTTTGACATTGTGACATTGTGGAGCATGTGTCAATTTAATTGTGTGTGTTACTGAGGTTGTAGTTTGCAGAGGTCTTGTACTGGACTGCATTATATTGAGGTGTTTCCAATTTTTTGCCCTCCCTTTTTGTATACACCAAGGGGACAGAATAGCAGAAACAGCTCTCAATAAAATGCAGTCCAGCACAACAGTAGCTCTAACTATGAGCTCAATGCCAACATAGAAGTGAATGAAAGTAAACGTTATGGCAGAACAATTGTACTGGATTGTATTGGATTGTACAGGTGGACCTAATTAAGTGGCCACCGAGTGTATATGCAGCTGTTAAAGGAAGAGCCAACAATAAAAAAAATTACATTTTATTTCGTAAAAATATAAAAATAAATTACCAAAAATCATTAGAATTGTTGAAATGAATTTCAGGACATTCCTTTAGCAAATTGTAGCTTTTAAAAGGTGAACATCAAATTAAAAGTGAGACTCAACAAGGGCTCTGAGGTAAGACCGGGGTTTCCGCTACATGTAATTGATCGTGGCGCACATATACTTAGTATAATCAGAGTTTGAAATGATAATTTAAATATCATGAAATGTTACACTGCACTGCAATTAACTTTATTTTGAAAAATGAACACCGGAGTCATCACCCGCCTGTTTGGTTCTACTGCTGCGCGCTCAAGAGCGGAGGCGGTAAGAAGCAGAGGGAGAGAAAAGGGCGAGAGAAAGGCACCTAAGCAAGATTAAGTTTAATCCGTTTTTTGTTCAAGCCTGTGAAAACGACCCTAATGTTACTGTTAATGTTAACAGTGCATTGTTACCGACAGTAACGTTTAATGTTAAGGATGCACAGTTTGGCTTTCACGTGTTACGTTTCACATACGTTTTGAAAAACGGCACGACCTAGCTTAATGTCAGGTAATTTTCTGTAATGACACTCAGGTTCCTGAGGAAGAGAGTCAGGTAATATTAGATAAAGGAGGCTCAATGTTCTTAATTTATCGTGACGTTCTGCCCTCAAGTTCTGTGGAATAGAAATGATACTGATGTGTACAGTGGCAAGTGTAATATTTAAATGTTCCTAACAATACCTGCGTGGTATTGGTGATGTGAGAGAATCTAACACTTGTTCCCAATTATATTAGACAAGTACACAGGCAGAAATAGTGGAGGAGGTGAGTGGAGGAGAGAAAAGTGGAGGCGCAGAGCAGGGGGGTGCGTCTTCCTGCACTGGCATCCCAGAACGATGAATGGGGACAGCTGTACCCATGCTTGAGCCAGCTAGCAGCCATTGCCCTAACAGTGCCCATATCCTCTGTGAACTGTGAGAGAGATTTCTCAGCAATGAACAGGGTAAGACATTTGGTTAACAGTAAACTGTACGTCAGAGATGGTTTTGTCATGTATTTATGTGTAGGTGAAGACAGACCTGAGGAACAGGCTGCAGGGGGACCATCTGGCAGCATGCATGCTGCTCAGCATCAATGGGCCACCTCTGACTGAGTTTGACTACAACAGAGCCTTAGAGCTCTTTTTCAAAAAAACAAGAAAGATAAAGTGCTCTCAGCCAGGATGCACACTGTGCCATTAGACAGGGATACAGTGACATCTTGAGATTTAAATAAAGTATTTATTTATAAAAAAAAAAAAAAAAAAAAAAAAAATTCAGTTGTCATAATTTCACATTTCATGTTAATTTCAAGTTACATCTTCAAGTGGCCTGATATTTTTCTGCAGCATTTAGAGTACAGTTGTGGAAGTGGCTTCATTAAAAACAGTAGCGACAGAGCACAAAGGTTCACCACTACAAGCAACTCACTGATACTAACAATTGTTGAGTGGAAACATCCCGGGCAAGGTCAAACAAGTACAGCATCTGCTGCTCCTCTTTCTGATTTTCAATATTATCATTATCATTTCAATGTTATGTTTTAGTCTCACCACTTTGAATTTACAGTGTTTCCCACAGATTGATGCTGTACCCATTGGGGGAACTGGCGGTTGGTTTGGGGGGTGTCTACTGAACTCTCTATTGAAATTATTTATATCAATTATTTCAAAGAATACATTTCTAGTATTTCTTATTCACCATTTTAATTCTGCATGTCATGTAAAACTATTTCTCACCTCACTCTGTTGTTACTGATGTGTTGAACCAATCAAAACTAACACTGACACTTCTTTCCGTAGTGAGGCATTCAAGGCATTTACGGTAAGTCATTTTTGAGGCCCAGCTCTATTCATGTAATGCTTAAGACTATGTGTGTCTGTGTCTCTGCAAATCAAAGTGCTAGTTAGATGGTGATGGTGACCACCATGGGGGAAGAGGGTGATGAGAGACTGGCGCTGGATGGAGCGCCACAGGGCACATGGATCGAATTATACTTGGGCAGCCTTTAATATACGAGAATGGGCTGTCCAAGTATAACATATGTGAGGGAAACACTGATTTATATTTGACAATATCTGACACCCAAATGATTCCACAGTTAACACAAACCAAAATATGCTTTCATAGCAGAGTTCCAAAGGGCAAAATGACTTCAAGTGGGTACGGGGTTTAGTTTGAGTCAAGTTGGGGGCCAGAACATGAACAAGTTTAAAAACCACTCACTTAGGACATGGTCATTAGCTCTTATGTCTTTGGAGGCCAAAGTAGTTTCTCGTGGCAGTTACAATCAAAAACAACTGACTTTTTCCACAGCACTCAGCAGTGCATTAGTACATTTTTGAGAACAGCCACATGGATTGACTTCTAACCACACACAGGATGCATTAATTCACAGGGCAATGACACTGTAAAGTGCAAATTGTGTTTTATATTCAAAATATTACGTTATCCTTGCTAGAACAAAGCTTCCATCTCAACCCATAGAGCTGTCATTCACTCAAACTAAATCCCACAAAGAGGAAGTCAGAAGGATTTAGTGAAGAAAAAGTGTAATTGGGTCCTAAACTATGCATTATTTACATTCTTGCTCATTACCATAGTTCCCTTAACCCACATGGATTTTATGAAAGTCATTGATGAAGCATATTAATGATATACATAGTCAGTTCTAACGACCTCAAGGATGTATTCTTACAGGACTAAAAGAAGCAAATTTTTGTTTTATTTTCTTACATTTTAGTTAAGTAATTGTTCTTTAATCTATCCAGCAAAAATGAGAAATAGAAAAAGAGAAATGCCCTGGTGTAGTTTTTGGTTGAAATGAAAACCTGCAGACTCTTGGCACTCCATGGTGCATGGTTCCCCATCTCTGTAATACACTGTATCGTTCCATCACCAAAACTACATGAAGTCATGAATATTTTACAATTTCTACAACCCGTTCTCCAGAAATGTTATGATTCCACCGTATTCTGTCTGTTTACCTGTCTAAGGGTGGAAAAGCCTCAAAAACAGCATCAAGCCATGTGAAATCATGACAGTGGTGGAACGGCAGGGAGACCGCAATATGTGCGTGTGAATGTGACTCACCTGGGGAAAGCATCGAAGCAGTAGGTCTTGCGCGTATCAGGGAAGGCCACCCGGAGCCCTGACATGAGCGGAGAGTGTAAGATGACAGCAGCACATTCGTAGCGGGCGGCCAGGTCGACGGTGGGCACTGTGCCGATGCTCTGGCCGTACAGAATGATGTTCTCTGGAGTGACGCCATACCTGCACACAGCCAAGCCACATTCATTTGTACAGGGCTTTCAGTAAAAGCAAGCAGGCCAATACTGGACATAAATGGAAGTGACAATGAGAATGTAAGTGTGTGTTTTTCTTGTGTCAACACTCAATAAGTAATCATTTTCATTTCATATTCATCCATTGCAGCAAGCCAAAACTTTCACCACCGCTGCAGTTAGAGGAAATGGCCATCGGACATGGAGCTCTTTTCAGCCTCTTACACTCCACCAGCTGTGGCGGTGGAGTGTAAGAGGTGGCTGTTCAATGGGAAAAAAGAACCTCTTTTTTTCTAAGTGGAAGACCAAACTTCAGCGACTCCAAGAAATCTGAAAACAATCAGCTGTCGTTTGAGAAAAAGCAAACTTATAAGGCAATTTGTCTTGATTTCACAGTTTCACACAAACATACAGTATCCCTCAAGGTTCTGAACTGCAATAGTTGTGTGGTAAAATAACTTTTGTGATTAACTGACAATTTATTTGTGAACTTTGGAACTAGGGAGTGATTTTTTCTACCCAACTATAACCTAATTAAGAGCAAATACTCTGACTTATTTTCCTTCCTTAGTTCACAAATTAAACCATCAACTATTGTTTTCTTTGACTGAAAGTTGACTCGCAAAAAACAGTAAGGGTAGAGCCTTCATGCCAACAAATTCCAATAAACAAAGTATGCAAGGCTTTCCTATCCTGACATGAATAACACCCTTAGGACAACATTTCCATCATCCAACACCAAAACTCCACTGAAACCCACAATGATGATGATGATGATGATGATGACAATACTAATACTACCACCAGCACAACCACCAAACACTACTAACGCTATTACTACTGATAACACTGGTAAGTCAATACCAGACAGCAGAAAAATGCTCTCGTCCAGCAGGGAAGGGAAGAAGGGGATGTATGTTGATATATTTAAGGAAGCCTGTAGACAGATGAGAGGACATGAAGTCGAGTGGTACTAGAGAAAAACAGAGAGAGAGAGGGAGGAAGACGAGAGCTGAGTGGAAGGCAAAAGGAGATGAGTGCTGTATCACACTGAACTGATGCGACTACAGCGGCGTCAAGGCGGAGATGATACTCCCCCTATGATCGGCTGGTGTTGACAGGCATGGCTGTATAACCTCTGAAGAAACCATCAGAGATGGAAAGACTGAGATAAGGCCGATTCCTCCTTAAAGAGGGAAAAAAAAACATGACACGATCTCATCCGCATCAAATCAGGCTGTGTAACATTAGATATCACAGATGCTTATGAAGCTGTCAGGACTGGTTTGGGTGGTTTATGGAGAGAACTGTGGTTGTCTATTTAGGATCAGCGACTGTGGTGGGAAGAGATGAGGATGCTGGGTGGGGGATAAGGGGTGAGTCCCAAGGCAGCCCATCACTTTAACAGCCTCCTTTTTATTTGACACATGAAAGCAAAATGACGAGAAGCCGGCTGCGACAGCTGTCTCACTTTTGCACTGACACTTAGATTTCAGCCATCAGTTCTGCCCTATAAAACCCACGGAGAGGGATGGAAAGTCAGAGAGAGAGAGAGAGAGCGCGAGTGGGGGAGAGAGAGAGGGGAGATGAATAAGTGGGGAAAAGTATGGATGAGTGGAAAGTAGGGTATGACTGATACGAGTTTTTGAAGGATGATACCAATTTTTCTTCACAGACTTGAAAATATATCCGAGTCATCCAGCTTCTTATAAGGAGAGTTTATCCAATAACAGCTTTTGAGGGCCAATAGTGATACAAGGCTAATTCTTAAAGGAAGCAGCGGATGACTGACATTTCATCCAACATGACGTTTAAACACCAACGTGTGGCATTTTAACCTCAGCACCTAAAATAATGATCAAACAAAAGGCTTATTTGGTGGGGCAGATATATAACGGACAGACGGACAGACAGACGGGCAGACGGACAGACAGATAGACAAATATAGGGTGGTGGGGGTTGTAATAGAGGACTCTGATTACATAAAAGTTCAAACTAGTTGGAAATAATTCTCTTCTGTTTTGGATTTGTTTGAACTGGATTTGGGGAAAAAGTGGCAGTCTAATATATATGTATACACATCCTATCCTACAACACTGTAAGACGCTACAACTCTATGTGACAAATTCAATTCAATATCACAATTTAATATGACAAATTGACTCTTTGCCCATTGTTGTCTTGCCAGTGCTCAAGTATGACATCTAAATGCTAATGAAAAGCCTAATATTATTATATTAGTTAATCCATATATAGTTTCTTGTCATTTTAAAAGAAAAAGAAACATTTTTGCTCATTTTCAATTCATTTTCTTGCAATTTTCTTTACTTTTTAAAACAAATTTTCTGGTAACATGCTGGTCAAAGGTCTAAACAATTTACCACAAACCAAATTTTTTCCCCCATTATCAAGGCCTCTAGGACAAATCACTTCAAACCGGGGTCGATGATCCTGATTTTCAATAAAAGGGAAATCTTTGCCATATCCAAAGAGAACGGGAAGGGAGCAGGCTGGGAGCAGCAGCCACCCTCTTTTGGCTGGCCTCCCTGCTGCAGTCTGCCACAGGGGAAAGTGATCCTGTGTGCCTTGTCTTAGGTATGCACCGGGTGGTACACAAAGTAGAAAACACGTGTGCTATGTGAGCCGGGCAGACGCATGGTTTTTCACAGGGCTAAAGCTCTGCAAGGTGGAAGGCAAGGCTGAGACAAAACAGGCCTGGCGAGAGCCCTGACAGAGAGAGGGGGAGGAGGACGACATGTTCCCTGGCCACAGCTCCCAATCTGGGGAAGAGGCTTTCAAGCAAACGCCCCCGTCTCCTGACAGCACCAGGAAGGCAGACAGAGGCTCAGCAGACATGTTCGGCAGCCCTCTGCCATCACACACAGACCAGGATCCCAACCATGCTCCACAGATAGCCATGACAAAGGATTTGGACAGGAGGTGCTGGGTTGTGTGCGTGTCCTGTGAAGTGATGCCATCATAACGGCTCTTCAGATAACAGCTTGGGTGTGACTAATCTGTTGGCCTAGACAAATCCTGCCACTGATAAGCGTCAGGGAACCAAACAGTCCTGCTGATAGCAGCTTTAGATATCTCAGATTGGCAGACAAAATGCCCACTGGCTGGCAGCCTGGTCACTTAGAAAACACTTAAGCTTCATGTATCAGATGGCACACCATTACGACTGGGCACCCAGGACACGACTTTGAAGTCGACTCTAGCCATGACTCGGCATCACAAATGATGGTTTGAATCGGGAGCAAGTTTGTGTCAAGTTGCTCCACTAAGATGATCTTGTAGTGTGATCCTGTCCGAGCTCTTACTATTACTTCAAACGTTTGATCTTTGCAGCTGGAATATGGACAAAATTGAAAATTCCATTTTGCTCGACTGTTCAAATTACACATCAGTCTTTCCTGTAATCTGATGTCTTGACAATGTTGTGGTGCATTCAGTACACAACTGAGCATAAACAAGGTTCACAAATTGCAAGGTCTTTGTCAGATTCCAATCCTCACAAAACAATACAATAATCAACAGAGCTATGTTATCAGAGATACAGTGATATTTGATTATGTCCATATTTCTGAGCCCTAGTGGCAACAGCTTATCCAGAGCAGCATATGCTAAATAAGCTGGTAGGGGTTCAGCATCTTATGCGAAGAAACTCTGGCAGCAGCTGCTGGTAAACTGGTGACCCTCCAGTTAGAGCATTATGGCATGTGTTTTATGAGGTTACAGGCCACCATGTGCAGAAGACAGTTTTGCACATATTTCTGTGTAGATGCTGCTACCTCCATCTGTAAACCTGACAATGCCAGTCATTTACAATTCAAATTTGCATGGCTGCATACATTCTGCATTCATCTTCTCCCACCTGACCTGCTGATAATCTGGCAGAGAACACTTCAACCACACCAAATGCAATCTGTAAATAAACATGTTGTATCTTCATTTAAATGCTGTTATTTTCAATAGAGCTGAAACAATTAATGTGACTAGTCAATTACTAGATAGACAGAAAATTAATTGATTTTTATTTTGATAATTGATTAACTGGAAATGAACAACTACTGCACACCTCAGTCGTCTTTAAAATGCAGTAGTGCTGGAACTTGCAAAACGTTCTAATTTCAGTATTAAAAAACACGTATGTTTACCACACAAATGCTCAGCTGTTTGACAGCAAGTCTGACTCGCTGTTGTGTCAGGACTTGATCGTTTGATTGGCCGTGTTAAAGTCAATCTTATTTCTCTGTCTCTGACTGATTTGTCAGTGTTTTTTGTGAATAAAATCGCAAGGTTTTGCAGTGCAGAGCAATCTCCTTCTACATATGAAAAAAATTACATTTGACAGATTATCAGGTGAATGTGCATAAGAGTGAAACCATGTATGGTTCATCCTGAGTGATCCAAGTTGAGAAGGAAAAGGTTTAATGTACATGTTACGATCCAGGCTGAGAATGAAAGCGACTCCCGCTTGGATTACCCTCACTTGATGATCCTGGGCCATCCCAGGGTGCACTGCACACCTGCATGTTCTCTACCTCCTCTCCTGTGGCTGGAGTAAATGTCAGGACTGAGTATAAAAGTAAGTATGAAAAAGTAATTATATCAAACAAGGAGTCAGTGGTCTGTGGAGATGTGCAGGGCTGGGAGGCTGCCTTTGAAACTCCAATCCTCTCCAGACCACCTGCTTAAAACTGAACTACTCAAACTCATTAAGAATCTGATTAGCTTCAAATACACCACGACTACATTTATAGTAACAATTAATTTCAATTTTACAGACTGTATTGTGTTACCACCACACAGCTACTGCTATTTCAAGCGGCCTAAGATGTCCTCCGTGTCCGTCTTACAATCTCAGTGCCTTTGTTTCAAAGTATGTGCAATTTCATCTGTGTTTTTCTGCCTTTCATTTACAAGAGCTGAAGGGCTATGCCCGCAAGTTTTTGCATTGTGAAAGAATGTTTAACTTGTACAAAATGCATGTGACAAACTGTCTCTTTACACCGCTCTGCTTTATGTTATTGCTGCGTAAACTGCTGAGGTGCACACCAGAGTTTGCAAGTGCTTTTCAGCAAGCCTAATAAAACAGCAACACCAGGGACTGTGGACATAAAGACAGATTTAAATACAATATTTATCCTAGAGTGTGAAACACTGACATCAGCTCCACTGAATTACAAGTTACATTTCCTTAGATAAACGATACTTAATGGAAGTGTTTAGTTACTTTACCTTTAAAGACACACATACACCCACAAAAAAATCAGTGATCTCTGCAGGATTGCAGGATTCCTACATATACTTTTTCATAAAGTTGTGACATGGCCGTGCCTGTGAAGTGATGAAAATGTAAATAAAAAGACTGATTTTTGGCATCAGGGAATTGATAACTGTTATGAGAAAAAGAATCACAATCTTACGCTGAATCGATTCTGTCCCCCACCCTTAAGAGAGACAATAAAAAAAAGAGTGCAAGGCGGAGAGGAGAGAAAAGAAAGTGGAGAAAATGGAGGACAAGCAAACTTTGTTCAATGACCAAAAATCTGGATGAGATCAAAAGCAACTTGCCATAGCATGACACCAGCCCCAGCTGTGCCCTTTATTTAGGTGACTAAGCATTACTTACAGATGAGTGGTTAAAATGTAATCAAAAATGTAAAGTATGAAAAACTCTGCAGTGTTTTCACAATGGTGTAATCCCAAGGGAACATGCCCCTCAAGTCAGAGGAAAGGATGGCACATTTAGCAGGAAAAACAGACCTACTGGCAGATAGTCCAAAACTTCAACAGATGACTTTTAAAGAAAATAAATGCACGGCCACTTGAAGTTGATGAGCTAATATAGGACGTCTACAAGTACTGGTAAGTTCAACTTAACACAACTTATGACTAGATCTTGGAGAAATTACCTTTATTTATATAAGCATTGTAGTTAAGTATAAACTCAAGTACTATACAGTAGCTGATATTTGGTCAAATGCAGAGGTAGGTTTTAGGCAGGAATGTATTAATGAGGTGATTCTATGAGTTGCTAAACGTGTACAGGACCTGGGACAAGTAAAGATTTTTTTTTTTTTTTTTTGCATGTAGTGTAAACAGCATTGGATTACTTTAATATAGCTGTTTCCCCAACTGGTTGAGTGCAGCAGGTCAATATAAAAGCAGAATTAAGGTTCAGTAGATTTGGAGTGTCGATTCTAATGCCTGAAAAAATTAATCGTTTTCAAAAAAATAAATAGATAAATTAAATTAGATAAAAACTTTATGGTGAAATTAAGACCTAATAAATTCAAACTCAAAAGCTGTAAAACTGAATATAAGACATTTTAATACTTTTTAAGGGCCTGCAGACACCCTGGAATGCAGATATTACCAAAGTATGAAAACTGTCACATGAAATATTTACAGATGTACAGATCAGGACAAAAATAACTGCTTATGAATTTCGTCATAAGAATGCCTTACACTTAACAAAGAGACAGTTAACAAACATCTTTTCCAGGGAGAACATATCCCTTGAAACGCTTTTGCAAATATAATCTATGCCTAGTGTCCAAATATCCCCACTGCTGCATCTTGCATCAGCCACACTGAAATGCAGCAGGTATATTTCTAGTTTGCTGTAATCACATTATTGCAGTCGTGTAACATATATTATTGCTGTGGATTTGGCAATGGGGACAGTAGGAAATCAAACGGTTTAAAACAAGCAGAGCGGAGTGCACTCAGTGTAATGACGTCCTCATGAAAATGGACCCAGTGATGGCGAAAACAGAATCAAAGCTCAAGGTCAAATGCGCTGGGGGCAATTATAGCAGCAATGCCACACCTGCTTTATAGCTCAAGTGGCAGAAACCAATGACTCTATTATACACAACTACTGCCTAAACTAATGGCTGTCGCTAATAGCTATCGTGTGTGTGGGAAAGAGACAGAACGAGGCACAGGAACACTGACACACAAAATAGGAGCTGAGGCCAACAGAGTAAGGCGAAATGAAGAGGGACCAAGGGGGAAAGTGTAATAAAAGATGAGTCTGCCTGTTTGACCACAGACCCAGATGAAGTAAGTGAGCGCCTTCCTCTGTTTCCATCGGCCACAAGCTGACTGTGCTTTAACAACATCATCCAAAGCCAAATGTCAGCTTTTTTCCCCCAAACGAGAGGAAGTCAGATGGTTTGGCCATGTGTGTGGTGGTTTAACATAGTGCTTACAAAGATGACAAAAGTCCACTGGCCCATGTATTTTCCTCTCCAAGACCCAGACCCAGATGTACACATTTTTCATACAAATCGACAGCTGCTCTTTTCTTTGTTGTCGAGCACGACATCCTGGTCTATCTAAAAGACCAGACAAATGTGTCCTTCTGAGCAGTTTTGATTTATTCTGATTAGGGCTTAACATTTCATTGAAGTATTACTGAAATTGCGATATGGCCAGACGCCGTGTCCAAATGGCAAGAGCTGCAATTTTTTGATAGAGTTGATATGTTAGAACATAGTTATAAACAAAGTATTATGGTGCTACAGAGATGCCCTGTAATACAGATTATATATTCCAGATGTAAGATGACATGTTTGCTTGGAACAGACCCTAGTAAAGACAACATTGTTATTTTAATAGTTTTTTTCTGTGAAAGTTAAAATGATCATTCCTACTAAAATCGTGAATCATATCACACTATCTAAGCCCTAATACTGATGCTAATTAATTTCTACGGATTAAATTCTTGTGGAACAAATGCATGTTGGGTGGGATGGGTGTTTTGGGATTTGGTTCTTGTTGTCTAAAAAAAAAAATGGGCCAAATAGGAAAGGGTATGACTTGAACTGAGCTATAATTTAAAATGAAGAATGAAAAGGAAATCCATTTCTTTTAAGTGGAAAAACTGAACCTGAAAGCCAGAAAAATAGGCTGAGAAGAAAAAAAAAACAAAATATGTTTGATGTGAACAAAACAAGACCGTGTTCTCATTCTGGGCTAATCAAAGAGTCACTACTCCTGTTGGAGCAGTGACATTATTCCAAATGAGGGGAAAGAGAAACACGGTGTTTAGTGAAAACACTTGTCCAAACACTTGAGACTGTGAATGGAAAGCTACTGACAGAGAGAGAGAGAGCACAGAGAGTGAGAGAGAGAGCATGCAGTGTTTCCACATGCAAACTCAGGCCAGTATGAAGCGGCCTGTCCAAACAATCCCGTGCTGAACTTCCATGGAAACAACACCAGAGCTAGCACAACATGGCAGCTTTGAAGTCAATGCCAATGCTGAACCAGCTTCAAACAGAAGTTATAGAAAATGTTGTTTTTTTTCTGTGTTGTTTTTTTCACTTGAAAAAGCAGCTAACAGGGCATCCAACAGGCAAGACAGCCCATATTTAGCCTGTTGTTAGCCTGACCGATAAGGAAATACACAGTAATGGTTATTAACAGGTGGGCAAGCAAGAGAATAGACACTGAATCCCTGAAGTGCTTCTGCCAGAAACTAAAGAATGACTTGAGATGAAGGCCATATACCTTAGCTGGCATTTTGTGAAACATGCCCCTGTGCCATCACAGTCTTTGGCAATTTTTGAATGCTCCGTCATGACATGATCTCAGCAAACAATCATTTCTGGATGCAGATGGGAGAAGCTTCAGGTTTGTTTTAACAAGTCAAAAATGACAGTCTGGCTTATTATCCACAACATCCAGCCTTTCGGAGTGAACCTGGGAACCGCAAGAGCATCTCAATGAAGAAGCAATAAATTGCCTAGTCCCTTCAGGTGAATGCTGCAGACATGTTATTTCCAGATCAGCACTGATAAGAACAGGCCATTGTCATTCAATCTGCATGGTTAGTCAGAATGGAGAATCAAGAGCCAGAGCTCTCTGATATGCAACACCTCTTCTCTGCGCATACTGCTTCACCTATCCACACCCATGGAAAGGTACTTCAGTGCTATAGATTTTGCCATCATTATCCATCAATTATGTGGAATCATGCTACTTCAATTACACCATGAGGGGGCATCACATGAAAGACACTTGGGGGTGGGGGGATGGGGGATTAAGAAACAGCTTTGATAAAGGGGAGTAGAAAGCTGTATCCAATGGGTAGACCCAGACTGTGCCATTACCATGATGCCTGAGGCGTTTAGGTGAAGTGCCTGGAGCAACGTTATGGAAGATGAAACAACACTGAGATTCTCGGAGATGTGAAGCCCATTCCAACTGGATTTCAAACAACTGTGTCCGAGAGCACAACAATAAACAAAACACCAGGCAGTTCTGACAGTTCATTAGTACCCCCCAAAAGAGAGAAAAGCATGGGCTCAGGATAAGAACATCTGAAACAAATAATAAGAAGCAAATAAATAAATAAATAAAAGAGGGCTGGTAAATGAAGCTGAACCATCAGAGGAAGGAAGGGCCCAGTTGAGGACACTGGGGTAGGCCATTTCAAGATAGGAACTGGGTCTATGGAGCATGTTCACACTTGGGGTCAAAGGGCCAGATGTTTACAAGGCTGGTCAACGCAGCTGTAAAACCAGGATTAGCAGTTGTTCAGAGCGAGAAGAAAATAGCTTAATGAATATGTAACTGTCTAGGAGCAGAAGGCGGTGGCCAGAGCTGGTGCGGGCCAGCCCTGGGTCCCTTCAGCACAGAGGGACAATCAGATCCAATGGGCTGTCCAAAATCCTCCCACCATGTTTCTGTGGCTGGGAGGCTGCGATTATAACTGGCCAGAACAGGCAGAACAGATAGTTCCACAAGGCTGTCAGATTAGCTTGATCCTAACAGTTATTTTCAGTAATAACCAAATCCCTCCTGGATGTGTCTTCAGTGTTCGTGCATGCATTTCTGTAGGCACAATAGGAGAGCAAATTAATTTAAAATGATTGATAAAGCTAAGCCTCCATCCAATGAATAACTTACTGTAATGCAATTAACTGCACATACAAAGCCAGGAAGCAGAGGGCTAAACCATTTGCATAACTGTTTAGACTAATTTGCAGACAGGGATGCAACACATTTAGAGAGGACACTTTCTCTTTCAAACCTGGCACTGCAACTGAGTGTGTTGATGCCCTGGTGCACCTGTTGCCTCCATGTAGTGAGAGGTGGGGTCTGACTGACCCAGCCAGTCTCTGCTGAGACATCCAAAGTCTTTCAAAACTCCCCCTAAAAATGTGGGCAGGGGGGAAAAGGAGCACAATATTCTACACAAAGTCATAAGAAAAAGAAAGCAAACCCTTTTCAGTTCTATAGTTTTACATATCAGGACATAATAAAAAAATCATCTGGCCTTTACCAGCTCCTAAAATTAGGTCAATCTAACCTCAGGTGTAAAACAACACACAACAGACTCCACCGTGTCATTAGTTATTTAACAAAAATTCAGCCAAAATGCAGAGGTCATGTGTGTAAAACTAAGTGCACCCCATGATTCAATAGCCACTTTGGTCTTGTCTGTCCAAAGGACATTGTTCCAGAGGGCTTGTGGTTTGTTCAGATGCAACTTTGCAAACCTAAGCCGTGCTGCTATGTTCCTTTTAGAAAGAAGAGGTTTTATACTGGCAACCAATCCAAACAAGCCCTACTCATTCAGTGTTTTTCTAATTGTACTGTCATGAACTTAACACGCTGAGGCCTATGAAGTCCTAGATGTAGCTTTTGGGTTTTGTGCAATTTCTCTGAGCACTGCACAGTCTGACCTTAGGGTGAATTTGCTGGGACGTCCTCTCCTGGGAAGATTGGCAACTGTCTTAAATATTTTCCACTTGTGAATAATCTTTCTCACTGTATCATGATGGACCTCAAGTTGTTTGGAAATGGACTTATAACCCATCCCAGATTGATGGGCAGCAAAAATTCAACAACTGCCTCTCTAAGATCATTGCTGATGTCTTTCCTCCTTGGCATTGTGTTAACACACACCTGAATACTCCAGACCAGCAAACTGCCAAAACTTCTGCTTTTATAGAGGTGGTCACATTTGCTGATGATCAATAAAGTGCATTTGATCAGCAACACCTGGCTGCTAATTAACTTATTAATTCCTATGGAAGCAGTAAGGCTGTACTTTTCACACATGGCCTCTGAATTTTGGCTGAATTTTTGTTGAATAAATAATGACACAGTGGAATCTCTTGTGTACTGTTTTACACCAGAAGTTAGATTTTAGGACCTGGTAGGGACCAGATGATTTTTTATTTATTTATTATTATTATGTCCTGATATGTAAAACCATAGAAATCAAAGAGAGTGTACTTTCTTTTTCTCATGACATGTACAAGGCATGACCATGAAAGGGGGAAAGACAGTCTGCTGCAGGGAGTGACAAGTGTGCTTATTTCAGTCCTATCTGTTATGTAGGAGTTTCTGTAAAAGCAGCCAACAGATGTTCTCATCTCATGTACAATTTCTTTCAGTTCTTTTTCAATTCTAATCTTAGTTCATATTCTTCAATCCGATGACAAAATGCTGTATCTTTGCAGAAAATGGTGAACAGTACTGTCTCTTGCCTAAATTCCACGATGCACCCGGAGGCTCTGAGCTCAGTTAACTAATTCAAACGCCTATACCTGGATCCCAAAAGGACGGAGATACAACAGGTGATAAGTGCCCTGAGGGCTAATCCATGTATCTATGAATTTTTTAATTTGTTGGTACTCAGCAGTTACTGGCACTGATTTTTGCCCAACCGCTAGTATGTATTATGTACCAGCACCTACTGGTGAATCTAAGCAAGCACAGTGGCTGCAGTAGCAAGCTGGAAAATGCACGAACCTCACCCCAGGTAAATGAGAATCAGCTAAAACTGTTGTGACATTTGGAAATGAATTTTCACCTTGTTTATATAGCTTCTGGACTAAAAATGAACACCACACTCATACTTCACTTGTAATCTTATGAAAAATTACTGGGTTGGTGTCCTGACCGCAGCGTCCTGGGTTCAAATCTGAGCCCAGTCCCCTGCCTTTCCCCTCTCTCCACTGTAACTATCAAATAAAACAGAAATGGGGAAAAAAAAAAACTGGGTTGGATTTAATTTTCTCTAAAGGTAGGCTACTTCATTGCTCAAATTTTAATTGGAAAACAAGTACTAGCTTTTAACGGTGTTGAGAGTGATCATTCTAAGACATAAGACCCCTGAAAAACTCTTTAATATATTGAGAGAAGATAAACAGATATGACAAAAATGTGTTTCTGTGAAAGGTGGTGAAGAGAAAGTAAAGTAAGTGACAGAGGTCAAAGATGTCAGTTATTTTTTTCTCCTTTAAGGGACAAAAAGTTTTCTCTTCTTGCTGTCCTGCTATAGACCTCCATCCTCCTGTTTGCATAAGTACAAATGAGTGTGTTCATACACATGCATGCTGCTCCGCACAAAGAACTTCAAACTCGCCATATATACCAGACTAAGAAAACCTAGTTTATGCTTGTTTCATGCCTCTGGGGACATTCAGAAACATGGAGGCGGCCTTCCATCTTCTCCTGGCTCCCGGACTTTTGTTAACGCTTTTCAGCTTGGACTGTGGTGGTATTCAACCAGTGTTTTATGTTTTGTTTTTTTTGTTTTTTTACATTTGAGACTAAAATCTTATTTGCCTCAAGTGTATCAGCTTGACTGTACACTCCTCACATTTTACTATTCTCAAGGCACATTTTCGGCTTGGCTTGACCTTCAGTGCCAACCAGATTGACTCGCTAGCCTACTACCAAATAAACAACAACTGCTCAGGACAGTGAAAAGGGCGTGGTAAATACAGCTGCTGAATAAGCTGTAAATTCTGTCATCCATACCTGAATACAGCCTCCCACATGCATACATAAAAACAAGCAAACACGCACACCAAACAATAAACTAGTCGAAATTACCATGTGTCTCAAGACCTGTGTCTAAATCACAATGGCCTTCCAAGGAGGACTGAAGCCACTACGAGCTCATCAACATATCAATAATCTTACCTGCATCATTAACCTAATCATTAAAGTCTTCCTCCAGCCATTCATTAAACCCCTAAAACTCCTCTCTCTTCATCAATATAACATGTTTATAAGTTTTTCCATGAAAATTCATCCCTTTATGCGACAAAATGGCTTAAATGTAACTCTACACCTTTCCCTCATTAAAACTCCACTATGGAAAACACTTTGCAGCACCCCTACAGTGCAATTCCCTTTTCCACCACTGTCATATACTCTGGAGCACGTGCATTTGTTTACAAGCTGGAGGGCCAGCAACCAACAAAGAAGTCGCCAGAAGCAAAGTGACATGTCGACAGAAAAGGTATTGGAGGATTTTACACGAATATCGTAACACGTTTTTATTTTTTATTACGTCGGAGATGAACACCAACATACCAAAACGAATGACAAAAAGAATGACAAAGTCTTAGTTTTCCAGAAATACTGCTCATGTCTTCAGCCCACACTGTTTGCTAAGCCTCAGAATGTGCAATAATGTTGTGTGTATATTGGAATAAAATGTTGGTGACATGATTTCTTACATGTCAGTGTCGCATCAAAATGATTTTGAACAGTCCCTGCTTGGCACACTGCCGCTTCAAAGTGGAAAAACTCAGCCAAGGCACTGAGTGCTTATTTTGCTCCTGATATGTCAAATGAAAAACCACCACATGGACATGCTGACAAGGTTAAAAACTTGATTTTCATCACAAGCAGTGCATTCCCATTCTCCATTTATTTTCTGGTCCATGGGTACATTTGCATAATTTAATGTTTGCATATACACACATGTCCATATGTGTGATCTCAGTGTTCTTTTTTTTATGAGCTTTTGTTTGCTTTGTTTTGTTTGTTAACCTTTTGTTTGTTTTGGATTTTTTCACTTTGCAGCCTATAATGTAGCTGGAGGGGGAAAATAAGAGAAAAAAAAAAAATGCATACATCTGACAATAACTAGCTGTCTTCCCATTGTGAGGTAGCAACACGCCAATAACAATGACCCCCATGAAATGTTGTATACTTGAACTAGATCCAATTAATAAATTGAAAAACACTTAACATATGTAAATAGCTTACATTTTTCATCTGTGAACCACCTGTTGCTGCTCTTTTCATGATTCTAAGTTGTGCAGACCTTTAAATTGGGCTACTGGAGGTCTGTTTGTTATTTGGGCTTAAATTCAATTTCCCCAGAATTCAAGGCTGAATGCAGCAGATGGTTTTTATGCCAGGAAAGGTCAGCTAAACACAAGGTCATGTTGCCTTCTGTTTGGCTGTAATAAATCCTGAGGACAACTTCAACCCATCAAAATGTTCAACCTAACCGATATGCTATCATCTTGAAACCAACTGAAAATCCTTGCCCTGATTTCTCATAATGAGTCTCATTCATAAATGTATGCAAAAATGATGTGTGCGTAAAACAGAAGAGGAAATTTTTTGCATGTCGGCTGTACATCAAACTTTTACTGGCTCCAATTTGTTCTTACGTCCAAACAAAAATCACTTTTATTGATGAAACAGCTTGTGCTAAATTTCTTATGAATGCTATATCAATTAATGATGGACGTTTCTCTGTACTTAAAGACTGTTTAAACTGCAAAACCACTGCTGAGTCCCAAATGCTCTGGACTAAGAGACAGCAGACATTCAACTTGCCAGCCAACTCACAGTCCGATGAGGTCTGTTCCCTTGAGCCCATCAACCGGTAAATAGTTCCTGGGTGTGCTGTCATGGTGCCCAGAGGGCGACAGTCACGGGGACCGTGACATCATGCCCATCAAGGTCAGAGACAGACACATCTACAGTCATGGTAGCAATGTGCTTGTCTCATTCTTTGCATAGCTGAAGTTATTCTTCTCTTTTCTTCAGTGCCATTTAAGCTGAGAGAATTGATATGTGGATGTTCTTTTCCTGATATGGTTTCTGTGAATACATATAAAAATGTGCTTCTGGACATTTACAGGATGCAGGTTTTAGTCTGTGCATTTTTATGTGTAAATACACTCTTTACACTCACGCATCCAAGTTTACATATACCAGATTATGTCTAGATGAGTAAAAAGTGAAAAAGACAAAGATAAGAAAATAAGGAGGCTTAAGGAAATGAGTGCAATAGTTCTATAATATTCCTCACTAAAGCAGTTTCGTGAAATAAAACAAAATTTTATTAGAAATTTATGCCTGTGCCATAAATTAACTCCAAGAATGATTAACCATCGTTTAAAGCCTTCTGGCCATTTTGACCGGGACCTTATGCTTCATCCTATAAATCAATTCTGACCAAAATCTCATCCATTGCTTCACTAAAGTGCTACTCATATTTTGTTTGCCAGGGTGCAGCTCCCCAGTACAGTCCTACAGGGCAAATGGACCAGTAAGAATTAAGTAACTCTGCAGTTGTGCAAATCATCAGACTTAAGTCAGAACCAATCAGTATGGGGGAAAAGAGCAGGGAAAACAGGGTCTAGATTTTTTTTAAGTCATTCTGGAGCTACATGCTATGAAAAGAAAACACTACCAACTGTCCTCCACAGATGCATAACTAGTTTTGATTGATTCTGATCAAGGTTCAACCTCAAGTCAATAGAGATTAACTAACAGGTTGTGTTCACTATCAACTTATAAAAAGTCCAGCAGTCCACAGGTGTTGAACATTATATAAGCATTATATAAGCTACAGCTTCTCCCTACACCTTTTCAGTTCCAATTAGCTGTATATTTTGTTTGTATGTGGTAATGGAGGATGAACCAAAATAATAAAAAAAAAAAGATCTATCTATCAATTATCTGACACAGGGCTCACATTATTTCATCTGATTAGTGTTAGCACTGTGCTGCTGTTCATCAAACAGCACCAGTCAAGGCAGTTCTAACCACTAAACAGAAATGACAATAGTAATGACACAGCAAGCTGGTGTGAATGCTCCTTGTGTCTTCAAGCACCAATTGTAGGAGCTATTTTCCTTAAAAATGCAACAGACTTTTTGTGAATGGCACCTAATAGAGAAGTAGAACTGCTGTGTATGCCACACTCAACTCATCAATGAGGAGTCACCGTCAACGCAGTTAAACTATCCTTACTTTTGGAAAAAATGTACATGGTGTTATAATTATGAAAGCAGTTTTTGTCAGTGAGTTTTTAGATTAAAAAAAAATGCAAATAAACTGTAGTTGGGTAACTATATTTTTCCCAAAGGCATAATCCCTTGAAAATATTGTAAGTTTCTTAAGTAATGATAAAAATTGGGTGAGCTAAATGTGGAGAACTTAAGTACTTTCCTAATGAAAATACAGGCCTATGTGTCAAGACACTGTCATGTGTAACTAGGCCAAGTGGTATGGCCACTGCTACCCTGATTAGCAGTGTGCACTGCAGACGGATCTTTTCCATAAAGCAGAGCTCACCTGACTGGCCTGCTGCAGGACAGACTCTCTTGTATCCTTCAACATACTCTAACCTGTCAATAAAATGTGACCCGTGAAGTCTGATTTGGACCAAAGTTAAAGGAACAACACTGAACCCTTTCAAGCATATAGCTAGTCAAAGCAAAAGGATATTAATGAGCCTCTATTACAGGAATTCAGTTTTCTTCTATTTATATAACTACACTTCTGCTCAAAATTTGTAATCACTGAGAAACCTTTATGTTTTTGGAAAAAATTACATTCACCAAGGTAGCACTAACTTTATCACAAAAGACAATTATTGCTACTGTTTCACTGTTTTTTATTCAAACTGAACATATGATTACAACACCCCATTTTCAGCAGTCATTATTCCAATACACCAACAAACCACTGCCATTATATTAAGTGCAAATTAAAATTGCTGCTTACTGAGGCTAAAAAAAAAAAAAAAAAAGCCAAATCAGCTTTCTCTAGAAATTCATCAGTCAGTTCTTATTTCTGTCATTGTCTCTTCTTTCAATACAGCAGTGCACACTGTTGTACAAGATCTTCAGTTTCTTGATCTCATATGTGGAGCAGCCTTCATCTGTCAAAACACTAATTGACTGACAGCTTTTCAGAGAAAGCACATTTCTTTATTGCCAGTTTTTAAAGCAAACCTGAACTTTAGATATACCAGTGTACTCGATGCTGTAGCAATGGAAAGATTTTTTTTTTTGTCTCAATACTCAATAAACAGCACAATTATTCTCATTTGCACTTAACATAACGAGTGCGATTCCTCTCATATCGCCTGAGCAAGTTCGCATGATTACTAATGGATGAGATGGCACAGTGTGGAATGTCTGCTGAACACAGGGCTTTGCAATCACATGTTAAGATCAACTATTTGAACATTACCTATTTATAAATATTATTCCAAACAGTGATAGTAATTTGCGACTCGATTTCATGCTACTTTGGTAAATAAAAATGCCAGTTTCTTTCAAAAAAAAAAAAAAAAAAATTAAGCAATTCCAAACTTTTGAATGGTGGCATGATGAAAAAAGTTTAATGAAGACATTCTTACAATTTCATTTTGTTTGGGCGGCTGAATTTGGGTTACTGCACTTTCAAAAAATCCATCCCATCCTCATGGCTTTTTCAGAGTAACTTTAATCAACATATCACAATTGTATTTGGTGTTGATTGGCTCACTCGCTTAAAAAAAATTGCTGCAATCATTCCAGCCAGGCAAGTGAAATCAAAAGCCTCCAGCCAGCAGGTTTATCTTTGTTGCCAGCCAATCAGGGTCTGGTATTTTGAGGAGTGAAGTCTTTATGTTCATTCAGTGTAGACTAAACTACATCTGAACAAAACATCATGAAGAAAATTTTTCTTATCCTGGCCAACTGTGCATTTTGAAATCATGGGATCTAAATATCAGCTTTCATATATATCTATATCTATACATATATCTCTATATCGATATCTATCTATCTATCTATCTATCTATATAGCTAGATAGATAGATAGATATATCGATATAGATATCGATATATATCGATATAGATATAGATAGATATATAGATATAGATATATAGATGTATATAACATATGTCGACCTTCAAAAACCCTTATCAGTCCAGCTCCACTTCCCAGTCATCAGCCCTCTCTCCCTCTCCCTGGGTTTTATAGGGCAGAACTGATGGCTGAAATCTGTGTGTCGTGGTAAAAAGTTAGACAGCTGTCATGGCCAGGCTTTTCATCTTATTAATCACTGTCATTAACACCAAGATACTGAATATCAGCATAAAACACTGACTATTGGCACCATCAATCTAAAACTCTTAGCTAGGACCTTTGATAATCTCTATCAATCAAGCCCCACTATGAGTGGCACTGGACCTCATTCATAAACAGTGCATATGCACTGATGTGTGCTTAAACAGACTGTAGCAACGCTTTAGGCAAATATCTGGTGTTCATCAAAACGTTCAGCTGAATTTGTTTGTACTCTACAAACAAATTACCAACTGACCATGCATGTGCACAAATCATAAGGTCCTTAAGTCTCAGAAAATGTCATAGTCCAACTTTATCTGATGTATGTTGTATATTAGAACAACAATTACTTTCAGAGTGATAAGGTATAAATATGCAACATTTAAAAGTGTGAAATACTACTACTACTGCTACTATGAATATTAATAATAATAATAATAATAATAAATTTATTTTGAAATTATAAAATTAATAATTGAGACTTTATTGATTAAATCATCGGCATTGTAAAAATAATTAATATATTAAGACTGTTCTGTTTGTACTTCAAGCTATCAATAGAGTGCACTGGGACTCACGTGTTGTGATCTGGTGGTAATTTTGCATGAGCATTTTATCTGTGCATATATTAGTGAATTAGGCCCATTGTAAGGATTGTCTCTGATTATTTGCCCCTCCCACCAGGGAAAACAATCCAACAGTTTTCTATCAATGAGTAGCCAGACCAACAACTCACACATTCACTTTAAAAAATGTGGAGTGATTCAGGCAGGTCTGTGACCTAGCACCACCGCACACTGTAAACTGGCTAAAACAGCAACCACGTGGACTGAAAACTACGTCACAGCAGCTGGACACATCAGGTGCTAGTGATTGGTTAGCAGGATTCAAATCCCTCCGCCTACAGCAATCACCTAACGGGGGCAATTTGACTAATCTATGAGCATAATGCTATATTTTGATTGGATTTTTTTCCATTTCTAAATCCAAATCAGAAACTCTGGGCGGGAGAATAAGTCTACCTCGGTAGAGTCTGTCAGGTCCCAGTATTCATCCCAGTGACTGTTACCTTTGCTCAAGGCATTTGGGAAATCACACTTCATCAGTGCAGGGTCACACTGCCTGCGCTGCCAACATTAAACCAAGCAGACACAGAGGGATGCTGCACTGGACACAGAGTGAAGCCCGAGCTCAGAGGCAGCAAAAATCATTTTGCTTTTCATTTTTCTCAGACAGTGAAACCAGAGGAACCTCACCCGATGCTGTGCTCAAAGTAACTGCAAAGCCCGCACTCACCGCTGATGTTGTCAGGCTTGCACATCACTAATGAAATAAAGTGTTTCTCATATGAATTGGCTTAGTGGGAAATCCAGCCGAGCTCCCATTTATTGAGCTATCCAAACGGTGACGGGGCTGACTGATTTCTCTAGTTATTCCCTTCAAGCCTTAGAGCAGAAAAGCACACACACACATGCGCACACACAGGAAAGCAACAGACTACACAAGAAGAAATATAATGTCATTTCAAGGAGGGAGAATAGGTATAATAAACTAATTTCGTAATTATCAAAATGTCAAGCCGACTAGTCTGTGCAAACTAATCTAAGTGTTTCTAGCTGGTCCAATTCGGCAGAGCCCCGAAGGCTGAGTAATAGGCCTACTACTACAAAATCAAATTGCTGTTTTAGGGCACAGTCTTAATGATTTTCCACAAAATGTAATTAAAAAGATATTGAATAAACATAAACCTTCTCCTCAGGTACTTAGCCCCCCTAAAGAGAGCCTAATGATTAACAGTGTTTTATGCTTGGGCAGGCAGCTCTCCAAAGGGTCAAGGCATAATGAAATGTTTCATTTTTAATGCTAGGTGGGAGGAGACGCTGAGGCTCTCCTTTCAATGGCATTTAGACTAGCTGTCAAATGGAACATTAATCTGAGGCATGTTGGGAATGAGAAATCCACTGGTCTGATTCATTTTATTTGAGCAATCATCAGCCGTTGGCTTACGTTACAGTATGACAGCAGGTTAACAATCACAATAGCCCGATATCACTGAAGGCTCTATCTCCGGCTCAATATTCATTTCCAACTGTTGAGTGTAAACACATCATACTCTCCAGGGAGAAAAAGCAATCAGCATCACCTCTATTCGCACTTGAAGTTGTGTAAATTCAAATTTTGTTGCACTACAGTCCAAATTTGACTTGGTCTTTAGGACATATGTGTACTGTCAGCTAGGGGTGTGTACAGGACAATCAAACAGTAAACATGTGGTTTACTGATCATCCACAAGAAAACATCCAAATATCTTTTAGGGATCTTTTTATTTTGTCTAACCTACCGTACTAGTTTAGATTTTTTTTTAACTGTACACCTGTTGGTTCATGAGGAGGACAAAATGTCTTCAGAGAAAAGCACTAGTCCAGCCTGAAAGCATTTTGATACAACTGACAAGACTTTGATACACACTCTGCCAAGTGACATCAATTTGTGAGAAAGCTTTACAAAAACAGTGCATTCATTCACAGCTTTGCTACATTTACATGTTTGCGTTTATCTCAGGCGTCAAGCTTGCACACGCCCATTCCTTCTTGAGAGTGTGGCGACAAGTGGAGGCGCATTGTAAGTATGTGAATTGGCGAGTGTCGCCTGCATCTTCACAAAGCCACAACGAGAGAGTCAAGTAAGACAGATACAACAGCAGCTCTGTGTGCTGGCAAGCTGGACACACTTTGGCAGCAGGTCCATCTTAAACAAATTGTCAGTGGGCAGCCTATCAAATGTCACCATGCGTATCACTGATTCTGTATTCATTTGTGTGACAGACAAAAATACACATGCACAACCTGAGAAGCAGATGTGATGACTTGATTTGTACACTGACACGCAAATGACAATATTAAGAACTGAGTTCTTGACAGTGTGTACACAAACAAATGTACTAACCAAAAACTGGTATCCTGCTAATGACATGTCAAATGGTGTTCCTATTAGGCCTGGACTATATAGACAAAATGAAAGGTATCATACATATATTTTTTGACTGAAAATCTCAATATGGACATAGTGACAGTGTTGTAGGGATCACTATTGGTGCTTTCACAAAATATTTACACAGTTCTATTTTTGTTCCAGGAATTTTCAAAGTTGGAAATGTTCCATGGGAATTAACAGGAATTTAAGGGATTTACATATCCAGTCTATTAAGTTTTGATGATGTGACTGGGGTAAATACATTTGACCTTCAGTATTAAAGTTTAACTGGAAAACAAGAGTCAAAATGTGTTTATACAGCAGCTTTAAGAGGCTGTCTGTGCTGGTGAAGATACTGTGATGCTGGTTCTTCCACCTTCTGCTAGTCAGTTTTCATACAAACACAGTTTTCATACAAGACTGTAGGTTATAGTTTGATTTAGCGTGCTGACTGAGGAGTGCTCATCTATTCATCAAGCATATTTCTATTCATTTATCCAGCATCAATCATGAGGGACTGAGAAAAAATGCAGAAACAAGAGGACTGAGAAGCTTGAGAGAAAATGCTTTCATATATATAGATATATATTTTTTTTTAAATTCAACATTCATATTTTGTGTTATTCAATGCAAGAATCGATTAAAGTTCTACTTAAAATAAATCAAAGTCAGAAATGTCATTCTTAAAATTTGTATTACTCTGCACGCATGTCTGCTTAAGACAAAACAAAATTTCCAAAATTCTAACTTCCGGAAAGTTAGCGGAAAGTTACCAGAAATTTTCCATCCCTTGGCAACCCTAACCATAAATAGCAAAACTGCCACACATCGGATTACAGTTAAACAGATTACAGTCAGGAAAAAAACAAACAAAACAAACAAAAAAAAAACTATTAATGGGGAGAAAAGCTGGGAGGAAGCCTTGAGGAAAGCAGCAGAGGAGTGTGCTGGGTTATAACTCACAGCACACATTAATCATTAATCCATTCACTGAGAAAATAATCTGCATATTAATCCACAATGAAAAGAATTGTTAGCTGTTGCCGCCACCATATAACTCCAATAAACATGAAGAACCTTTAGTGCTTTAAAGAACCATCACCAGTTGAAGAACCTCTTTATTTAGGGGCTGGTTCTTCATACACTTGATGTGGTTTAAAAGTCCGTTGATTAATTACTGGTGTTTCATATTCAGAGCTCATCAGCTGTGTGTGACGCTGAATCCACAGGACTTTATGAAATGAACAATTCGTTTTCCTATACAAACATAAACTTGGCAGGGGGGTTGGATTCAGCTATGATTCAGTTTCAAGTTTTTTGTCATAAATGTGTTTTTTTGTTTGTTTGTTTTTTTCATTTTATCAAACATTATAAACTTTGTTAAAAGGTGGAACCTATGGCAGAGCTGTTGCATTGAGCTGCATTAGACTGAACAGGTGAAGCTGATGAACTGACACTGAGTGTAGAACACAGGAGAAATGCCCCTGGTGCAAATTCTACTAGGGATAAAAACATGTGGGACTAATGGCTTTGCACTGCAGTTGACAGCACAATGCTGTATTGCATTGCAAGCAGCAGAACACTGGCCAGGTTTCACTGCTAACTGACAGCAGAGACGCCGAGTTCCTGAGGGATCAAACAGTGCACACACGCAAACTTATAGCAACATTAAAATGCATTTTCATACTTTTCACATCATACACAGTTCAGTATACTTATTGCTTCAAGCTGAGAAAATGCATGTACAAACAAGTTAATCATTGTTTAGGCTATTTCCTGACTTGATTGGAATAGGAACTCCACAAGAAATGGAAATTTTGTTATTTGATTTTTTTTTTTTTTTTTTTTCAATTGCTGCATAAAAGGGTTTTTCTCCCAGTTATGCATGGCAGTTGTATTCATAGCGCCACACAAGGCTGTCTACAATATTTCTGTAGTATTCCTATACCTGCACTTCAGTTTGCATTTGATCCATCAGCTTATAGTTCAGCTGCTGGCCAGAGTCAGCCAGGAGAGTTTTTGGAGATTTGATGCAGTTTTATGGCCAGCAAAAAATATTTTGGGCCAGTAAATTAGTCAAAAAGTAAAATTTGGACTCTGTTTACACCACTTTATTTTATTTATTTATTTTGGATTTTGATTTGATTTTGATTTGATTTGTGTTGTTTATCCTGTGTCTGCTTTTTACTTCATTTCTTTGTTTACATTTGCTGGTTATCTGATGTTTTTACTTGCTTATGTTTTTTGAGGTGAGATCCCTTCTAATAAGCCAGTCGCAGTTTTCAAATCACTAAATAAAATCTTAAAAAAAAAAACTGTCTAAAACGTTCAGAAAACTACATCCCATTACTCTAATGCAGCCTGTAAAAAGCAAGACAAGACAACACTTTTGTCACAATATTACAATATCAAAAATTCCAGACAATATCTAGTCGCCTGTCATGATAGATATATCAACACATTGCCTGGCCATAGTACTACCTATTAGATATGTTCTTAGAGTTGGGAGCTACAAGGTGGGCTGAACAGTAAAGTAAAATGCATGACAAAACACTGCTGTAAATAAAGTATTATTATGCAACAGAGATGCTCTGGCCTACTAATTGTATTTTCCAGATGCAAGAAAATGCAAAAATCACATCATCATTTAATAGCTATTTTAATTGAAAATAAAAATTATAATGCAAAGTTATTCCTACTAAATTCAAGAGTCACAATGCAATATCTGTAAAAAGATAATTACAAAAGATTTTTTTACCATACTGTTCAGCCCCAGTTAAGTGCATTAGGAAGGTTATTACTATTTTGGTCCAAGTTCAAATGCTTGTTCATATGTGAGGAAAAATGATAATTACCTTCTTAAATTCAAAATGGCAGCACTGGATCTTTATCAAGAAACGTATGCTGAGTTCCTGCAGGTGGCGGATTTACAGTTTCACACTGAAATTAGTCCAGAGTGGAAACATTCTGGAACCTACAACTGGAAAAAAAGCTTCAAACAGTTGAAACTGTGTTTGAAACCTTTAAATCGCCTAAGAAAGATTTTGAAAGATTGAAACTATGTTTTGAAAGTTTGCATAACATTTTTATAGGCTGAAAAAAAATGTTCAATCCTTTTAAACATTATTGTGTATTTCAGTTTTCTTTCCTCACAGCTGTGGTTGGTCTTTTAGCAGTGTTTCTCCGACACATTTGATTGGCTCATTGTATTGAATCGTCAATTCATTTGTCATTGTTTTGTCAAAAATATTGACAGCTGTTTGTTTAGCTCAGGTGTTGTGCCATATGTATTTTATGTTTTATGTACTGTATTTTATGTTTTTATGTATTTTTATATATTTTATGTATTTTACGTATTTTATCTTACTGTACAACACTTTGGACCTCTGTGGTTATTTTAAAAACGCTTTATAAATAAAGTTGGATTGGATTGGATTGGAAAAAGTTTGATAAAACAATAACAATGAATATAACAATCAATATAACCATAATTATAACCATATAACATCAAACATGCATTTGAACATTACAGTTTGTTCAAAAACTCTAATTTTACTGGGGACCCACTCATTGGGTACTTACTAGATTGAAACCCCTTCAGCATGTGGTGGAGCACATTTGTGTTCACACTAATGTGAACCAACAGCACATTAGCTCAGACTCATTCAAACTAGATTTTTTTGAAAAAGTTAGTGTTAAAGTACAGCTACTACGTGCAAAAACATAGATAAATGAGAGGACAGACATGTTGCCACAGTTAATTAAGTTACCCATTTTTAATTTTTCAAATCACACACTTTTCTTTGTACTCGAAAAACAACTGTGGTAGATAACGGGTGATAATGGGCATCTAACTGCAGGGTAATTAGCCTCATGGTCAGGGCATTTTATTTATGTCACAGCTGTGGAGTGTGTGTGTGTGTGTGTGTGTGTGTGTGTGTGTGTTTTAATATGACAAAATGAAGATTTTCTGTGGTTCTGCCAGCTCAAGATATGTAGTGATGTCTCCTCTCTCCTGAACACAACCTCATTGTGCTTTTAATGTAGGCTACACTGATTTACTGAGCAAGCCCAATAAATCAATGCTCTATTGATACAGTCCATAAATGTACTCCAGGCTTACAGGGCTGCCTCCATGTATGACTGACACTTGACTGTAAAGCAAGAATGTTTTAAGTGGGTGAGGGCAAGAGTCCAAGTTCTTAACTGCACATCAATCACGTATAGCCAATTAAGACTTCTCTGTAGTGACTGCATAGCAATTAATGAGCTATTTGTGTGGATGTGCTAACGCTGTTTCTTATCAGTCTGCTTGAGCAATACACAGCCTTCAATCAGGCTCAATTATGGCAAACTTATTTGCACTGATTTACGTCAACAGCTGTTTCAGACTCAGTACATTTGAGCCCTTTCAAATACTCAGTCCACCATGGTTTAGGTTGTATTAATTTCTATCAATTAGAGGATAATATTCACAGTTTTGCTCAAAGCACATTGGAGTGATCCACATGTACTTCATATTTTCTGTTTGTAAAGTCAGACTACATCATGGAGCCTAGGAAAACTTAACCGCAACAGCGATAATGGTAACAACATTTTCAGCAAAATACCTGAAACACTGAGCCAACGTGTAGCTGTTGTGCTGCATCACGTCTTCTTGCCAAAGCTCATTGAGTTTTGTGGCTCACAGAGGCTGACAGTGGCAGCTAACCAAGTCAAACTGACACTGGCAGATGCCTGCTTGAAATAAGTCAGCATATACAACCTGCCAATGGCACTCTGATTTGAATACCCAGCTCTAGCGGCCAATTCAAGTGTTTTGGGAAGACAGTAAAGAATCTTCCCGCGTCATTTTGGCTATGTCAAACACTTGCATAAGGTAAGTTCCATTCATGTTGTTTTAATTTTTGCTTGCTGCTGATAAAGGTCATGGATTTACCTTGAGGCTCATTAAAGAGATTTTAATTCCAACTCTTTCATTCCTACTGAGTTCCACAGTTGTTATGACTTGTTGCACATGCTTTTGGTTGAATAATAACAAAATGTACCCTATAACCAAGGTAATGTTTTGGTGGCAGCTGTTCCATTATAGAAGCAGAATTCCATTGTGAAGCAGAATTCACCAGTGTTCCACTGTTCACCCACTAACAGTGTGTTCAGACTAGAGTGTGGATTTGGACAAAAATTTAGAAATTATATATGGCTTCAGGTCAGGTTCAGTCACGTCTGCATTACTTTAGCGAAAAATAATGGGCCTACTGTCTGCTCGAGGCTACTTCCTACAGTGCTGCAGTTTACGTGACAACACTGAAGGCAACACATAGGCTAATTTCAGGTGGTAAATTTAACATAGAGATGGAGGAATAAGCAAAATCTTGGACTTCAGGTCGCATTTGAACAAAAATATGTGGCTTGATCCTCACTGTAGTTCAGACCAAACATGATGCGAGTTTTACACGTGTCGCAAGTACATACAAAGTCTATGCAAAGACGCAAATTTGCGCCAGGCGACAGAGATGGCACAAAAACCTGGAATTCGTGTAATCTGTGTATTCGAGTAAATCGAGTGGAAAATTCGCAGCCATATTCGCAAGTCCATGAAGGGACAACTGGCTTTCCATTTGGTCTGAACACATAGTAACAGGGGGTGTGAGCTGGGGCATGACGATCGTGAGACAGGTTAGTGTTAACCTACTGATGATGTGTTCTCGCATTAGTAACCCTTACTCTTTCAGGTGTTGGCTGAAAACATACCTTTATAAACTAGTGTTCAAGCCTCCTGATCGGACTGGATACTTGTACACTGTATGTGTTTTCTATGTTTTGTTTATTTCTTGTGCTAATGTTTGATTTCTGGTACTTATTGCAGACTGATTTTGCTACTTATTTTAAGATTATTATTTTTGAATTCATTTAATTTTACAGGTTTCACCTTTATGTATAGCACTTTGGTCAGCTGCAGCCATTTTTAAATGTGCTTTATAAATAAATTTTACTTACTTGCTTACTGTAGAAATCAGGGGGCAAAACCGTATTAAATGTTGTTGTGACAAAGTGAGGAGAAAATGCACCATCATGTTTTCCATATTGGCCAATGTTGATATTTTTACACGTTTTCTTGGATGTTCAACATTCCGCTAGCCTGGTACAGCCTTACTTGCTACTGAGGCTGGGCACAAGCGCTTGGAAAAGCAGTGACAGCAATGGGCATTCAAAAAAAAACACATACCAGGTGAATGGATCAACCATCAGTCAATCATAAGCTAACCATCCAATCATGCGAACATCATACGGCACAACACCTGAGCTAAACAAACAGCTGAAACTGTCACAGGAAACCTGAGCATGCATTAGAGATGGCAATTTCAGGCAAAAATGCAATTTGATAATCACAGGGAACATTTTCACAGTTTGTTCTGCATGTGTGCTTGTATGGATGGATGTAATCTCTGGACAGAGCAGGACAGAACAGGAGCGCACACAAGAGTGTACAAGGTAGCCTCAAAGAGTTCAGCACAGAATTAAAGCTTGCTGCTGTGCTTTGCCATTTCTATGTTTTGGCTTGTGGGAGGACGGTCACTATTGGAGACTGGCAAGAAAAAACTAGCTGCTTTATAACATGACATTCAATTTCACTGTTCCAGTCAGTGTTATGCCTGTGTTTAAGCTGTTTATTAATGGCAGACGATGTTCTGCCCCCCACACCTGGTTGGTGGAACAAAACAGACCAGCACATTTTCCTGTTGAATCCCCGCCTGAATTCACAAAGCAATGGTTCACTGTCAAGATACACTGATCCAACACTCAGCCAAAAGCACGGTGAGGACAGAATTATGATTCTGAATGAGAAAGAAGAGAAAAGTATCTGACTATTGTTGGTAGATATAGCTTTTACTCATTTCTCAGACACTTCTGCACTCTGAATACAGCTTTGGCCATAACACAAACTTAAAGTAAAGATGAACACTGACTTGCTTAGCACAGCCAATGACAATTCAACACTGTCTTGATTTAGCAGAACATACATTAAAAACTTTTTTTTTCCATCTGGAAACATTCCTCATTCTGGCTTACAACAAACAGACCAAACGGCACTCAAAATATTAAAATACTGTGCTTTTGTTCTTTACTGGATTGATTTAAAGTAAAGATACTGGTATCATATGAAACTAGACGACCTAAGGAATCCATTGGTACTACAGTTTGGTGAAGGAAATCTAGCATGGCCATTTTCAAAGGGGTCCCATGACCTGACCTCCAGATCTGTGAATGAAAGTGGGTTCTCTGGGCAGCCACGGCTCTCCCTTTTGCAGACATGCCCACCTCCTGCTAATCCCATGCAGTTTGGGCCACAAACCCTGCAGTCCACATGTGTTCTTGTGGCCTGTTGTAAAATGGTGTGTTTGAGCAGACTGGGGCCTAAACAGGCTTGGAGCTGCATCAGTTGGCTTTCACTGGAAAGCTGACATTCTCGTGGATTCAATGAGCCACATTTGTGTCATCATCATGTGTGATGCTGTTAGGCCCCACAGCAGCCATTTCAATGTAGTGAGACCATGTTTTGAAACTTGACATCACTGTAAAAAATGACCCATTATGACCTCTACAGTAACCACAGCCTCATGAAACTTTACAGCCAAAAATCACAATACATATCAAATCAATACGATACTTATGATAGTATCAGATACTATCATGATAGTATCTGATAGTATCGTATCGAGAGATAAACATATTGTCCCAGCACTACTTCAATGCAAACTCAACTCTAACAGCTCGGTGGCCTGTTTCTTAGTCTCTTCCCACTGCAAAGACGGCGGCAGCGAGCAGTTTGAGTTGAAGTTGCATCGAAATTAGTGCAGTTGGATCAATTTTATGCATGCCGAGTTTAATAGAAGAATCTACAGACCCACGAAAAGCCTTCGTTTCTGTTATAGCAGGTATGAACACCTGCTGATAAGCAAGTAAACACCTGGGTAACAGATTTTTAAATGAACCAAGGTCAGCTGAGGGTCTTCGCTAATTCTAGTGTATGGCATCCTCTCGTTCATACTCACTTGTTTCTCAGCACCTGCCAGGCCGCCTCGATGTCCGCATACAGGTTCTTCTCTGACGGCTTGCCGCTGCTGACCCCGTAGCCTGAGTAATCATACGAGAACACGTTGCAGTTGATCCTGGAGCCGAGGCCGATGTAGAAGCTGCACATCTGGCCCAGGTCCACGGCGTTCCCGTGGGAGAACAGCAGCGTGTAGCGACTGTTTGGGGCGCAGCGCACAAACATGCAGCCGACCCTGTTTCCCCGACTGCTTCTGGTGCTGAACACCTCCACGGCATCCAGTTCCCGCTGGGAGTACTGCCAGTCCGCCCGTTCGGTCAAATGTAAGCTGGTGGCCCCGTTTGCATCAGTGTGAACCGAGTATGTGGGCTCCGGCGGGAGGAAGGCTAGCTTGGCCGCGATGCGGCTGGGACAGGGCGGACAACAGAACAGCCAGCACAGCTCGCCGAGAGAAAACCCATTCATTCTGGGGCCTTGTTCGGGCATTTAGGCGCCGAGCTACGCGATTAACTGTCCTCTTTAGAAATAAAAAATAATTCTCGACTTTCTTAAGGTCCTATTTATCTCCCATTAATAAGCAGTAGCGACGGGAGACGGGGTGACAGGTGGCTCGGTCTCTCGGCTTTGCAGCTAGCTAGCACGCTAGCCGGCTGGCACAAAGCTAGCAGCTGATGTGAAACTTCATGGAGAGCAGCGGACTCTGCATCGAAATTACAGCGCGGTCAAGTTCAGCTTCATCTGATTCAGAGCACAGAAGAGCGCAGCCGCTGGTCCTGCTTCAGTCGATTCGTCTCTATCTGACATTGCTTGATGAGCGCCGAGGCTTGTTGCTAATGTAATGTAAGCATGTAAGCGGCCATTTCTCTGTAGTGGAGGCAAAGCCTGGACTTCCGGCACAACAGGATATCCGGTTCGGTTTTTTCTTGTTAATTCATAGAATAGATTAAATTACAGTAAATTAAATATAATAAATTCATAAAAGGGTAATTTATGCTGTCTGTTTAACACATTTATGAAGCCATTCAGGGGATTTTTTTCCCACTAAAATTCCATTAATTATGACAAAGAGCAGGTAAAGGCTGTGTCATGCTGATTAGAACTTTAATCAGCTCCCATTCTAAGACATGCTGTGGTATTATTTCATGCTGCAAGAGGCAAACTGGCCTAAAGGGTTCAAATGTAACCGAGACAGGGACATAAATCAGAGCCCTTTGCTCAAATTTGCTGCACTTTTATTTCAGCATTTACCTACATAACTTTAATTAGGCATTTCTTTTTTCCTTCTTTGTATTTGAATGTGAATATTAGTCACTTTTAAGAAAAAACACATGCAAAAAAAATTTCGATTAAAAGCAGCCAACATACAGCAGAATCAGCCAGAGAAACCATAACTTACACCACTGTTTCTCAAATGGGGATACGCATACCCCTCAGGGTACGTGGAGGAACGTCAGGAGGTACGTGAGATTTAAAAAATATATAGGCTATATTGTAAGAAATAGCATCCATGCAAGGTTCCGTAAAAATCATTATTTAGGCTAATAAATATTCATTAAAATATAAATGGAAGTTCATAAACGGAATTTTATATTCAGTATTCAATTTCATCATCCTGAAAAACCCAGAGACCACCATCCCATCTCTTCCCCCCACGGGCTGGTTAGGGGGTACTTGGCTGAAAAAAATATTTCATAAGGGGTACATCACTGAAAAAAGTTTGAGAACCACTGACTTACACCAATAAGTGAGGTTAGAAAAAAACAGAAAACAGAGCACTCTGAAGAAGTGAACTGCCAGGACATCATAATGAAAGTGTGCTTTGATGATTTGCAGTTGTTATGCTGGTTCATTACAGTCACTGACCTGGTGGATGATACCAGCACTAACAAAGCTAAGGCTGCCTACAGCAGAAGCTTTGGGGCCCTCCGCTGTCTGCCTCGCCTCCCTGTTCCACCAGAAACAGAGGAGAGCTTCACGCTCCATGATGTTTGACTTAATACAGGTGCTAAACTCCAATAAATTTGATAAAATACACTGAAGGTGACTGCAAATCAGGATGACTGCTTTTTATTTATTTATTTATTTATTTACATCAAATCTTGCACAATGAAGCTTCAAAATCTAACCTCATTCTTTGTGTCTGTCCCAGGGTGGTTCCTGGTAAAAGATGATGGAAAGTATTAAAATGATTCCCATAATCAGTGCAAGGAGAAACACCAAATTAATTCAGGGTTGTTGGGGTTCATGTAGATTTTTTTGAAATGAGCAAGATTAACACTAAGGAGACTTGCATGGAATTGAATCAAGTGTAAATGTAATTTCCCTGTAGCATCCACCATATTGCAGATGTGTGGGTGTAGTGTCTTCACCAAGATGCCTCCACATCCTGCTACACACATACAAGCACTGCACTTACACACACAGGACTTCTTGTTTCTAGTCTCCATTATTTATCACAGTTGACGAGTACAGCAGCCACTGGCAGCTGCTGCTCGTCCCAAACAGCAGAGAGTCTGAGGCGCTTTCCCGCTGAAGAGGGTGCATACCACACAGAGTGACAGGAGAGGCATGTGTCCTCGCCGATGCACGTCAAGCCCACCTGACAGACAGGTGGGGGGGTTGGCTTTGCGTGCACATATCAGCACAGTCACTAATAACCATATGGAGACAGGACTCGACTGGATTTGTCATAGCCTGGAGGAAGAGGAAGCCCATTGCTAGATAGTCTAATGTGCTGAGATCTCACAGACCGCAGAAATGAGGTCTGGGACGAGCTACGTACGAAATGGACCAGAAAAAAATGCCCTTTGCTCAAGACCATCTGCTTAACGCCTGGAACAGAGAGAGGGGGGGGCTTTTTTTTCCTCCAAGTGTATGATATTTAATGAGTCTGGCACCTCACATAATATGACTTGCCCTTACAAATGCATTTGATAGCACAGAGTTTGGAACAAAGCCTCTGCATGGGCACGTTGAGCTATGCACACATACTGTATTTCAGCCCAGCGCTGGGATCTGGCTCTCCTCTCCCTCTCCTTATTGTTTCTACTCCCATACTCCCAATTTGTTTAAATGTAAACGAGACTCAGATACAGGATCACGACCTTGCCAACATTAAACATCTTAGGCCCAATTAAAGCGGACCTTTCACCTTCCAGCTCAGCGAGTAATTTCAACATGAGCCTTTAAATGCCTTTTCTCTTTCTTGCGCCAGTTTTTCCCAGCACATGTATGTGTAATCGGTGGAAAAATACATTTATTTATGCAGGCCTTCATCACAAGCATGTCCCAGATAGCTCTACATACTATAACTGCTATTTTGAATAAGACAGTGTATTTGAGTAGGGTCAGTCCACCAGGCAGGAGGCTAAAGTGCTTTGTTTCACATGTGAACACAAAGTGGGACTGTGAGCGCAGCTTCTTAACAGGTGTTTTTTTTGTCAGAACCAACACTGATCATGATATTTTTGGATCGAAGGTGCCAATAGCTGGTATTTTCAACCGACATTCGTTATCTTTAAATTGGACCATATCCTTGAGTTCAGCGTTTTCAATATTTTATTCTGGTCAGTGTGAAAAAGCCTCTGAAACAGGCTGTAGATCATCACGCAATACTAAAGCTCACCACTGAAACCCTGAGTAATATTAAAACATCTCTGTTGTTTTATTATTATTAGTTTAGATTTGTAGACGTGTGTACATTCCAATCTAAACATATAATTGCTCTTAACTGGAAAAAGGGCTGATGGGCCAAGACGGGGAATGTAGATTAAAGAAATGGTGTCACCACGGTACCATGTCAACAGCAGGGGCGGACTTACCATTAGGCAAAACTAGGCGGTTGCTTGGGGCCCCCAGTTCCTGAGGGCCCCATAAAACTCCTCATACACTTATGGTTAATACAGTTATTATCTATTTGCACATTAATTATGTTTTTGATTAAAATCCTTTCGCTAAAATGCCAGCAGAGTGCCTATCGTATTATGTGTGTCTAAAAACAAAAAAGAAAAAGATGAAAAGAAGCTACCCTATGGAAAGAGGAGAAAGAAGGAGGAAAGCAGAAAGCTGCTCTCAAAGCTACAGAAAGTGACTACCTTCTTCACTGCGGCAGTGGCTAGCAGCAGCAGCAGCAACCCACAACCGGCAAGTGCAACGACGACGTCGACACCTGTTGGGGAGGGTCCGTCATATGGAGATGAACAACCAGTGAGTGTCGGGAAGCGGTGTGTCGGGAGGCGGTGTGTCAGGAAGTGATGTGTTGGGTGGCGGGACACACCCGCTTCCCGCTACCCGGCACACCACCTCCCATCACATGGTGTGACGGGAGGTGGGAGGTGGTGTGACTCACACCGCCTCACACCCCCCTCCGACAATCCGCTTCCCGACACTAGCGCGTCCGGTGTGGGCTTGTACATCAGCTATGTGAGGTGAGGCACACCCACTTCTGGTCAGTAGGTTAAAACAGGTTCATGACATCAGCGCAATAACCTATGCATTATCGCCTTCTAGTGATCGAAATGAATTGTCCACAGATTGAAAGTCAATACTTAGATAGAATAATAATATTTGTATTATATGACAGTGGCGGGCTGCATAAAAAATGACGCACAGGCTGCGGGTTGAGTAGCCCTGAGGGCTGTACTACGAAGGAGGCTCCACATCCCCAGGCTGTGTGTTCACTATCAGGCTCAACAAAACCTAAAGCTCCAGTCAAAGTTAAGTGGTATCACGACGGTGGTTCTCATCAAGGTTTGTTCAGTCCGGCTGTCAGCTTTGTGCTCTGTGCGCATTCACAGAAAAGGGGGCGTTTTGGCCTCATATGATTCTACTTCCACGAAAAATGGACCGTTCACAGGCTGCATATTTCACACAAGAGGAGCAGCTTGTCCTCATGGAAAGCTATGAACATTTTAAAAATAAAATTAACGCTACGAGCAACACTGTGGCCGCAAATAAGGCGAGAGAGGAGTGCTGGCGATTAATTTCAAAGGAAGCACAAAGCTTGGGGATTCTGTCACTGTTTTAGCGATTTTAAATAATTGCTGCAATATTCATTCAGTATTATGAATTTTAGTTTAGAAATATGTAACTTCAGTAGCTCTATGGGTTAAGTCAAGTGACTGAAGGTGTGTGTGGGTGAGTCTAGCGGCGTCGGACGGAGCAGGCGGTGGTTACCATGGTTACATGACAATTTTGACCACTATTTACGCTGCTTAGAGCTAGGCCTACTTGTCAGTAGTTTCAGATAGTTGTTCGTTACATTTGAAGTTTAACTAGAATTATGGAGCCATTTCTGTTGATGTTTGTTTGCTCCTTTTTTGTTAAATCTTTTTTTCTAAATGGGAATAAGTGGCGTTTGGAGTGCGTTTGAATCACCACGGGCTGCTCCCGTCCAATCATCACCTTCGGATGCCGTGACAGTCACCGTTATAAGAGGTTTCCTTTGGAAAAAAAGGAAAAAAAAGTAGGCTGCTATAACAAAGTCTGTGATACAACGTAATATTTCTAACAAACGTGAAGTCTGTGCAGTCTGTGAGTTTTTTCTCATACATTTGTGAGTTTTTTTCTTGTAAATTCACCACTTTAATCTTGGAAATTCTGAGTTTTTTTTACAGAATATTTTATGTTCTTTTATTCTTTAAATTCAAATGACTTTATCAGAGTATTATTAATATTATTTTAATATACACTTTACCTTATTTTATTGCTATTTTTATTTGTTTATTTCATATCTGTGCACAGTAGATAGGGATGGGATTATGGCAGAAAGAACAGGGTGAAAAATGTTTGCTATGTCCTATGTCATTGCTATTCTCTGTATAATTTGATGTGATTTGCAAACTGACTACCAATGGATATATTGGGGAAAATAATACTGTTAAAACATACTGATGCATGCTTGTGTTTCATCAGTTCATGTTAAGGCTTCACCTAGACCACCTGTGTAGAACTAATCAAGAAATATGTGATCAGACAAACTGCACGTTCAGTCCTGGCCTGATGTATTTGTGAAGTAATATCACTGTAAGCCTTTCTTGACTGGCTGACACAGGATTTTTTTAATAAACAAATATTGGTCTTAGATCTGATGCTTCCACAGAAATCCACAGCAAAACACTGCTGACTGGAAGCAGTGCTGCTTCCCATGAGTTGCATAAGACAACTGCAGTTATGAAATTGTGTCCTGAGGAGAGTTGAGGGGGGTCAGAGCCTAGGAGGAGACAGATGATCCGATGATAAACCGGGTCACGACACGGGTTTAGCACTGGCCCCTGGGGGTCAATAATGATATCAATCCACTGACAGATCTCAGGCCTGTTTGGGTTCGTCCATTGCGGTGTTTTGGTTACAGACTTAGTCGGAGCACAGCCAATCCTCAGTCAGCACCTGAGGGGAAATTGTATCTGGAGAGAATGTTTTTAGAGATTAGATCCGGCCAAGGATGTTTCCCAGGCGGGACACTGGGAGGCTGGAAGCCGAGCTCCGTGCGTCCTGGTTAGTCGGGAGGCAGGGCCTGCCCAGCGCCTGCAGCTGGCCTCAGGCCAAGGACTCCAGCTCTACAACACTGTGCCGCTGAAGGTTCCCTGGTATGCCACATCTCTGCTGCCTTTTAAAGCCACTAATTATGGCAGCAGATCAGAGGACTGCTGAGGTTGAAATATATGTGTAAATTCTGAGCTTGGCAAGACTGGTGTCTGTTTCTATGCATCTCCTCAACTGGACAGACTGCAGTCCCCTGTGAGCCGAGAATCACTTGTCCCCTTCAATGATTTTCCAGATGTATTAAAGGGATACTTCACCCATTTTGAAAAAAAAAAAAATGATATTACACTAACATTTTTAAAAATTCTAAATGCCTAAATCCACTCAGATTATTAAATAAACAAAGCTTGAGTTTAATGATGTGTAGCAGAATTTTTACAGCCTGACATGGCTGACAGGCATAAAAAAAACTGACCATTCAAGAACACAATTAACAACAGTAGAACTATTTTCTTGAGCTGTCTAAGCTCTCAGTGCTGGCCTCAGTCACAACAGTCTGGCAGGAGCCTGACAGGAACATGAAACAGGTGATAGAGTGGAGAGGAGGTGAGGAAGAAGCTAGAAGCCACAACTTTACTTTAGCTATCTTTTAGTACTCCACAGAAAGGTTATATGTTATTTTTGTAAATGTTCTTCTTCTTCTTCTTCTTCTTCTTCCTCTTCTTCTTCTTCTTCTTCTTCTTCTTCTTCTTCTTCTTCTTCTTCTTCTTCTTATTATTATTTGAAATGAAATGATAGCAACCTCAAGCGATCTACCATTGTCTGTGTGGTGGCTGCTGCTCTGGTGCGGAGTGATACAGGAAGTGCAGAAGTTACCGGATCTTTCTGGATGTTGATATCAGGAAAAATACAGTTAGAACAGTAATTTGAGCAGAACTGTCATCTGTGCGCACTCAGTAGTCATATGTGCATTTTTTTTTTTTTTTTTTTGGTAAAGTGACACTTGCTGTTAAACCTTGTTTGAGAGGATTAAGGCAGTTATTTTTCAGAATGTTAGCTGGGGGGAAGTCCACCTCAATGGCAGGTGGCTAACAGTTAGCATTTGGAGCATCCAGCCAGTATCCAGTACTCAGTAACAATGAGTGCTACAGAACAGCTGGGGGGAAGTGAAATAATATCACATTTTCAAAGTCTATGGACTATCCCTTTAAGTACACTATGATTCACAATGTCTGTGAGAAACTAGCAGGAGCTGCAGCAGCAGCGGGGGGTCTCTGGCACAGGGTGGGGTGCTCTGTTCTTGACACGATTTGGTGTCTTGAAATCTGTGGTGAGTTCTGCTCCAAAACAGAGTGCAGTTTGGAGAGTGAATATGGAAAGCCTTAAATCCATCATCTAGACAAATTGCCTAATTGTTGAGTCAGTGAGCGATGATCCAATCAAACACACATGGAGACATGACAGCATGTAGTCATGCACATGTACATATGTCAATACAATCCACTGTACAAAAGAGAAAGGCAAACATTTAGCTTCCACAACACCTCATCTCCCAGCTGTTCTCCAGGATGCTAGCCTGAATATTTCATGTTCCAACAGCCACCTTAGAATTTCAGATTTACCACCTTGTTTATTATGGTAAACAAGGTGAACAGAGAAATAAATGTAGGTAGTAAATTTGAGTAAGCAACAAACACAACATCCTTCATTTCAGTATCAAGAAAATGCCAACTGACAGACTATTTCTCTCTGTAGTGGCAACATAGCGACGTGTGAATATGGACTCAGATACCTGTACCCTATGCTGACCTGGATGTCATTTTTAGTCAGATATTCATGTTTAATCTCACAAAAGGTGTGTAACTTTGGTTTATGGCACATTTCTTTTTCTTTCTTTTTTTTTTTTTTTTTTGATAATTCTTTTTATTGCAGAAGGGTGATGTACATTGTATTCCAATACTTACATTATGTTCTGCAAGTTTTCAAAAATTACAGAACAACAAAAACAAAAAATAATGAATAAATAATAATAGAAAAAATTGTGCTAACAAAAACAGTAAGTGATAACAGCAACATTACTGAACTCGTATATAAGTACAATTTAACATATAAGTATGCACAATAAGTGGGATAATACATAATAAGCTAAAAAATAAAAATAAATAAATAAATAAATAAAAGTATAATAAGTAAATAAATACATAAGTCAATAAAAAAGAAATAAAAAAATCAAATAGTAATAAAAAATAATAATAATTAATATATATATATATATATTTTATTTATTTATTTTTTTTTTTTGCTTATCCAAATTAGGGTTACAGGGCTGCTGTATATAATTTAAAAAAAATTATATACCCACCCACCCGGTTTATGGCACATTTCTGCAGCCCCATCATGCTTTTTTTAATTTCAGAAACACATGCCATGCAAATATTAGGGATTTCTAAAATGCATTACTTCAGTTTTCGTCTAATTTGTGGTTAATCTTCTTTTCTCACACCAGTTGTTTGCAAGAGGAAGCATTTTGGGCGATAATCTTCTGTGTCAATGAGTAAAATAATGTCAGAGGAAGGCTAACCCTTCCCTCTGAACACCTGACTCCACAGTGTAACGATGGAAATCCACAGGCCAAATCATGAATATAAACTGTGACTATAAAGAGTGTGAAAGCGCATCTCGCTGCGAAACACCAGAAGGGATTGGAAACCAGCTGAGCGAGAATTCATTAACTAACATATGCCTCCTGATGTTTGTAAATGCTTACAATACAATACAAGTCTGTGTGCCTCACTGTAACACGTATTTCCCTCTCTGTTTTTGGTTTTAATCTCACCACTTGAAAGAGAGATCTTAATCTCGCGCTACCTGATTAAATAAAGGCTCAGATCAAGAGTAACAAACGCCATCTCAAATATCTGCAAGTGCAGTCATTTTGTAGCCAGACATTACACAAAACCCAACACAATATTATCACGTCCCAGCATTTAATTTTCGTTCTGCACCTCTAGACATAGCGGTGGTTGTCGTGACTCCAGAGGCTTAATCTGCAATTCAAATGAGCAGGAAAAATCAAAGCAAGCTGAATATATTGAAAATCAGCAGAATATATTTACATTCCTTTATTAAAGCTTTTTACATTATTCTGGTGGTGAAGGCTGCACTGTGCTCTGCAGAAACAGCCCTGTGTTGCTCAGCCACACAGCAGATACAAGATTTGATAACAGTCATCCTGTTACCTGTTATTGCAAAGCCTCATATTAACACATCAGGGTTGTAAACTGAAGTTAAAAGCAATGTTATCTTCAGCTCCCCTCCTCTTGCAGATGCATTAACATCAACTCTGGGCTTCTAAAATTACTTCTGTTCAGACATTACTTTGACATTGAACCCACAATGGTCTGCAAAAAATATGTTTATAGTGCGTCTCCCATTTAACCAGAGAATCATACAAGACTCTGATTTCCAAGAGTTCAACCAGAGTTTATTGTGGGCTTTCATAAAATCAAAACTGCCATTGGGATTGACAAATATTAAACTCTCCTGATGAGAAAACATAGGTTTGTGTGGGAGAGAGAGAGGGAGACAGGCTGAAAACCACCCACCCACACACACACATACACAGTCACACGCACACACACAACAGCTAGAGCATTGATTTATGTCTAACTCTCCCTTACTGTGTTTTGAGTGATTTGTATAATTAAATGTTCTTGAGTCAAAAGTTATATACTGGTGATTATGTTCTATTGTATAGTTGTTTTTTTTTTAGACATCAGTTTTCAAACTAAACAATTCATCATGCCTTTACTTTTTTTGTTAATGAATGAATGTGTTGCAGGCCAACTAAAACCCAAATCAAAATGTCCATGGTGCCTAACCTCTGATGGAGAAGAGCACGGTGCCCTGTCTGCTGTGACATCACCTGAAGAGCAGGCATCCGACCTCTCACCATCAGAGGTCAGGCATCACAGAGGGTGGGGTTTGGGGTTTAGTTGCTCTTTCAATGCAGTTTTGTTTGTAACTTGTCAGCGAGAAGAACAGAGGTTCTATTCACACCTGCTGTTTTGGATCCAGATCAGCTCAGCTCATGTCTGGGTTGTGTCAAATTTCAGCTGAGGTGAATTGTAGTTAACTCCTGGCATTAAAAAGGTTTCTTAAATGACCATTTGTGTTTGGATGGTGTTTGGCATCCGGGCTCTACATGCAAATACTTACCTGAAAGAGCGTTTGATTCACTCTTTGTTTTTATGAACATATTTGGATTTTTGAGATATTGTGGATATTGCAGAAATCAATGCATATACTGTATCCGCCTGTGGAGGTGAGGCAGCTGAGAGTGGCAGTCCTTCACTGGAGCCGGGGACACATCTGCATTCACTCTGCAAAACATAAGCGGGCAAATATGTCCAAAGACATGCAGGTCAGGTGAACTGGAGATACCAAATTGCCCCTAGGTGTGAATGTGTGTGTTAGTCTGTCTGCCCTGGGATGGACTGGTGACCTGTCCAGGGTGTTTCCCTGCCTTCTGCCCAGTAGGCACTGGGATAGGCTCCAGCAGCCCTGTGACCCTAATTTGGATAAGCAGTTTGGAAGATGAATGAATGAATGAATGAAAGAATGAATGAATGTGTTGCAGGCCACCTCCGCATATGGCTTGTCTGATTGGATCTCAATGCGTCTTTCGAGAGCATCCTGACTTGGATTTTGCGCTGTCCACTTGTGATCGAATCACCCAGGATGGATGTTCTGAGTCATTATCACCCTGCTTGTGGTGTATTATTACTCTCCTGTATTAATGGCCCAGTTATTCCCAGAAATGACAAATACAACCAAAGACAAAGACACAGCACACTAGAACGTCAAAGTGAAGCCGTCTCTAAGAAGGGTTTCACCATGCTGTTTTGCTTGTTCCGGAGCTGCGCCACTGAGCCACACTGTGCACCATCATTATGTCTTGTGCGTCATCGGAGGCTCTCTGACAGGAAAGCCAGCTTCCCCCCTCCGAATCGTCCTGCTTTTCTTGCCGCTGCCGATCAAAAGGCCCTTCCCCTCAGCTCCCAGCAGAGCAGCAACACTCCCCTGTCTGCAATCCTGCCGACAATTTCCCGATCACTCTGTGTACGACACTGCAAGAGTAAATCTGCTTTTATTGTGATAGTCCCAGCCGCTTGTATTGGCATAATGAGATAAAAGCCAAGTTGGCCAGACAGAGCAATAAAAGCAGCTTTACGTAAATGGCAGCTCGGCACTCAGCAGCTTACGGTCACAATGGAGCACGGCTCACCGGGGGCTTTTGTTCTCCACAGTCATGGATACCAATAACACTGCTCCTTCATCGTCAGAGTGGGTTAGATCAACAGCAGCAAGAAGAAAAGAGCTAAATCAAAAGACCAGAGTGTACCTGACTTACTGTTGCTGGGAAGACAAGCCCTTCAATTTGTAGCCGGCATCAGAGCTTAAACAAAGACCGGAGGATTTCTGCTGAGCTCCTTGCACATTTAATGAGTGTTTATTTCACCGTGCAACAATGGACGGCTATTCTGAGAGATTTCACCATCAAAAGGAGCCGAGCAGACTTCTACCCCTGCTCTTGATGTGCTGAAGTGTTTGGCTGCTCTCCGTGCCCCCGCTGAAGAGGATATAACGCCGCACAATAAACAGACATGCATTTGTAGCAACAGCTGTTCTGGAGAAAACAATTTATAGAGCTGTCAAGGAGTCACGAGTATGGATGTGTGAGTGTGTGTGCGGTGTCAGGTTATCACTTACAGCCAACAGGTATGCTGCTCTTGTCCCCCACCACTGCCCCTCTCCATCCTGTCTCTCTCACCTTCAGATAAATTCAATAACCTCGCTGGCAGGACCGCTGAGCACAAACAATCCTGCCAGAACAGGATCCAACATATAAATTGTTTGAAACTGTTTGAAGTAACTGTTTATCGAAACCATACTGAGATGATGAATTATTTTGGAGGATATACGACACAGGGGCACAGAACCAATAGCCAAATTCCATAATAATGTAATGAATTCCAAAAATGAGAATGCATAGTTTCACAAATCATTCAAAAGCCAAAGACCAAGAGTATATAGAGACTAACTGTGTGGCATCAGCTAATAATTAAATCATTAAGCTCTCACACACTAGATACACTACCCACATGGGTCTTTATGGCCCCCAGGTACCAACATGCCATATTGTCTTTAAAACATCTTAATACATCTTACAACATCTTGCCACCTCAAACCTGCAAGCCCAATACTGTGCATTTGTTCTGTTCAATTTCGTTTTGAGAGCTATGCCTAAAAAGTTGTAAACAGTTGGCACAAGGATGTAATCTTTCTCAGCCAGTCGATTGCAATCCACCATAAATCCTGAGATAGCAGGGACAAAGTTTACAGCAGAGCAGCAGTTGTTCAGCAACAGTGACAAGGGAGAGGTGCAGTACTCTTGCCCCACAAGCTGCCACTCTACTATCACATCCCTCCCCACGGACACTGGGAGCGTCACATGATCAAAAAAAAAAAAAAAAAAAAAAAAAAAAAAAAAGCCTGAGGAAACAGACGGCAGAGGTATTAAATATCCTGTGTCTTTGTCTGTGTCTGTTTGATCTTCCAGTAATTACAAATTCAATTCCATTTTTTCTCTTTCAGTTACAACATAAGCTCAACTATAACAATGTACACTGTTTGTATTGTTAACTGAGTGATGTATGAAGGGTAACTGATGAGTTTGTGGCCTCCATAAGGAGTCAGTTTTAGCAAATCAAACATTTATTTTTCAGCATAGTTCCTAGGAGATATTAATCTTGGTGGCAACATTACTCTTGGTTGCTCACTGATCTCCCATGTTGGCGTCGTCAGTCTTGCCAGTGGTCCCCTGTGTGGTGACAGTGACTGGCCTTCCTGCACAGGGGTCATCCTGCAGGCTCTCCCTGCACTGTTTGAACTCAGCAGCCCAGTTCCTCACCTGCTGTATGAAGGGGCATTCTCCCCCAGTCTTCTCCCCATGTTCTTGTGGAGTGTTAAACCCTTGAGACCATGACAAAAAACCAACCCGCTAATAACATCAAAACTTTTGTGTAATCATTCAGCATGTTTAACTGAGAAATTTGAAGAGAACTGTATAACTCATCTCCTAGTCCTTATGTTTAATTACACAGGGTTGTGCCGTGTATAAGCCTTAATGATATTGTGAAAAATGACGCCAGTATAAGCCAAAATACAAAGGCAGGCTCAGACAGGACAATTAAAATGATGGTTTGAAATAAACATGTTGAGGAAATCCAGAGTGGGCATAAAGTGGCCTTTTCATTTCCTCCTGAAGACCATTACCAAAGCCACTCTCGCTGTGGTGGCAGAAAATGCCTCAAGGTCTTTTTTCCAAATGAGGACAAAATGCAACGATAAACATTCATTTTCTGAGGGAAATATGTGGGCTGACTAAATGCAGCCACTAAATACCATTTTCAGCGGCATTTCGAATACAAATGAAATGAAATGAAAGAATTGCTTTCAGATCCAGAAAACCCTAAATGTTAGCATGGAAGAGATATACTGACATGACTTGACAAAAAGCAGCGGCTTACAGCTGGGAGAGAAAATGACAAGATGAGGATCATTAGCTCCGGCAGCATTTTAAGTCGAGTATTTAGCAACAGGAATGGACATTTTGTTCTGTAACAACTGAGTTATAAATATATTGGAAGCCTATTAGCTCCATCAGCCACCATGTGTTTTACACTTCTGGAAAGAGAGCAGCATGTTAATGATGCTTGAAAGCTTCAGTAAGCTCATCACATTAAGAAAGCTGGCAGTCTGAATGAAGTTTCTAGCCTAAATAGACTGAAAAGGCATACAGCATACAAACAACGCAACGTGATTAATGACCACAGACAGGATTTTATTCAAAGTGCTATCAAACTAGCACCATGAGGGAACCCATATTAGACCTACATGTAGGTTTAGACTAAGCCCACACAATCTCACCTGATCATTTCAAGCCTCAATCTGAGAAGCAGGATGGCTGCAGCCCCACAACAGTTCAGACAGCAGGTTGAGCCAATAGCCAGAGCTGACCCTTCTGCTCTGAAATGTAGAGCTCAGACACCAAAGTTTAGACACCAAACTGTACCAACAGTTATAGCGTTTTTCCACTCTAGTGCCGTGCCGCGCCGTGCCGTGAAATTCATGGTTCCGCATTCATTCCCACTACAGCAGCCCGCTTGGTTCTGGGAACCAACCGTGAAAGATTTCAGCCCGGTTTGACTTCTGGCAGGCCTAAATATGATCTCCTTCGTGATTGGTCCGTTAGAATGTCAGTTAACCAGGCTGCTACAAACTGACAAGTGACAAGTGTCAACCATTAAACCTTCAGCCAGTCGGCTGTTATTTACAAACATTAGTTTCTGGAGACATTATGGAAGAAATTGATTTGCTTGCTGAGTTTTTTGTTGGGTTTTTCTGTTGTGTAGCCTAGTTTACATTTTTCTGACAAATGGAAATGGAAATGTGACCACTAAGCCCAGATGGCAGAGCATCTGTGAAGATGATGATGATGGCATCAGGCGGGTCGGCCGCAACACCGGTCGGTGGCCCAGTCGGCGTCAAGCGGGCCGGCCGCAGCACCGGTCGGCGTCAAGCGGGCCGGCTGCGGCACTGGTCGGCGTCAGGCGGGTTAGGGCCGACCGGTGCTGCGACCGGGCCGCCGACCAGTGCCGCGGCCGACCCGCCTGACGCTGACCGGTGCCGCGGCCAGCCCACCTGCTGCCGGCCGGTGGCTTTTTTATTCAAACAAGATTTTGTCCATTAAAAAAAGTGCCAAAAAGCTAATGTAGGCTAACAACCGACAGCTCAACAACTCCATGGCAACGAGCGCGCCTCTCTAATTCTATGACGCCGACCCGCTGGTACCATAAGCAATGGAAACACTCCTAGGCCAAACAGGGCCATGCTGGGCTCAGCTCGGCACAGCCCTTCACGGCACGGCTCTTTATAGTGGAAATGAGCTATTAGAGAGCTCTCCAACATGTTGATGAGTTTGTCACTTTCACGCCTTCTAGTGTGTTTGCTTGGCCCAGACTAACAACTCCTTTGACACACTGATACTTTTTTTCTCGTGGTTTGGTTGGCTTCCGTACGGGTATAATGTTAACCAAAGTGACGTGCTTACTTATTGTTGGTCTTACAGAGGGAAATGCATTAAGAGAAAAAAAAATCCGGGACCATGGAATTTCAGGTTTCTGGCAGTCATCCTCCTTTTGTCTGTGTATTGAACAGGATTACAGAGAGAGAACGTGAGAGGCAGATCCAGCTCTGAGGATACAGGTCTCGTGTGTTTTCTAAAGAAGGTGCATTGCCATCAGAACCATAAAGATTTCAGAACAGCATTGTGAGGGAGATGAATGATCCAGTAGGCTGTGATCCCAGGCTCCCACACATGCCTGGCGTTTCTACATCTTTGCTTACATTGTCCTGCTGATCCAATGACATTAGCTGTAACTTCTTATGAGGCGTTGTAATGCCCTGGCAATAGTCATTTCCACTGATGCAGATCGTGTGTTGGTGAGGTTACCTTTGTTACTTGAAATGAAGACCTCCAGAGTTTGCTTGGAACCACTCCAAGACCACTTCTTTCAGTCGGATTCAAATATTTGGTGCAACACCAACGCAAATGAATAGCACCTCGTGGGTTAGGGTTAGGGTTAGGGTGGGGGGCAGGATTCAGTTAAGACGTGAAAGTAGCCTGAGGCTGGGGACACACCAGGCCAAATTCAAGAACAAGTGCTGACCAAGACAGGCAGTCGGATCGCTTTGCACCCCCTCATGTCTTTGGCTAAAAGTTGTATGCTTGTTCTGCCTGTGTGAGAGGACATGATGCTGCACGCTGAAAGGGGGCAATGATCTCAAAAAAGTAAAGTGGAAGCCTTAGGACTGGGGAAAGATAAGTCACCAAAGCATTAGCCCTTCTTTTTCACACCACTATGAATCTGTTCAATCTGTTTTGTTATGTGAACTGAGCGTATGTGTGATGAGCAGCTGTAACTGCCACTAGCATTGTCAGCCTGACAGTCTGATGCTTGTGGAAGGTTTGTTTACCAAAACTAGTTGTCTGTGGTTAGCTGGTTTGTTAGCGAGATAAGCAAAGTAGCAACCACACTGGACTTTTGCCTCTCCTCCTGTGCTCTGATTTGCTTCGGCTGAACTGCCAATCAGACGTCTATCTGACTCCCATGTGATCTCTCGTGGAGCCTCTGCCTCAGATTCAACCCACTGAACTGGCTGGGAAGCTGCCAAGGACAGTTGATGAGGTCTGAAGGTGCAGGTCACAGAGACAAGCGATCTGTGGCCACAGATGGCCAAACACAGCCAGACACGAGCCAAGGGCCAACCTGAGTTTAGTCCAGGGTTTAAGAGACAATTCACACATTGATAATGTTTGATGCCCACTGGTTCTGGTGGTAAATGGAAGGACCTCGAGAAGCAGCCAGGTGACAAAACCAGTGCAGAGACTGCCTCTTTTCTAACCCTAACCCTAAATCTGAAATTGGGATCACTATCAGTCGCTATTGGCAGTCTGAATATGAGAGTTTTCACTCAGCCTCAGGCGCTGGCACACTTGAAAACATACAGAGTGCAGCTTTAATAATGTACAAAGAATTACAGCAGGAGCCGTGGGCAGTGTATGACAATTCGCTTTTGTTATCAAAGCTGCCCTGTTACATAAAGAAGTGCAGTTCTTAGTCGTGTCCTGCTGTACATTTCTGCTGGTGTCTTTTATTCTCTGCCGCTGCCTTCCCAAGCAAAGCATGCCTACCTGTCAGAGTCCAACTAGTGGACATGTCTACAAATCCAAGACAACAGCTTCCACAAAGCATAGCCCCAGTTGCTACCCTTTCTTCTCAGCCGTAGCTGCGAATAAATCTAAGCTTCTTCCCTGCATGGAAGCGCTGTGAGCTCTGCAGTGTGAGCGGACCACCGAGTGCTGCTCATGTATGAAAAGAGCCAAAGTGAACACTGTAAGCAGACTACTTTGTATAGGGATGATTCTGTCCCAGGTTTTTTGATCCATATCAACAGTTGATCACTGTAATGCACCATCTGCACTCCTCCATGTTTAATAATTTTATTTTCTATACAATCAATTAATCAATCAAGAGGGAACCACACTTTAATTTCATTATTCAACCTGTTGTATAATGACAAATAAACTTCCTTGTATCCTTGTATCCTTGTAAATGTGATCACTATAAGCAGCTTCCACTGCAGCAGAAATGCATTTTACCACAAATGGAAGAATAAATACTACAGTGAACACATCAGCCCTCACAGATTATGCCGTCTCCCTCTGAGCCAATTAGCAGCATATGTCACCTTGTTCTGACCTGTGATTGTAGCACCTCCCTTTTAGCCAATTAGCATGACTTCAAAAATACACCAGTGTACCAGAGCGCAGCCGTACGCTGAATGGATCCTCCGTGGTTTGTCACAACATGATCAGCATTGTGTGAAATGATGCATTTGACACATGTTATTGTGGGGGGTCACAAACTAAATAAAGTTAAGGGAAGATAGTTAGCAGCAGCGGTCTCCACTGACGGTCTCGCAGCTGTTGGTCCTGGAGGCCATCATCAGAAAAGCACACCATGGTCGGCCTAATGACACGAGGTCAGTAACACGGGGCATAATTGGAGGCCTGAGGAGCCATCAGCTGTACAAGGGAGTCCCAGCAGCGCTCTGAGCAAGCACCAGAACATAATCACAGTGAGAAACAGTGAGGCCTATCCATTTTGCTTTTCTTATAAACCATTGCTCCTCTGACAGGAGGCACGTTAATCACAGCCAATTAGCTCTTCAGGCTCTGGGGATGGAGAGACAAACAAGTGACTGCTACTGTTTAATGACAGCCATTCTAATGACAAGCCCTCTACATGCCAATGAGTGCTGCAGCACATTACTTTCCCTTTGTAGTACAATAATTGCTATCGGTTAGAAAGACTCCTCCAAACACACACACACACACACACATGCACACGCACACACACACCCCTTACTATCCAGGAGATCAAACATTGCTCAAGGTCAGCAAGCTTTCTCTGACACAACGGTGAAAAATAAATTAGTATGAGAACAATACCGGTGGAATTATCTGACTGAGCTGGACACCAAATTAAAAAACACGGGTCATGAATAATAAAAGTGGGAGCACTCGCTTCTTTCTTTGACAGACTGAGTTGGTGCGTGTTCGGGGACTTGCCAGAGCCCGTGAAGTTCAGGGACTGCCTCGTTTCCTTTTGCACTGCATGGAGAGCCAACCTTGAAGGCTAGTCTTCGTTTTGCGCCGCTGTCTGGCTATGCACTCGATGCACAACTCTCCTAAAACTCTGAAAAACACTTGAGGCATTTTTACAAATATCAGGTCATGCATGAATTCATTTGTCCAACTTGCAGTATGCATGCTTATTGTTTGGCTGCTTTATGTTGTAGCCCGGTGATAGCGCATATTTGCAGAGGTGTTGTCCAGTCACCACTTGGACTTTGAAACTGATCGAAAGCCCTGCTGGCTCCTAATAGTCTCTGGAATTCAAATTCAACTTCGAGACCTTTATTTGTCCCCGAGGGGCAATTGATTCTGCCGCAGTCGCAGACGCACAACAACAACAACAACAACCACAATGACAACAACAGAGTAAAACACACAAGGCAAACAGTCACATAAAAAAAAAAAAAAAAAAAAAAAAAAATGGAATGACCTCATAAGCAGGGCAATTTTTGGTGACATGAAAATGTTCAAACTTGAGGATACTGATTATTGGATACTGATTACTGAATTTTTGGCTCTGAAAATAGTCACACTACTGATACCGATTATTGGCACAGCTCTAATTCAAAACTATCAATAACAGACTTCGAAAATGCCCCACTGGTCGGAGCTTAGTGTGTGTATGTGTGTAAATCTCGGTGGAATTGATGCCCAAAGCTGGAGGATTGTCTTCTCTAATAGGAACAGGGACAATTTGATGTTGTTTTCGACAAGTCTATTAGTTGTTGCTCACTTCCATTCCATTCACAGTGACTTCAGGGGGACATGAAGTCTCATCGGAGACTCAGTGAATTTATGGTCCTGCCACCACCTCATTCCACTTTGTCTTCAGAGGCCCTGTGGTCAAAGCCAGATCACATTCAGTTCTCATATCCAGTCCGATATAAAAGCTGTAAACAAGGAGCCCTGTCGGAACACGCTGAAGAATATGATATAATAAAGTCACGTTGAGCTTGAGCTTCTAACTCCAGGTGAACAGGCAGTGATGTTGATGGGCACCGTTTTTTTTTTCTCTCTCTCTGTGGTTTGAATGCTGTTGTCAGTGTGTTTGGAGGAGATTCACGGCAACATGATTTAAGATAGACCTGTCAGCTTGGAGACACACTCAAACCGCAGACAGGCATGCACCGATGCTCTGTCAAAAATGCACACACACACACACACATAGAGCATGGCAGAACATCTCAGTGGCTTATGCAAATTGAACTCGATATCTCACAAATACACAGCATGGTGGAGTGTCTCTGTGATGGCTTCAGGGCCTGAGGCGAAGTGCAGTAAAAGACCAGATGCCATTTGAACGCCATTTACAACACTTGAGTTGGGAGGCTTTCAAATAAACACCGTCTTAGCCGTTATCAGTTAATGGCAATCAGGCAGGATAGGTCAAGTGGAGCCAGACAACGGCAGCATGTAGATGCAGAATGGAGAGAATGAAATGCGGCTCTCATTCCTCTCTATCCCCACCTCATCTCCTCTCGCTGCCAGTCCATCACAAATGCTTCAGAGCTTAGCAAATGTCAGAGGGGAATTTAAGAGGCTAATCAGGGCGCATGTTGTGTCAGGAAGGAATGCAGGAAACTATTTCATTTCAAATTGCCTACCCGTTTATTCAAGACCTGGTATTAAAAAAAAAAAGGTGTTGAACTGCCAAACAGAGGGGATGCCAAAGAGCTGCCAGTTAACTAGCTTATGTTTGTGAGAAAAATACATCTAAGCGTTGGCATTCCACGCATATAAGGAGGTTTCAGAAAGGTTTTCATAAATTATATGTAGACAAAATGTACCTAAGAGGGAAAACTAAAGGCTACTGGACAGTCACATTTAGGGTGTTTCGATGGCGTGTTTGTGGAACATTTTTGATGCCACTTGCTTAACCCAAAGTTAAGCAAGTCTGATACCAGTAGCTTTGTTTGGCCTGTAAACCACCATTTTCCTCATTTCAGCTGTGTTGGTTTTTAGATCAAACAAAGCCGGGGTCCTGCTGATGTTCATGCCGACACACCAGGCTGCACTTCAGTGGGACAGTACCTGAATTCATGTCATTACTGTATATGAATAATTACCACCAGGTTTGACCTAGTGAGATTACATGACACTGATTCTTGGGAATTTGGATAAATCATGTCCCACTAAGAAAAATGCTACTTCTGCTGGAAATTTACAACATTTTAATGAATAAAAAGAATCAAGGGCATAATCAGGGGGTCCTTTGCACATTTGTAAGGTTATTTTATAGGTTTATTTTTAATTTTTATTAATTTAATGAATATATGTTGGCCCATGGCCTACAAAACCAGTTGTCCTCGGATAGGAGATAATCATTTCAACTTGATTAAAACAACAAAAAGTAATAATTTCATTGAATAATATCTTTACCACATGAAAGAGTACATCATAATATGTATTAAAAACTACAAACGATGGGTTTTGAACAATATTTACTATTATTTTGTGGTTGCTCAAAATGTGTCCCAGATATTCGTCACCACCGTCAGATATTTATTTAAAAAATAATAATAAAAAAACTACAAGGTCATTTACATTCCTGAGGAGCCCTTTTCAAACCTTCAGCTCTACTGCATGCTTCAAGACCGCTCAGGCTCCTGGAAGTTTTCTATTTTCTCTTAAATCTCTTCATATTTTTGGACACTGCTACTGTCACAACCATAACATGTCAACACCGTCACTTTTGTATAAAAAAAATATTAGATTAGATTATGGAATGAATGTATACTTTTTAAGAAGAGGTCTGATGCAGGTAGCAACAGGGCGAAAACAAGCTGGCTAATGTGAACAACTCATCATGTGAAAGAGCAGGTTTTTGTCACCACCGTCAGACGTCACCACCGTCAGGTTTTCTGTGTGACGGTGATGACTGAAGTCTGAAAAATGCTTATAACAGTGCTCAGGATTCTTATTTTTTGTACCAAATAGTTAAATAAAGTTGTTAAGCAAGAAGCCATTGACTTGAGTGGTATAAATTTTGGAAATGTATGTTTTAATGAGGCCACTGTCACCACCGTCAGATTAGTGTCACCACCGTCAGAGGCAGTTATATTGGTTTTAAATGAATATGCTTACAATATGTTTCTTTGGTGCTGTTGAGTTATTAAAGTAATAGTCTCTTTTAATACAAAAATATGTTTTTCAAATTAAAAAAAAAAACATTACAGTGACGGTGTTGACAAAAACAAAGTAGCCTAATAACTGGAAAAACACCTATTTTATGAAAAAAAATGCAAAATGAGGAGGTTGCACCGGTACATTGCTGAACAGCCAAGACCTTGGCCTATAATGATATACCTTCAGATTTTGTAATTTAACTCACTTTTTTTTTTCCTCAAAATTAAAACCTGTTTTATCCAAATTCCCAAGAATCAGTGATGACTGTCAATAAGCATAAGCTCTATGATTTTTGAGTCTTGACATAATGGATCAGTGAGCATTGTGTGCTCTTATAAGCATTGCCGTGAAGCATTTGGAATGTGTGAAATTTATTTATAATATTCTATACATCTTATATTATTGTGCCCACGTACGCTGTACATGAATTCTTTGAATTACCTTTGAGTGCTATAGCAACACAAATGTACTTGTGATTAAAGTGACTGTGTTTCTAATTCTGGCTGTACTTAACAGGACAGGGTGCTGCTTGAGGGATGTGTGCTGTACTTTCCTCTTATCGCAAGCAACCTCCCTAAAGAAAACATGAGCTTGCCTGTGTGGTAATAAAGCTGTATTGTCATAACTTATGAGTCAGAGGTCAGTTTCATTTCGGATGGACAAACCCTTGGATATTTCACCCTGAGAGCTTGAGTTCAGAGCCCAACCCAGCGCCTCCCTCACGTCCACCAGCTTCCTACCACAAAGGATATGTGCATGTTATATTTGGCACTGCGGCTGGATCTGTAGGTCCCTCATATGTCTCACAGGCAAACACACAAGATAGAGCAATGTGAGGAGCCAGTAATGGTCAGTGGTTAAAAATGGTAATTATTGTTCTGGTGCTGCCGAAAATCCTCAATCCATTATGTGACTGAGCAGGACTCAAGTAGAAATTTAAGGCGGCCACAGACTTTAAGCAAGTCACCACTGTGATGTCTTTCAACATTGCAAAGACTCAAAACACTGATTTCTTGTCTGTCTTGGAGATAACTACCTGTCAGCAACTGGAACACAAATTCGCTTACGTCACAGTGGCATCGCACAAAGTGATTCCCTGTGAAAACAAGGAATTCTATCTGAAATTGCCTGTAATTCTGACCATTTAAAACTTGGAATACAATACAAGCTTAGATATGAGCTATATCTTGTCCACATATTGTACTTTTTTGGAGGACAAAACTGTGTGTAGCATGTTTCAAGGGCTAAGTGACAACAGTAAATGCTGCATAGGCTGCAAAGCTCCCACACACCATCACTTGACTGTCAATTTGTCTTTACTTAAGCCGGCACTGGTGTCACAGCACATCATGGAGAGCGTATTGTCGGTGTCTCCTTATGTCACCATGGTGACTTTGCTGGAAATCTGCGGGTGCCTTTAATGTCCCCTGCTGTGAATCCTGCTGTAGAAGCTAGGGGATGCTTGGGGAAACGTAAGAAGGAAGAGTTACATATTTTGACTTCAAAACTGTAAAATTTCAAGATACTGAACTTCAAAAACACATATTGATCCAGCCCTAAACGGGCAGCTCCAGATCCCATCTGTCAGTAAAATGTTTGTCTTGGTGAAAACGTGCCATAGAAACTGAAGACTGAAACAAGATGTTGAACAGAAGCCACATAACCAATAAGAATTTATTGTCACAAGCACAATTTGTTACACAAAAATAATGGGTCACATTTACACAATTTATACAGGTCTAGAACTCAATGTACAATTAACAGACTAACTAAATGCTGATAGTTAAATACGTACTCACATTGCACACAATATCATTAAAACCTACACAAAAAACATGTACTGTGTGAAAGTAACACCAGTCGACATAAAAATCACATTATTTACAAAAAAACATCAACTTGAGATTTTTAGCAAAAGGACTCCAATGTCGGTTCAAGATTCTCCCATCGTTCTTGCCAGAGACATTATACAATCTATCATGTAAAAGCTCCCCGGCTATAAAGTATTATTCAGTCTCTTAATAGTTGAAAAGATTATAAAGTAATAAAGTCAAGTAGCGAGAGCTGAAGAACACCAAATACACTAGTAAATACTGCGCATTGCTTGGACGGTATGGCGGTTTTTCCCTTTTTATAAGCAGGCTGGTGAGATTAGCGATTAGCTTTTATGAAGTGCACTTTAAGCCTTAGCTTAGCGACTGTCTGCAATGACTTTTTTTTGTTTGTTTTGTTTCATTTATACATAGAATCCTTCTATACACGAGTCAGAATCTTCTCTAGGGTTATGGACATCACTACATATAGTTAGAATTTACACAATAAGCTTCATGAAGTGACCGAGGAGAGCAGCAGATATTGATCAGCATGTACAGCATCTCTTTCCCTGGTACCGTTTGGCAGAGTAAAGACTTGGGCATGGTGTGCAAGTAGATCCACAAGGCAGGGCGGAGGTGCACATCCTTGACACTCATATCCATTTCCCATGTAAACAGACAGTGTTGGATTTTCTTGTTCATAAATCAATGGTTTTGTTGACTTGAGCTCTCTCCAGACAGCACTACAATTACAAGGGGAGGTCTGGTGATTGGTAATTATTACAAATTTTCTTAGAACCCCAGGAGAAAATGTCACTGATATTCTCTGGCCACTCCAGTGAAAATTCTGTCTGAAGTCACCAACTGTATATTGAGTTAACTATGATATCCTCGGGTAATTTTAATACCCTCTGGGTTCACATCTGGTGTTTCACGCAATTACCAACTTGCACACCTGGCATCAGGGTTACAAGGGCCATATAAGCAGCAGTGTGCATTTCCAAAGGAAATGAAACCACTTGAAGAGAGTTGGACTTGTTTTATTGTGGATGATGCTATAGAGCTGTCACTCTATGACCACAGTCCTCCAGAAAATTAATTTACCGGATGACTAAAATTTCCAATGTGCATGGGCAAAAATCCTATTCACACGGCTTTAATATTACTTCAGGGAATCCAGTTATTTGTGATACTTACTGTAAGTAAAAATCCCAGCGCAGATAATCAAATGGGGCAATTTCTGCTGTTATTTGGTTTTGGCACACTTTTCTTCTTGATGATGCCTGATTTCTATCTTCCTGTCATGAAAAACTAAAGCAGTAGAGTAACCCAGACAGAAAGTTTTTGAATGTATATTTTCAATGCAAGATTTGCTTTGCTAAATTAATCTGTAAAACTTAAATATGTATAATAATACTTATGATGCCAATTCCTTGTGCTAAATTCATACTACTGACATCCCCTGGTTGTACCAAGGCTGTACAGATAGAGCTTAACTTGGAAATGCTTGCTAAATGGGCTTGGTGACCCACTGAGGGATATGAAAGTCACGGACTGCACGCTTCACTTCACTGCTGTTGTTGACAGAGCTTGAGAAAGCGACTATCATTGATATGAGTGACAGAGATGAATAAGAAAAGGGTCGGTACATATCCAATCATGTACCTTCCATCTGACAGAGACGAGGTATGTGTGTGTTAAAGATACATACTGCAGGCTTTGGCGCCCAAAGACAAGGTGATTGTGTATGTGTGTGCATATATGAATGTATGTGTGTGTATGTGTGTGTGTGTGTGTGTGTGTGTGTGTGTGCAAATGACGAGTGCATCCAGACATTCCCCGTGCTGCATTGCACGTGTGCATTAATACATTAACTCTGTGTGTGTCTGTGTTCCAGAGAGCCATACAGAAAGAGGAGAGGACGCAAATCATGACAAATGAATGCACAAATGATTCTCTTTGTCTGCCACTGTCTGTGGCATCTAGGCCAAGTGAGAGAGACACAGACACAGAGAAAAAAAAAGGGTGGGGGTGGTAGAGGGAGGTTTTACTCGGAGAAGGGTGGGAACATGCCGAGGTCAGCGAAGTCCTCAATGTTGTAGTTGGCTGTACCCTGGGTGGGATCCCCTGCCATGGGCAACATGTCCTGCAGCGAGAGAGAGGAGAGAGAGAAGAGGAGGTTAGAGGTCAGAGGGAAGAGCCAGGACACACAGCCTTTATCTGCCACACTGCTGTGTACACTGGTCACCGGCCAGGATCTGGCTGCACTATGGCAGCACCTCTACCTTCACTGTGGCGGTGTTCAGTCCAACTCACTGCACACATCTGAATCCAAAACCAGCACAGTCTATATCCAAAAAGGTTGGTGTGTGTGTGTGTATATGTTACCTGGAAGACCTCTGTCTGGCTGGGGTTGGGGTGTGTGTGCTGTTCCCCGGCCTGCTGGGAGTGATGCTGGTTTTGCCACTGGGACCAGACCTCACTGGGACGGCCCTGGAACTGGGCGCCACTCTGACTGCTCTCCCCTGACACATCTGAAAACAACACATTGAAATGATATGGTTCAGGTTTGGGGTAGACTGCTGCATGGGGCTGATGGTGTCCTTTATTAAAAATGTAGACTGTCCAGTCTGCATCATCCACCTCAGTTATAACAGACATGACCCCTTGGCTTGAACTGATTTAATGAGACATTCTCATCAGATTCCATGAAAGTATGGATAAATATATTGCATAATTACCACTCCCAGTGGTACAGCTGCTACTACTATAACTGCTACAACAGCACACGACCACAGAACCACAGAAACGGGAACTAATATGTCAAATGACTTGGTGTGCCAGTCTCCATCTTCAACTGAACATGGCTGCCAGTCTACGATCTAAAAGGGTTTTTCCACCCTGCAAAACAAAATCAAACCAACGGATGAACTCAGTAGTGCTTTAAATCAGGAACTTCAAGCAGTAGTAGAATGGATAACCAACAATAAACTGGTTCTTAATATCTCTAAAACAAATAGCATTGTGTTTGGGTCAAAAACTATGTTAAAATAAAAACAATATCACTGTTGCACCCATAGATGAGCTGGTAGCCCTGGTAATGTAATCTGACCAACAAACAATTAATGAATGAACCGAAAGTAAAGCTATATGTAAATGATGTGGCGGTAGAACAAGTGCAAGAAACCAAACTTCTAGGAATACTATTCGATAGCAAATTAACATGGTCTAAACACATTGAGAAAGTAATAAATAAAATGGGCAGAAGTCTTTCGACTATAAGGAGATGCGGTGATTTTTTACCTTTATATTTAAGGGGAAGTGTCATTAAAAGTCTTGTTTTATCACACTTTGACTACTGCTCAGAGGTTTGGTCGTGCGCTGCCACATCATCTATAAAGAAACTGAAAATTGCTCAGAATAAAGCAGCACGATGTTTACTTCGGTGTCCATATCGAACAAATGTCAGTGCAATGCATAACTGCCTTGTTTGGTTGAATGTAAAGAACAGATTTATTGCCTCATTACTTGCTTTTATTTTGAAAATATCTGTGACTAAACTGCCAAGGGTTCTATATAAACGTCTGTCTTTCAGTTCTGATGAACATATATACAACAGCAGGCATGCTACGGAAGGTAGATTTACTCTACCTTCTGTAGCATGCCTGGTGTTGTACACGTGAAAACAAACAAGATGAAAAGTACGGTAATGTTTAGAGCCATGGTGATACGGAATGCTCTGCTGGGACATATCATTCTAGAAAAAAACAAATATAGATTTAAAGAATTATTGAAAGAGTATTTATTAGCAAAACAGTTCTCGGTGTCTGCTGATGTTTAGTTGTGGCTACTGGGTACAAGTAATTAGTGTTAGTTTGATGAGCTTTATGAAACCCAAATGATGTTTTGCAAATGCAATATACTGGAATCACGTCTAACATATGTTGATATTTACCTGACCATCTGACCATTTATGAATTAGGTTAATTGCTACATTTCGGAGGTACAGTTAATGTGAACTAGGTCCCGTACTGTATATATATTTTTGTCTTTATTTTGTAGATTGTTGTGAGTTGTTTTTGGTTGTTGTTTGTGTTGTCTTGTTGTGTGGTGTGGTTTTTGTAATATACTGCAATGTAAAGATAATTGTGTTGGGTGTGGACTCCAGGAAGAATAGCGATGGCCTTAGCCAAAGTTAATGGAGATCCAAATAAAGATAAAGATAAAGATAAACCAAACCAAACAAAAAAACAGTCTGGGCGAGACAGACTTCTTAAAAAATGATTTTATTCAATTTAATCATACTTAAAGACCCTAACCTATTTGCCATCGGCAATTTCAAATCCAAAAAGCGTCTGTATTGGCCCTAAAAAAACCCTTTTGGCCAAATGCGACAGAGCTTTTTTCACAACAGCCATTTTAACATGAAACAGCAGGTAAACACACGTGTTTCTAAAGACATTAGGGTTCTGTTCCACATAAGTGTATCAGAGTTTTTCCAGTGAGCCAGCCTGAACAACACCAGGGCCCTGGCTCTGTTGGGCTTAAACAGAACTGAACCTTAATTAAAGTCATTAGTAACGTGTGTTAACCTGCTCTTTCATGTCAAAAAGGCTGCTGTGAAAAAGTTCTATTGGTAACATTTATATTGAAAACTATTTAAAGAGTCATTTAGCATGTCAGGTTTTAGCACTTGCCTTTTCCCAAACATTAGCAAGAAGAGCTTTAATCCTTAAATATTAGTTTGAAGTGATTTTTGGTGTGGTATTGAATTATTAACCAGTGTTGTGATACTTGGATGTATCCTAAAGTACAACTGTGGTACTGTGACAACTCTAGTGCAGGCATGACCGTAAATGTTCAGAATCCAGTTAAGTATATCAACCTGCAACACGCCGACAAACACATAAGCTGAGTAGCTGGCAGATACACAAGCACTAATTCCTCAGTATTCCCCAGAGGCGCATCTGGCGGCTCGAGATCGTGTTTAAGATGTTTATGGAGCTCTATTAAACTGTCACTATTTACATACCATCACAACTATTTAAAAACACCAACTTCACAAAAGTCCTGCATACCACGGGTGGGGGGTGGGGGTTAGTTACTTGTTGGCGCGCAGAGAAGATAAAGGAGATGTTCTCCCCTGTCAACAGATGCGTAAGCAGTCATTAGAGATGTGAATTTACTAAATAAAATCTTCTCTATGGAAGGTTGCTCTTTCATGCTGTGCAGGCAATGTGGGGGCAGACACTGCCCTCACTGTTTATCAAATATTCATCAATGGCTGCTGCTCACAATACCTCAGCTGAGTGCTGAGCTTTCACACAGAGGCAGCAGATAATGGTACCTCCACATTAGCTAATAATTAATAATTGCTAATAAACTTGGCTTACAACAAAATATTAGTCTGCCGATGAACCTCCATGTTATTCCTGTCTGATATGATGCAGACTGTTATATAGATAGATAGATCCTTTGTCATCGTTTAAGAAAACAATGAAAAGCAGTTTAAAAGCCACCGAGTCTCAGTTAAATCAAAATAAAATATCATTCACACAGCAAACATATCATCCACACAACAGAATATCATACATACAATACAATGCACACAACAGAAAAGTCCACATAAGTGCAACGCTGCGCAATCATGTATAAATAAATGAATAATAAAAACATGTAAAGTGCAAAGTGCTGGTGCAGCAGTTATTGTTTGTTTGTTGGGGAGGGCATAGATGTGTTGTGGCTAAAATCATTTCTTGGTGGGTGGATGGGGTGGGGTGACACACCTCACAGGCTAAAACACAGCTTTTATCCACAGGCTGTTTGTTTTAATTGTCCTGTGTCTCTTTCCTGATGGAAGTGGAGAGAACAGGCAGTGACCAGGGTGTGTGGGATCTGTCATTACACAGCTGTCTTGTGAAGACGGCCAGTGCAGATGTCACTCAAGGATGGCAGTGTGCTACCAATCACCCGCTCCGCCGCCCTTACCACCCTCTGCAGGTCCTTCCTGTCCTCCATTGTGCAGCTGCTGTACCATGCCGTGCAGCAGTATGTTAGGATGCTTTCAACGGTGGCTCTGTACAAGTTGATGAGCAGCTGCTGTGGCAGGTGAGCCTGTTTCAGCTTCCTGAGGAAATACAGTCTCTGCTGGGCCTTCCCCACCCGATGCTGGATGTTCGTTGACCAGGTGAGGTCGGCCGCAATGTGCACTCCCAGGAACCTAAAACTCTCCACCTCCTTCCCACATATGTGGAGGGCAGAGTGTTCAAGTGCGTCTTGTCCTCCTGAAATCCACGATCATTTCTTTCTTTTCTGATGTATTCAGGTCCAGGTTGTTGCAGCACCACTCTGTCAGATGTTGCACCTCCTCCCTGTAGGCTCTCTCATTGTTTGCAGTTATCGGTCCTACAATTGTGGTGTCATCTGCGAACTTCGCGATGGTACTGGAGGTGTGTATGGGTGAAGAGTCATGAGTGAAGAGGGTGTACAGGAAAGGGCTGAGGACACACCCCTGCGGTGTACCGGTGTTCAGCACCAGGGTGGACGAGGTGCAGTCTCCCATCCTGACACGCTGAGGTCTGTTGCTCAGAAAGTCCCATATCCAGGTGCACAGTGAACTGCCCAGGCCCAGACTGCTCAATTTCTGCACCAGCTTGTGAGGTATAATTGTATTAAATGCAGAACTGAAATCTACAAACAGCATCCTTACATATGTGTCTTCATGGTCTAAATGTGCCAGGGCTGTGTGTAGAGTTGTTATTACTGCATCCTCTGTGGACCTGTCTGTGCGGTATGCAAACTGATGTTGATCTAGGTCGGCAGGTGTGGCAGCTTTGATGTGGGTCAGAATCGGTCTCTGAAAGCATTTCATAATGATTGGAGTCAGAGCAACCGGACGATAGGCATTTAGGCAGTTCACTGTGGATTTTTTGGGAATAGGAACGATTGTGGCAGTCTTAAAATTATATATTATGAAATATCTGAGCATAAATAATCCATTCTTATCCTAAGTCTTGTTTGACTAAGGGAAGCATTTTGGTCAGATTGCACCAAGTTTGCATCCATGGAATCTATGAGCCAAAGTCTACTTGCTACATCTTGAAGTGTGTTTGTATGATGACACTATGCCAGATGGGGGAGCTTGCAAAAAACAAACAAACAAACACACAAAAAACACATAGCCCAAAGGACAAAGGTAAGAAATACAACAAATATATGGCAAACAATATGGTGTATTGAGCAGCCCCTCAAGGATTTTGGGGGCTTTTTCAGAGATTGCAGCAGCCTAAAATGCTTGATGTTACAGTAGCTTTTCCATAAAACTGACATCATTTTTGCAATGTTTTTTGTATGATTTATTAAAAATCTACTGCAACTTGTCCCAGTGAGAGTAAAACCTTAAAACCGTTCTGAGTGTTGTAAGTAACCTACCATTTACAAGAGATTGTTCAAGCTTATTTGCACTGAGCTACTTGCTCTCTGTCCTCTGCCAGTGAGACAGTGATGTCTCTCACACACACATGCTCTCCATCTGATTTGATGCCCAACCTGATATTTTCATTCAAACTTTCACACTGTTTTTAAACATCTGAGACTTTTTGCTCCAAGTCTATTTTCTTTCTCTCACTTACACATACACATACAGAGACTTTGTCTCACGGACACATACGCCTCTATCACTTTATGATCTATATTACACCACCACTGACCAAGCATGTTCAATCTGATGCACCTTGATTCTTGCTGCAGACCTTGATGCAGCAGCCTCAGTCACAAAGTGACTGTCAGTCAATGACTTTTGTTTGTGTTCAGCAGCGTTGCATGCACAAAACAATTTTGCCCGGCTGAGCTCTTAGCCAAAACGTCAGGTCTTTAGTAGTCATTTTTGTTAGTAAATGTGAAACACGGCCGCTTGTTTATAACCAAACAAGGAAGTGAGTTTGGTGAAGTGTGGCTTAATGTTTCTGGTGAAACTCGCAGGATGCAACAATGATTGGTCAAATTTGTGTGTCTGTTGCAGTGAGTGGACAAGCGGACCTTACAAAGTCATACAGAATTCATAGGGATTGGTTGAATTTGTGTTAACTGCTGTGATTGCGACATTGTGAAATTGTGACTGAGCAAAGTTGAAAATTTCCACTGGCTTGGTCACAAACAGGTAATTTGCCTGTGCAAACATGCCTAATTTTGATTTCGTTTCTACTATATTGCTGCTTTACATGCTGTTTCCAAGGCTTTTTGTGAGAACAAAATTTACAACATTTCTTACAGTCATAAAAAAATCCATATCCTATGAGAACTAAGAAACACAATCCGGCAAACAGTTGCAGTAAAAATTCTCTCTACTTCTCTCTTTGTCTCTCTTTCTCCCTCACACACGGTCTTTCTCAAAGAAAAATGTGACTGAGCTGACAATACGCAGTGGTGCATTATGGCGTAACAGCTATATGTAGTATCGTGACCTCTGAACAAAATATGGACACACGTACACACACATACACACAGACTCTCTTGCTGTCTCCCTGCAGGGCTGTACTGAGAGTCTACTGAGTACATTAAACAGAGGCAGATTGATAAGCTGTCTGGCTCTCCCTGCAGAGGGAACATTCCTGCTGTTTCACAATAAACACTTATGCTTCATCTCCTTTCCACTGACATACAGGCAATTGTCTGAACCATTGAGGAAAGACAACTCATGGAAAAAAAAATACAGGAGAGAAACGTAATTAGCCCAACACATAGGAGGCTTATTGCATATACATGGAGTGGAACGCAGGACAGATAAGGACAAACAAGGGGATATCATAAACGAGTAAGACAAAAAATACAACAACTGAGGAGACGAAAGGTACTCATTGAAATCTGTCATTCAAATGTGACGATAGAGTGAGAGTGAGAGAGTGGGAGAGAGAGAGAGACAGATGGAGAGAGAGACAGGTAGAGACGGAGAGAGAGAGAGAGAGAGAGAGAGAGAGAGAGAGAGACAGCATCAAGACATTAAACACAGATGGGCTGGAAACATGAATGATATCAAGGGGAACAAAAAGGGAGATATGAGAACAATAAAAAGTAGAGAAATAATCAAGTTTGCTAATGTATGTCCATTAAAGGGCCATCATTAAGCAACTGCTTAGGCCAAGACTGCCTTCCTGAAGACAAGTGGACGACAAGCGGTCCGAATCCTAAGGGGGGGAGTCGCTTCTGGCAGCTGGCTAATGAGCCACTCCTGACTATACAGTAAAGGAATACTAAACAGGCACAGTAGGAAACAGAAACGCACATACAAAATGATCTAGGGCAACTGGTTTGCATGAAAATCCCAAACTGAACAACGGAGCATTCCATCACCTGTACTTTTTTCTGAATTTTGTGGTGCTGCAGACTGAATACAATTTTGATTAAATTGGGACTGAGAAATAGTGGTTTCAGGATGTTTATTTATTTATTTATTTATTTATTTATTTTAAATCATGAGGTACTGACTGATCAGCATTGAAAAGCATCGACAGAATTTCCCTAGGAGAACCAAAGCTGATTCTATACAGGAGAGGATGTGAGCTGATTGCATCCCGTCTTAAACACAGAAGAAAGCTGTGGGTGTACTACTATCTGTCCATACAGGATCTTCATTCATACCTTTACATATCAAATTCATACAAGTTCATGTACACAGGGTAAACAAATGTATGAACTAAAATAAATAAAACAATAACTCAATAAATGCATGAATAAATAAATCAGTACTGAACTGATTCTGATGTTAACACTTAATAAATGAATAAATCAATTCTGAAAATGATTAAAAATCAGACAAGACTGTATCCAAAGATTCCTGAAGACCTAAAAGGCAATTTTTCACTTCTTAAACTATTTCATGTAATTAGGCTGAATAATCAATTTTCTTCAGCTTCCTTATTAGGACTTCCATGACTGTTACATCACTTTTGATCCATGTGTGAAGTGTGCGTGTTTGTGTAGCCAGGCTGTCACAGTAGTCATGTCTTATGTAGCATGAATTTGCTCAGTCCTCCTGTGTAGTGCCACAAGAGTGGGAGTGCCCAGTTCAGGCTGTTTAATATATGGATGATACATTTGAATGCGATATATCACTTCCATGTAAGGAAGTGATGCCCTCTCATCTCCAGTTGAACACTGAGAGAAAATGAATGGAAGATTAATTATAAACTACTTCTGCCTGAAGGAATGCAAAGAAAGATAATGTGTGAGAGATTAGTGTTTTGAGTGTGTGGGAGAAGTTGTGTGTATTTAAATGAATCTTTTCTTTGGGACGAAAGCAGATTTTGAGCTTTGACCTACGTCATCAAACATTTCACATAATGCTAAAGGAACCATAACCACAATCAGACAGATACATACTGGCATAGGTTAGTCCTCACATCTACAGAGGGGTTACAAAGTAAAGGAGAAAGCAGCACAAAGTGTAGGCTACATCCACACTAATACGTTTTTGTTTTCACTCGTGTCCATGAGTGTTTTAGCACGTTATCAGAAATAATCTCTCTACAGTGTTTGTAAATGGGAGGTGCAGACTGCTTAACTGTGATAATGATGTACACTACTAATGTGGAGTATTTGGTCTAAGAAGCAGTCATTTTTTCTGAACTGGGTTAAGTATTTTCCTTCTTTGCAACCTTCAGAATGCAAACAACTTGCTGCACACACTCCAACATTTTCCTTTCTACAGTGACAAATACTAGAAAATACCTTTTCAATTCAGAAACACTTGTCAGATACAACCTTGCTGTACAGCAGTTATGTTGATGGGCTGTTAACCCTACACTACCTGATAAATACGCATTGAAGGCCATAGTGAATAATGCGCATGAGTAGTGGAAAGACCCGTGATAAGCAACTCTGACACTATTTAGTTTGGTTCCCCACACTGTGCTTGAAGGCTTGAAAATGGGATGGTATCACAGTCAATGCTGCAAAATAGCATCTTTCCTTTCTCCCTCTTTGGCAAAGTGCACTTCTGGCTGGGGTGAGGGTAAGGTGTCTGTTTTGAATTCAGGGAGGCATATGTAAGGCATGCAGATGACATTCATAGTAAGCAACAACTGGAGTGAAAGGTGTTCTTAGAGCATGTGAACTAAAGAAATGTACCTACCAAGATTTACAAACCAAAATGATCAACATATGTATCTGAAATATGCCACCCTACCTATTTTCAATGGCGTTTCATGTACAGAATCTGGCACTGTGTGTAATTTAAAATTTGGTCACTCTCAAGTGATGTCCTTCAGGAATAAAGGACTGCTGATGATTGATGAGGAACATATAAGATGAATTTGCTGAATATGGGGACGGGGGTTATTTGAGCATGCCAGGTCCTTCTTTACACTCTAAAGTCATCAACTGAGTATGTGCAAGGTTCATTTTGAGAACTGTGTTGAGGTCAAAGGGACTTCTGATTCATGTCATCACAGAAGTTTTTATTGTTATTTTTTTTTTTTTTATTATTTTAATGTAGTTCAAAGTCTCAGTTTGAATTGGCTCCATTATTTGCACAAATGTGATGTTACCAGATTCAGCGAACAATGATACACTTCAATTCAATTCAATACAATTCTTCGTAATGGCTTACCAGATCACACAGGTAGATTCACAACTACCTGTGACAAATAACCATTTACCTATCCACTGGGTGCATTTATTAGTAGCTGTGCACCTTTTCTTCACAGGCAGGTTTTTGGGTTAACAGTTCTTCAAGGGGAGTAACAAAGCCAGAATTTCAACATAATGTTTCACATACTGCAATGCTATGTCACAAAAAGATAAACCAATTCTTAAAAAAAAAAAAAAAAAAAAGTGTGAAGGACTTACCAAAAGCTGTGCTTCGGTTGGTCAGTCCTGAATAGGCATTGCCGCTGGGGGAGGATGTGGCCGGGGACGACAGGGGGCTGTAGGAGGCCGGGTCAGCCTGATAGCTGTGGCCAGAACCAATACCAAACGGACTGGACTGGGTCTTACTGGACTGGAGAACAGAGATACTGGTTAGATCTAGTAACTATTCTTGAGAGGGCCAAAAAGTCCGTAACAAAACAGTAAGATTGCACATTTCAATAAAATGGATATTTTAGTGTTTGGGTAAATGAAACTGTTGGGAAACTGAAATTTTGAGGACTTTAATGTCTCCCATCGGATGGGAGACGTGGGAAAGCCCTTGATCAGAACTAATTCTAGTGTCATGTTTGATTCCACGCAATGAAAGCATAGACTTTCATTACCAACTTCCTGGGGTTAACTGGAGTGGAATGTTGTGAAAAGCCAAAGTAGAAGTAGGCTTTTTTTCACAATGGTTACTCCAATTTGACAGGTAACTGGGTCATTCCCTAGAAAATCAACCAATTCAGAAAAAAAAAATTCCATCTGACACTCTCAGAATCAGCTGATTTTTTTCCTACAATATCTTTTGCATATTCAGTGAAGCCATGCAAAATTTTACATTCATACAATGACTATTTTCTGAGTTGCAGGTCCTCAAAGTACATACACATAGGTCCAAATATGGCGCTTTTTTATTCACGCTGTATTTTCTAGCATTTTTGAGCCCTCAGAGTTTCATCCCTAATAGAGACAGCCACATGAAATTTTCGGGGCAGAAAAACACACAAGCTCTGCTAAACACTACAACCAAGTCAATTTTACATCCATCCTAGGTGTCACAATCCTAAGCCAAAATCTGTTTTTACTGTAACACAATTTTTTTCTGTAAGCAACTTTGACCACGAATATCTTGGGAAAAATTTAAAAAAAAAATTCAAAGTACATACGGGTAGTTTTACCAGCAAAACTGGACCAATTCAATGTCTGTGAGACAGTGGAACAGAAACAAGCATTGGTATCCTGGATGTGTCATATGTTTTCTGATAATTCATCAGAGAAAACATGAAAAAGTGCATTTTGGGAAAACTTTCAAGGGTCATATCACCATGTCGGATAAGTGGCTGGATAAAACAAATTATGACAGAAAGTCTTATTTTTAGCTGCATTTTGATATCAGGCTCATGTTCTAGCCATGATTCCATCTATGTCAAAATTATTTCCTAAAATAGGTAAATTAGGGCTGTCTCCTGAAAGTCAACGGGTCAAAACATCTGTTGGAAACCCTAAGTCGACCTGAGATGCCTCAAGTTGAGTAGTGTTGAAGAAAAAAACATTGTAGTCCAGTCTAGTCTGTTTTTGTTTTTTATCATTCTTCTTCTTCTTCTTCTTAAGGCAGTTACTGGCATAGCAATATCACAATAACAAGACACATTCTCTTAAAAATGCACTCGGAATGTACTGCAATAGGGAATGGAAACATATTATGTTTTAATATTCTTTTAGAGGTGATACATGATGTGAATCAATTGCCCAGAAAATAGACTGTATTCACACTGAGGCCATCCTACTCTGACATCACGCTCAGAGTGGGAAGCTCAAATGCTGTCATTATGTGGTACTACTGTGTTCCGGACTGCACGTCATATAAATGTGGGGAGTGTGACAAATTCTTGTCATTTCACCACTTCCTGAACACCTGAAAAGACAATGGATAGTAAAAATCTGAAGTGATATTTGGCCTTAGTTCAAGATAAAACAATATAGTTCATCACCCATTTGCTACCATTAGACAACAGCTAACGCTAGCATTCAACCATTTCCAAGCTAACGTCACCGTTTGACAGTGTTACATGATATGATAGGAATAGTGTACATTAATTATCAAATATCAAGAAACATGTTGGACATATTTAGTCAAGTCTGGAAGTAAAAAACACACTGGATGTGATGAAGCTTGCAGTGTAATGTTAGCTGTCCTTAGCTGTCCTGACCTCAGAAATGCCGACTCTGAGTTGACTCTGGAAATTGTGAGCCGGGTACAGCCCTAAGGTATATTTTGATGCTTATGAAATGTAAAATTTGAGATTCTGTTAACTTTTGAAAGGAATTGCAACCATGATAATGCTCAGTGAGTAAATATACATTATGTTAATAGAAGTTATGAGGGCTAAAAAAACGCTAGAAAAACAGCGTGAATAAAGAAGCACCAAATTTGGGCCTACCCATATGTACTTTGAATATTTTTTGAGTTACAGGTCCTCACAGTATGAATGGAAAATTTTGCATGGCTTCATTGAATATGCAAAAGATATTGCAGAAAAATAATCATCTGATTCTGAGGTGGTCAGGTGGGAGGCGCTTGTTGAACTTCCATGGAATGACCCAATTGTGTTGGGTTTTGGAGATGTCAATACCCAGAGATCCTGTAAAGTCAGTAAACTAAATGGCTGCAGCCATTGGTGGTGGCATTAAAGAAGAGGCTCTGCCATTACTGAGTTGAGCTTTCTCTGGATGGAATGGCTATTTGAAGATTGCAGGCCCAGTTTATGATTTAGACCAGAGATTGGAGGTGTGAACTCACAAGGGGGCACGTAACAGTTTCAGAGGACTATAAAAAAACAAAGCTTGAAGAAAACAAAAATGTGAATAATTTCTTATTAATTGATTTTTTATTAGATACCAAAAGGAACCATATTGTAGAAAAGCCTGAATATCTGTCATTCGGTTAAAGAGACAGGCTGAACACAAGTATTGGGCTATCTTTGCTCAACTGCTGGACATGTGTGGGATAAAATAGTATCTGCAAGATCCTATAGACACCTAGGAATTTAACTTAGCTTAGGCCAGCGGGTGTGCAAGTAACAAATTTTGTCTGTGTAGAGTTCCACAATCAGACTATGAAATATTTAAAACAGTGCAGGTCAAGGTAGCAGGTATGGTGATACATTTAGTAGTTATGGATCATGATATGGAAGTAATAATGACTTAAGTGTGTGAAAGAATGCATGTGTCTGTGTCATTATCTGTGCACAAACTTGGCGGAATTAGAAAAATATGCAAACACCATATGTGTGTCAAAATTATTGGCACATGCTTCCTCCTTTGGAATGTTCACACAATGTTTGTACAGCAGACACAACAGGTCCATTCATTATCAGGCACTACTTCTACTACTTCTGCCAGCAAGTGCTGGCGGAGAGAATGTGAATGGCAAACACAGTAACAGGGAGAATGTTTGACTTTATTTGTGACGCAGAAGGCACTTCAGCACCAATCAACACTTATTTGAGTATATATGCGTGTGTGTGTGTGTGTGTGAGTTTGCGAGTTACCTGTCCAGAGAATGGGGGTCGGTTGCCTGACCAGGCCACTTGACCTGGGTTGAGCTGTCTGGAGATCTGAGCTAGATTCTGATTGGATGAGCCTGATGGCTGGATGTCGTTAACACCTGGGACATGGATCACTGAGGAACTGCTCATCAGACACACAAAATACAAAAATGCTAAATGAAACTCAACCAGGTTTCACATTTATTTTCTTATTTTTCTACGATTTCAAAGGCACAGCTGAGATAAACCACAGGCTTAACTGCTTATATATGCAGCTACACCCACATGTACTTACACAAAGACTCTACTACCACCTGCAATCCATACTCTTACTACTTAGAACATATTCATTATAGCTCTGTCACTTATCATAGTCTGTGACTGTCGATGTGATAATGATATGTTGGGTTGCAGAGCCCACACTGGGATCTAGCATACATACATTTATGTAATGGCACACGCACATACACACACACACACACACACACACACACTCAATTAGATGTATACCTGAAACTTTTGCCAGAGTGTCCCTGCTGGAAGGGAGAGCTCTGGGAGTAGAGCTGCTGTCCTCCAGCTGTGGAGGAGGGAACCATCATCTTCTTATCCCCCGCTATGTGCACAGACACACACAAACACACACACAGACACAAAAAAATCATCATCACAGTGAGGAATAGAGACAGCAAGTAATACACAACAAAAAGAGCACCAAAGCAAAACTAGAAAATGCTTCCATCAGTGACTGTCAGCACAAATGTTGCACTGGTTAAGGTGTGCGTGCGTGCGTGTGTGTGTGTGTGTTTCGTACAGCCAGAGATGCCAGTGTACATCTCGGCGAAGCGTGGATCTCTCTCTTGGGAAAACAGGGCCTCTGTCTTGTCAATGTTCTTTCCTGCCTCGTGGACGCCACTGCCAACGCTGGCCACAGGGACCTAAAAGGGATGGGGAGTTAGAGTACGGTCATACAATATTAAACATATATACACAGACACACCGCACCAACACATGCGTACAAAGGTGGGAGCAGAACAAAGGTCTCACAAGCTCACATGTTTCTTGTGAATCATGATGTATGAAATTATAAAAGTTGAATGAAAGCAGTGCATTTGACAGAGGTTCAACACTCACTCAAGGCAGAATTTTTTTGTTTGAAAATATGTAATAAATAGCAAATAACAAAATAGCTCACTTTTGCAAAGTATAAAAAACTGCTCCATTTTGGCTGATGGAAACACACCTAATTCAACAATTCATTTTTGTTTAAAATTCGCTTGACAGTTGGTAGCCAGCCTTTAGGCAAAATGAGTCTGGTAGGTCCAGAGCAAAAAAATGACACAAAAAAGAGACACATAAACATAAAGCACAGTTGCATCAGCAGCACTTTATGTAAGAATGTAATATGCTACAAGCTATGTTTTGGTTTTTGGTGCAGAAGAGATGAAGGCCACTGATTGATTAAAGAGCCAAAGAACACACAAACTATTATCAATTAAGGCCATTTTCCACCAAAGAGGTTCCAGGGCTGGTTCAGAGCCAGTGCCTGACTTAGCACTGGTTCTTGTTTTTCCACTGCCCAAGCACCGGCCAAACTGGTTCCAAACCGGTTCAGGGCAAGCACCAACTTCGAGCTGGGCTAAACAGGGGCCAGAGAAAGAACCGATGACGCGACCCACCACGTCATTGGTGGGCAGGGTTATAGACACAAACGGGAACAGCAAACACTATAATAATTACCTCTCTCCTCAAACGTAGTCGTCGTTCGTTCCGACCACGAATACGACGGGTAGCCAGCAATAATTGCGTTTTTTCGCCTCTGGATCGCAATGTGGCTTGTAAAGACACGGGGAGCACTTGCATCGCTACAATGAGGTCGTCCATGTTGGTTATTGTGATACCCACACCCCCACCCACACATACAATGACGTGATCACGTTTTACGCTGACATAATGACGTGGCTCCGCTTGGCTCTTGGCCTATGAAAAGCAAACCGGTTCTCTGTTGGAACCAGTTAAGCACTGGCTCTAGCACCAGCACCGAACTAGCACCAGGTTCTTTTTGGTGGAAAAGGGGCATTAGTTCTGTCATGGTGAGTGTAGACCCAACCTGAAGCTGTTTTTGATGCAGTTCAAAATGTTTCCAACCACAACTCAACCCAGGTCTGAAAGCATGTTGGTGATCTGCTACCTGGAGTCCTGACTAGGTGCTAAAGCAGAGGGTTACCTGGGAGAGATCATAGGCAGTCAATCCATCTCTCTGGTGAACCTCCAGCTCTGCTTGCTGCTGCTGCTGGAGCTGCCTGCAAAATACAACAAAATACAAACGTCATCAGTACTTAAAACAATGCAATCGGTATGGGTTTTTGAAGGTTGAAAGATGTATTTTTATCCTTTAACATTTTCAGATTACAAATTTGTCCTGGATCAAGGGATGCTGAAATGCCAATTAAAATTCAAGTTAAGAAGAAGAGGAAAATATTAATCTGGAATCTGCTTAAAATGCTACATTAGAATCTATTTAGGTTAAGGGCTTCCCACAGAGATCATTTGCAGCAATAATTTTTTTTTTCCACAAATATTTTCTACTTCTTGAATACACTTTCACTTTTACTTAGCTGATGCTCTTGTCTAGAGTGGCTTAGAATGAGGCAGTAGAAGACGTTTCTTTGGGAGGAGGCACTGCACAAAATCCAAGAAATGTCTTCACAGTAAATATGGTGGCAATTAATTGTTTGTTTTACAAGAGCAGTTTTTATAGACTCAAAGCGTCTTCCAGCAGAAAGCACTCTGGCTATGGACCATTAGTAGCTTGGCAACAAAATATGCTCCAGACTTGCATCAAATCTATTTGTTACACACAGAATGGTTGCAGAAATTAACCTAATTCAGCCGCTTATTTACAAAAGCACTGCAGTGATTGCTTTCTCTGAACATCCTGGAGAGAGGGTGAGTTTTTTCTTCATTCTTGAAAGAGTTACTCTATTCATGTTTTATTCAGGAACAAAATTAACCCTGTATACTAACAAATGGTGATTTGTCAAAGGATTTTTACATGTGGCGAAAATCTTCACTGCCTGATGTGAAAATTTAAATCATAACATTAGTGTCATGCATATCACTGAGCATTAGGTGTCCTAATTGAATGTGTGGGTGCACTGCGAATCTTTGTGAGTCTAAACTTGGTTTCCCTGTTGCAAGAGTGGATTAGAAGACAGGTGCTGATGGAGGCCTTAATGCCTGCTGCTCAAGTGTTTTACAGTGCTGTTTTACAGTGACTGATCCAACAGGACTTTCTGTAGGACTCAAACAGGCTACAACAGGGAAATCATTCAAAAACCACAAGTTAGCACAAATTACTCACTTTATTCTCCCTGTATCTCCCTGCACTGAAAGCCAATTCAGTGTGAGGAGCAAGGAGTCAATCGCTTTTTGTGATCTGTCTGGTCCACACGGCATCAATGACAATATTACATAATTGTATGTATGGCTGTGGATTTCTGTAACACCATGGACAGTGTCGCAGAGGCCACAATAAATGATTGCCTGGATTGTTGCTCTACAAGAAATGTCATAAGAAAATGATACTTAATCATTATAGCAACAGCTGAAACTCAGTTCTCTCAAACTGCAAGAACCATGAATTGACTGATGTGCATGGAGACTGGATATGCTATCCGCAACGTAAATACAGCAAAAATTGAAGAACTTAAGTATGAATTGGCTTTTAGAGGTAACTGAAGGAAGACATGAGTATGCATTAGAGTGAACAGTGCCCTTTTACTTTAAATTGGATATCAGGTATTCAGTACTGTCAACCTCTGATATGTTTAATTTGATTTATTATATAGATATTGTGTAATTAATCAGTATTAAACTAAATTAAATTCTAGGAGAAATACAAAATCCTGAATTTGTGGCATGAAAGCAATTTAAAGACATTGACTCACTCCCATAATATCAGCACCATACTCACAGAACCCTAGTATCATACCACATGAGTTTTACTTGGAGCAATGATGGAGAGTTGAGTCCCAACCACATAACCATGCCACAGGATTTTCAAGTAAATTTGTGAAATGATAGTATGAAGGGATCAAGCATTTATTTTTCAACATAGTCCTCTCCTACATTCATACATTTAGTCACATGGTCATGGACATATGGATAGTTCTGTGTAGAAGCCACTGTCTTGCACCCCCAGGAAGTGGTCCACAGCATCAATGATGTCATCTTCTGAGGCAGTTGCTTTTTCATCTTTGGGAACAGTTAGTAGTCAGAGGGTGCCAAATCAGGAGAACAGCGCAGGTCTGCCACCAGTTTGAACCCACATTTCTGGGTCCACAGCTATGGTCACTGTGGACATGTGGACTGGAGCATTGTCCTGGTGCCAGAGCACACCCTCTTGTCAGCTTACCATGCTGGGGGGGGGCAGTAGTATGCATGTGATAACATAGATGAAAAATAAGCTGAAGTGATACCTCTTCTCTGAATAGACAAGCTAAGGCCAGTGTGCTGCTGTTAGCCAGTGAAAATAGAGCTGAGTGGCAACTCTTCATATTGTTACACAATCTATGTCTGTGCGCTGCTGTAGCCTGGAAATCCCGGTAAAATAAGACAGTCGCCTAAAAAGTAACCCTGTTTTTTAGACCACTTTCACTTGTTTAAAAATCATTTTTCCTTGTTCCATTGGCAGTTTTTTTAATTAACTGAACTTACTGAACTGTGTTTTAAAACAAACAGCTAGCTAAGAGGATGGCTGGGAAAGTGGAAATTCGAGGGAGGTCGGTTGGTTTGACAAGATCCTTTAATTCACACGTGAGCGGGCAATACTCCCCGCAAACACACACGCCGCACAGATCGGCACGCGTGTATGAGCTCGTCGTATATCATCATATAGCAGTCAACTAAGCTGCATTTTCACTTCCACTACCAGGATGCCGATTAACACACACACTAGCGAAGAAGAAACCGAAACACAAACAAAATCCTCAGGAAGGGAATTTCTCGGCTCTGTTCTTCCTCTTTGGCAGTTTTGGCAGCGACTTCCAGTGCACTCTTGTTGATACGCACCACCACATCGGCGCAATGCTGCAACTGCAGTTAAATGACATCCATCTACCACAACGCTTGTCAGAAAATAACAATTTTCCGACGTCAGAGTTTTGAGAGCCGGGGGCGGCACGAAATTAGGCTGAGGCGGCCGCCCTCGTAATTTTATATGCAGGAAAAACCCTGCATTTGGATATTGTTGGGGATGACTAACACATTCCTGGTATGGGAGATACTCAGCTCAGTAGCAATGTCACAATCTGCCATGTTGATATCATAAATCTTGCCAGTGACCCCTCTATAGTGACAGTGATTGGCCTTCCTGGATAGGCATAGTCTTCCAGACTTCTTCCTGCTATGTCTGAATCAGCCTACTGCCTGCTGTATGGGGCATCCTCCTCTAGTGTGGAAATGGCAGCCACTTGGACCAAAGAAGGGGGTGAACTCCATGATAGCTGTTTTCATTTCTCAGGAACCATGGACTTAAAGGTTTAATTATCCATAACAGAAAAAACTCAACTCAAAATGTCAATCTGTTTTGTTTCAGTCATTCAACAAAACCAAACTGTATAGCTCATATTAGGCCACAAGCTTATCAATAATCCACTGTACAACCATGAGGAACATCAAACCCAAAGGTCTTTTATTTCTTCCTCTGTGTGTGGCCTGTTATGGGGTTCAGGCCCATGTAAATGCAATGTTTAGTAATTTGTTATTTCTGATTGAGCCATCTGAGTTGTGTGAGCTGTGGAAATGAAGAGCAGTTTCATCAGGGTTAGTCTGCAGTGCATATGATGGTTTCACTGCTGATGGAATGGTAATGGTGTCTGTGTGTGTAAATGCATGTGTAAATATGTTCATGCCCAGTGTGTCCTCTCAAGTTTCCAAACACAAACACAGAGATCTGATTTAACAAGAAGCAGTGAAGGCAGTGGGGCATGTAGCCACAGCAGAAAATTACAGAATATTTGGCTCCATGACATTATCTTCTACTCATTCTCCACAGCCTCTTCCTCACCATACCAGCACAAAATGGCTTGAAGCTTTGCTTTGGGAAAGGCTTGCTTTGTGGTCAGAGATGGCTGAACCAGTTTGCCAGTCGCTGCTGCAGATGGCAGTTTGGCCTATGGTCAGCTGTCACACAGAGATATGGAAACAGCACTGGACACATCAACAGACATGCACATCACTGAGTCCAAGCCTAGAAAACCAACAGCTTGCCACTTGGAACTGATAGGACTGGCTTGGCACACTGGCTTGGCGTAAAACTGTCCCATTTGATAACCAGCTCTGATTTTTCTTGACTAAGAGGAAGCAAAAATTTGCCTTACTTGAAATTCCCATTAACAATATCTCATGGGCAGTCACAGTTGCAGGTACACTAGAGGCAGGGATTAAATCCAAATCAAGATTTGTTGTCACAGCTCTAGGGAACAAAAAACAAGCCTACCTGCAACCAAGGTAACCAAGAGACTCTGGTTTCTAAGCACACAACCATGCCTCTGCTCGCTTTCAGCAAAGTAAATAAAATCAGATCTATGTAGAGGGAGCCAGTGGAAAAACTGCTACTATTTCTGAGCAGCATAGAAGCACAGGAAGGCATCCCCGGCTTTAAACTGAGCAAACCCACTTCTACCACTGAAGAGCCCTGCAAAAGAATGAAATCAACCTCTACAATCCTAGAAGTGTCAAGATGATAACTCATAGGGGCTAACATAAGCAGGTGTTTCAAATATCATCTGCCCTGTTTTCTTTTCCTCAAAGAGAAACCAGAAATATCTTTAAAATGTGCATCTATGATTTTTTTTTTCCTCGTGGACAAAATTTATATATCATTGCTCGCTTTGGGTTTCAGAAATCCTAATTTGAGATCTTTTGATAGCATTTTGAAGATACCTGGATTTAAATTCAAGAATTGAATTCCAACTGAACATAGCTGATTTACATTCTCATTCTAAAACTATTCAAGGGCACTTTAATTGCAATTGTTTAATGAAAGCAAATAGAGTGAAAAGGGAATATTTTGCATAAAATTCACTAAATGTATCTGTCAGTACAATTTTTTGGTTTAATTTTGCAATACTTTATTCTCAAAAAAGAAAAAATAATCCCATCACTACGTGATCTGCAAAAAAATGAAACCACATAACTAAGACCTTTCCATCCATTTTGGCCTTAAACTGGCCTAGTGGATTCCTTGTATAAACTACAGTCAAATCTGTACATTCTTAATGGTAAACAATCAAATTGTCAGATACTTCGGCCATTGTGGTGAGCATTTTCCGAGCATATTTACAAGGAAACTAGCTAGCATCGTTCTCACAATTAAACTAATAAGCTGTTAATATAACTTCAGTATATAAGCAAACTGTCTACACCCAAAGCTGATTTAACTGGAGGGAAAACATATGATAAGCAATCTCTGTCTATATTCCCATTTACAATCGAATCAATCGAATTTTACACAAACTTTTGAAATGTCAAAAAAAAAAATGTAATCCAAATTCACTTTTGATATCCTAACGTACCAACTAATGGTCATCCCACCATGATGGACATTTAAACACATGATATTCTAACACAGAGACAATGACAGACATTTTATAGACATTTCAAGAAGTCCAAAGCCCCCAGTATCATTATTTGACCGCTGTCAAATAATGATACTGAGTTTTTTTTGTTTGTTTGTTTGTTTTAATCAAATACTGCAATTTCCATTCAATATTTCAAATTCAGTTTATTATTAATTCCCCCAAACACTGCAGGAAACTAAGCAACTGTCCCACAGGTGAATAGGCTTGATAAAACACAAATATGGTGAGAAAGCCTACTGAGTCTACTGTTTTTTTACTCTCATACACAGATTAATGTGTGCAGTCACCACACAGCTGGTCCGTGTACCCAGACTGGCTCTTGTACACATTCATCATGCAGCTGACCAATGTAGACACAACAGTTAATGTATATGTTTATCATGCTTCCACTTTGAGCGTAAAACATACATATTCATGTGTGCACATGTATGTACATATGCATTTATTCCACATCCTAAAGGAGCTGAGGAAAGTCATAAGCTTCAAAACTCTAGCGCTCTGATGAATGGGATTCTTCTTTTTTTCAGTAACCTCATAAATCTAACACATTCTGCTAAGGCCTCTGGCTCTCACCTCAACGGAAGAAAACTCTGGCAATGATTCATGCATGCAACACGGACACAGACAGGCACACAAGCACACAGACATACACACATGTGCGCACATAACTGTCCGCTATAAGCAGAGAGTGCCAGGCCTTGGATTGTTTACATAGCTAATCTGATCTGCTCGCAGCAACGGCATGCCAGAGTCTCCTTAACTCATGATGATGGCTGGGAGGAAATGGAGGGAAAAAGAGACATCTGAATGTTGCTTTCTACACATACAAAACACACATGGGTGGAGAGAGGGGGAGCCCGACAAAAACAATCTGACCCAGCATACCTAATGGAAAACAGGATGTCAGTCAGTAAACCTCTCTATCGATGCTGATCAGCGATATGACGAGAAGTTGTGCCCATTCACTGATTTTATGCCTGCACAATTCCTTCCCTTAGCTTGGGCAAAGTGACAAAATCATCAGTGACACCACTGCCCCCTACTGCCAAACACTTCCAACAGAACATGAGTTAAGGCTCTTGAGGTAAAAGCTCATATTCAGTTCAAATTTGGCATCTTTAAGATAGGGACCCACACAGAGACAGACAAAATATGTTCAGGTTTGAAATCCCTGACAAGTTGCATAAGATGATTTGACTATGTTCTTCCATTAGTGGGCTGGGTTTCAGACAGATCGGGGTGAGTACCTTTGATCTCATACAAGCAGTAGGAGATGAAGCTGGCATGTGGAGGATGAGACATCTATACGATAAATACACATATGTGATTACTTCACATTCCCAGTTATGCATTATATGTGACTATTTTGATGATTATTCACTATAGCTTTTCAGTATGGTCACTATATGTATGCTCATTATCTATGTTTACCATAAATATTAATTTTTCTTTGTCTCAAGTGTAAACATTTACTGTTATTTTCCACACCCTCTTTATGCAGTTGGTAATTTTTCTAATACTTGTCATTCATACATTCATATCTGGAAGCACTGCAACTTGTCTGCTATAATATCCACCCTTTGCCACATCTGTATTTATTTTAACTTGCTGCAGCAAACCAATTTATTTATTTTCATTCAAGTTTCATTTTATCTTAATCATGTGAACTGGAGCATCTCAAAGCACGGAACTGTGGCTGCGGTCCAACAGGTATGATATACTGCAGGGATCTCGCACAAGCAGCTCAGCAGAGCAGAGCCGTGCAGCTACACACACTGGAGCTAAGACTCCACATTTTTAACTTAATGCCTTGTTAACAACACGCAAATCAATAAAAGTAGGTAAATATTTTTCCAGGTAGCTTAAACAGTCCAGAGACAGACACTGCGTCCTTTAACAGATGTGGAGAGTATAAATATTATTCCTGACTAGGTAAGGTGGTGGTGTGTTGATATTCAGAGAACAGCAAGCCATGTCGTTGGCATTTCGGGGTCAAATCAGAGCAGGGGTGAGCCTAACGTGCCACTACGGGCTATGGCTGCATTAGGCTTAGACTGATATATCTGTTTGCCGAAACTGGCCTTTTATTAAAATGTGCTCTGTGTAGCATTTTTAAAACATCAAAATCTCATTGGCATATTAAATGTCATACCTTGGTATAATTAAAATGAACAGATGAGACTGTCTTTACAACTTTTAGCCTCTATCTCACATTGTTAAGTATTGTTGGCACTTTCTTGAAATTGAGACCACAATTTTCCCAATAATATCATTGTTTCCTGTCTCACCACCCTGGCACTCCTTTAGTGTAGACAATATTCAAGCTGGAAGTGATTCTTCCCAACTTCTGTAACTGCCAGAAACTCTTAAAAGCTTTAGCTCCGTTTTTCTGGAAGAACGGCACCCATTTTATATTGTACCGTAAAGTAGCCTAGCATACTTCATACCAAAGCCAACCAAATGTCACACAATGCAGAATGCAGCGTAGAGACCAACTGAGGCTGCCAATACTCTCATTGATTGTTTTGCATTTGTTTGTTTGTTTGCAAGTTATTACTATTTTTTTTCAAAATTCATGTCCGAATGATTAACTGGTTCAAAATTCTATCTGCAGCACCTTTAAATATCAAGCCAATATTATGAGGATATAATCATATCATGAGGGTTACCATGAGTGAGTGTTAATGTAACATGATCGTCTAAATGCCACTTCAGAGGTTTCTCAAACCTTACAAAAATATAGCAGGGTCTAAAATAAGTGAATCATTGAATATTTGGAAACAATTACAGGTGGTGGTGGTGATGAGGGAGTTGATCAAGCATGGGATTGTAATTATTTTTCTCACAACAATTACAGATTCCCTGATACCTAACATTAATCTTTTTAATTACATCTTCATCACTTCACTGACACAGCCATGTCACAACTTTTTGAAAAAGCAGAGGTTGGAGCCTTGCAACCATTGAACAATACGGTTGCTCATACTGTAGATTGCACTGAAAATACAAAAACAGCTTACTTATGTTCATAATTTCCTTTTACAATCCAGTCAAACAGATTGTTCTATTTGCGCTGATCTGAGTTAAGTTATTCATTAGACTGTATTGCTGAAGAAGTAAAATGCTAAAGAAGCCACTTCTTTTTTTCTTACAATTAGACTTAACACTATAGGTTACTGTATTTGCACTTATGTGAAGGAGATATGTTGGATCATCTTGATTCCACAAAACAAAGACTATGGTTCTTGTTCTGTTGATCTGTACAATTAAAACGAAGTGGAACTTATGGCTAATGTTTTTGAACTGTTAGCCTTTATGACTGTAAACACTTTGTCGCAATTTGCAATTTGCCACAGCATGACAAATTGCTGTTAATCAAAGAATTATGATTAAATTGAATCGTGAGATCACTTGTGATTGCCATCCCTAATGATAATGTCATAATATCAATATGTGCTTCAATCAAAATACACTGGTGAGACACTAAGTTCAATGTGTAGTTGTTTCTGTACGAAGAACTTACTTGACATTGGTGTTGGTACAGATGATGTACTCAATCTCGTCAGAATAGGGGTTCTGAAAGGTGAAGCTGCTGGTTCGGATCAACATCCACTCCCTGTTCTTCATACGGAAACGATACATCACCGACAACACCTGGCCCTTCAACTTCACCACCTGTGTATGGAGCAACGGAAGAAAATCAGACAACAAGAGTGGTCAGGAAGGGGTGGTCAGGAAAGAGAGACGGGAGAAGAAAGCAAAAAGTGATATTAAATAGAGCAATCTCATCGACATCAGGGAATTAGTAAAGAGATACAGACATTGTGGCTTCCTGGAGTGCAATTGGGAACAAAGGAAATATATTAACTTGAGTTTCAATCATTTGTTAAGATGTTATAGGTACAAAATTTCAGAAAAATTAAAAATGACATGTTGCTGACCATCAATGGTGTCTAAAACAATGTGCACTAAAACAAAGGAAAATGTTCTACTTGGTAGGAGGGAAAAAATGCTACAACTAGAAAATGGCTCTACAACTGCAGGGAATGCCCTTTAAACTCTGCCCCTAACAAAGACTGTCGGCAAGCTTCCAATTTGACAATCAAACATACTTTCTTTCCAGGAGCTCTATCTCCAGCTTATATGGTTATTTCTCTCACTTGTTTTAAATATGTAACAATCATAAATGAATAATATGCTTTGTGCACTGCTAAACTGCCTGCAAATGATGATACTGCACAACTATAGTTGGTAGGCCTCCTGCCCTAACAATAGCCTGCAGCAGGGTCACGCCATAGCATATTGTTCATGATAATACTGTATAAATTTATACACAAAAAAGTGTCATATCATGATATTAACAATATAGCAGTATAATGACATGGTGACGCTTTTGCATGCCCTACCACACAGCTTCCAGTGTTCTGTCACCACAACAAGTAGAGCAGCGTAAGCCTCTGACCAGGACTTGGTTCAGTGTTTTCCACCACCCAGGTATATTAACGGCTGCCCAAATATAATTAAACTCATTCAGGGTTATAACCAGCACTTTTGTTTGCCCAAACACAGTCTGAAACATGTTATTAGTAGAACTGGGTATCAAAATTCATTACTTTTATGGCATCTGAAATGCCTCGCTATGACAAATGACTGGACAAAGGAAGCATTATTCAGTACCATGTTACTTTCCACTGTGACAGTGAAAAAAATTCAGGACACAAGTTGTGTTTTTTTTTGGGTTGGTTGGGGGCGGGGGGGGGATGCAAGATGAGCAGGGAAAAATAGAGTAAAAAAACTAAATTAAGGTGAAATAGGCTTTTTTTTTTTCAACTATTACTCCCTCACCCCGCTGTACAGTGTTATTCTGTGGGAAACACTGTAGGTATCATTGTATCATATCATGTCACTGCAGGTCACCTTGAATATTATTGCCACAAATTACTGTGAAATATTGTGATATTATTTTAAGTCTACATCACCCACCCCTAGCCTGCAGAAATGATAAATCATAGCGCTTGTGAGTAGGGATTTACCCTATACACATGGAACAATTAGCAAACATTTCTTTCTTCTTTATATTCTTCTTTCTTTCTTTCTTTCCGTTCCTTTTCCTTATGATGTTATAAGTAGAAATGAATATGCATGCAGGTATGTATGAAGGTGTGTGCATCTTACTCTACAGGGCACAGGCTAATCCTGTGACAATTACTTTAAGACCTCTGATGAACAAATGTTATTTATGCGTGTTAGTTTTCTTTGCTGTTTATGCAAAGGAGTGAGTATTGCCGGCATATAAGATCGAAAAAAAAATCTTTTAACTTCATTGGAGATAGTAGAGGAACTGAGCTCATGCATAACAAACATAATTAAAATAGTTTTCCTGAGAAAATGAGTCTTAACTACAAGAGTGCACTTAGCAGAGCACAGGTCTCTGCCAGGCATATCTTCCCTTCTCCAGTGCTTGAAAAACCAGCTGAGGAGTTAGCCCTCAGTTGAGGTATAAAACATGTTTTTCAAAGGTCTTGAATCACCACAACCACAGGCAGAAATCCCTCCATCTATAAGGTTGGATTATTTCCTCTAGTTTTAGAGCTTATTTTGAGTTTCTAGTTCTTGTAAAGCTACTTTGATGGACTGTAGTAGAAATAAGAACAGTGAGCAAAGAAATTTGGTTAGAGGATTATTGCTTTTAATACCATTATAAATTATAATGTAATGTTCATAAGTTTTAAATTTAAAACATATGAACATGCTGAGGGCTCAACACTGTACAGCAAGTTTCAAAGGACTGTAAGAGAGAAAGAGGGTAGTACATAGGTTTATTTGTAGGCAAAATGAACCTATTTATGGTAGTATAAAACGGCGGTACAGTGGTGCAAGACATCAATTTTTTCATGTCCCCTTTGGGAATTACTCTGAAATTTTGCTGTTTATTGTCCCCCCCCCAATAATGAAATGGGATTTTCACCCCTGACCACAACCACAAAGGGTCATTGAGTTACACTGAGTCATAGAGTTGCAAATGTGCACAAAAAATAGTAGACTGATACGCCCAGAGTATGTGAGATTAGCTGTGGACAGATACACACAGACAGAACGAAAAAACACTTTCCCCCCTGCCATTATAAGACTGTTGTGCAGCACCTGGGTCGACTGAACAGGTAACAGGTAACAGAACTGCTCAAGCTGAAAAAAAAAATCTACATAATAAAAACATTTGCCTGTCAGTCTGCAGATGCAAAGCCTCCTAGGTGGACCCTTGCACAAATGCGAACAAGTCAAATATGAACTTGTTTGTTCTAAAAAGAAACAGTTTGCTGTGTAACTGAGAACTACTACACTGTTTGTGCAGTCTAGCAGCTCTACCTTCGATAATGTTCCGGAAAACCAGAGTCAGGTTAGTTGTGGTTTCAGACAGGAAAGAGACAGGGAGAGAGAGAGTGTGATGGTGGTCGAATGAGCTAGACAGTAAATGAAGAGAGGGAGCAGCAGTAGGGAAAACAATCATTTCTCAACGGTTCTGAATCACCAAAACCATGAGAGGTTCACAGTCATAACTGTGCACAAAACATATTAAGCTGATAGGTCCAGTAGTATGTGACATTAGTTGTTGACAAATACACAAACCCACCCACCCAAACGCAATATCCCCTCCAGGCTACCGCCTGGCAGAGGTAATTATCCACCTGTCTCTGGAGATGAAGGAGCAGCAGAGAATTAAATACAAAGACAATTTTCCTATGATGCTTGTATTCATTTAGCTGTATTATCACATCTACAGTAGAACATTTTGGCGAACCACCCCTCCCAGCACTGAGTGATAGCTAAACAAATATAGAGCTGTTTATGTCAATTCACTTATACATCCTGTCAACAATACCCAGTGTAGCAATTGTTTTTACTAAGATATTAAGTACTATGTGTATATAATGCTGTTTTTTTTTTTTTACTTTTGAGTTGAGTTGTCAGGAACATAGTGGTTTTCTTGTGTATTATGAATTCTCTGAGACTGCTGGTGCTCTGGACATTTCAGCTCCGAGCCTATCGCTCAGTCGACTGTCAGTCTGAGTAATGAAAACAGAACTTTCCATCCCAATAAGAAATGGATCTAAAATGAGTTTGAAATATGCTGGTGAGGGAGACCTGTGCAGCCGATCACACAGATACGGAGAAGCTTGCTCTGTTCACACACAAGGTAGAGAACAGAGAGGGAGGGTGAGGAGAGAGAGAAAGGAATGAGGTTCCTCCAGTGAAGGAAGTACACATATGAGCATATGAGACCAATAGTGGACTTCAATCAAAAACTAGAACAAGCAGAGTTGTGATTGCTGGATCTCCTCCGCAGAAATGTGCAGTTTTCATTATACAGACTCGAGTATTTGACAAAAAACAATGTTCATTTTTGTATTGTAACACCACGCTATATCTGTCTTATAGCTGAGTAGACCTATGTCTTTGCCCACAATGTAAATCTTTGAAATAAATGACATTCTGTGAGGATACAGCTGATCACTGCACCATCTGCTGTCTTGAAGGAGAACTACAAGAGAACTGACTGGGATAATAACACACACACGGGGGTGTAGATATTTTGTAAAAGTCACCAAAATTAACCATAGGCTCCCCCAAATCTATCTCAGCCAGTCACAGTGAAGCAGAAGGCTAGACATAATCCAGTAACGTGTCTATTAGATGAAGGCAATGTCAATCAAAGTCACATTTGCTGCGAGAGGTCAAAGGTAATTTTCTTTGCTATATTTAGCTTTGCTACATGTTCCAGTCAAAAACTAATAATATCCATCTGATCTATAAAATGTAAAGATATCGGAGGAAAAATATTGGCTGCTCGGAGCTTCAACACATCAGCATCAACTCTGAAAATCCACTATCTCTCAAACCCTTGTGTAACGAGGTGGGTAAAGTAAGTTTTCTGAGCACTGCTCAGGGAGGAGTGAGAGCTTTCTACTGAGCAAGATAGCTATGAAGTACAGCCAGAGGAACAGAAGGAGATAGGGAGGCAGGTTGTTGCTCCCAGCATTCCCTTCAGGCACAGCAGCCAGAGCTGGGAGACTGCAAACTGACACTACTTGTCTCAGACAGTCAGACCCATTACTCAAATATTACCACCCCAGCAAAAATGACAGCCTCCAGTGTCAATACCAGTAGTGGAAGAGAAAAAAAGGCTAAGGGCCGGTAGGAGAGCGGGAAATGGAATAAAGACTTGACAGTTCAGGAAGGAGATAGAGAGCTCACTTGCTTATGTGCTCCCAAAGTCTTCTCAGAGATAAGACTCTGGGTAACTTTACCCTGGTTAATTTACATGTGGCAGTGTGGCTCAGGAGGTACAGCAGTTGTCTGGTAAGTGGAGGGCTCCTGGTTCAACTCCTAGCTCCTCCAGAGAGTGTCTCAAAGTGTCCTTGAGCAAGACACTGAACCACTAAAACGCTCATGAACGTCAGCTTGGTACCTTGAATGGTAGCTTCAGCCGTCAGCGTGTGAATGTGTGTAAATGTGAGGCAAAACACTCCACTCTACTCATGCTTTGAGTGGTCGGTAGACTATAAGAGTAGTATAGAAATCTGGTCCATTTACCATTTTACCATTTCTTGGGAAAAAAAATATATACGTTTTCCATGTAACACAGTATTAATGCAATAAAGCTTTTACAAACCTTTTAGAAGTGAGAAAAAAAAAAACTGAATTCCTAGTGTTTGCTGGCAGAGGTTGATAAAGGTCATAGATTACTTACTGCCCAACAACAACTGCATGTTAAATAGTGGAGTACTTAGTGGTCAAATTGTGGGCGTGAGCATGTCTGAGCACACTACACAGATACCGCTATATATTAATAAATGCCTGTGAACATGTTAAATCTACGTTTATCCATGGAGGACTTTGAGAGGCAAAAACTTTTTTTTTTTTTTTTTTTTTAAATCACTCAAGTGAGCTGTGATTGTTACACAATGCTATGCAACATTTAAGAGAGTTAAAGTAGACTTGTGGCTGGCAGTCAGATCCATGCAATATGTCTACATGGAGCAAACTGGACTCTATTGGTGACTGAAGAGGCTAGATGTCTGTGTACCTCTACAGAAAGCAGAGTCAGTGAATGTAGTCAGCAAGCCATTTAGTCAGCCAGCAAGGAAGTCAGTAAAGCCAAACTGGTAAACATGCTTAACAGAGGGCAATGTGTTTGCTGAGATACGAGTCACTTACGCAGTATGCTTGAATAACAAAGGCATTGATGGATTGTGCATGTATGAATGGTTTTTTGCATGTGTGTATGAACTGGATGACAGCCAGTTAGAGATGCACAGGGGACTCAACACTAAGCAGCATACTTCCAAGAAAAACATTTGAGATGTTGGTGAACTTTCACCATCTTTATGTTTTGCCATCAGGCTGCTGAGATTGACAGGGGAAGTTGACTTAACCACAGATGATATATACCTGGTTTTTCAGCCCAGCTCAGTTCTCTCCCTTTTTTATTAACCAAAAGTCTTTTTACCATTGCAGCTTATACAAAGTGCAGCAGGTAGGATTTTATCTGGAGCAAAAATATCAATCAATTGCAGGCATTTCTTCATTGCTTCCCTATGAGGAATATCACTGCTATTATTATTTTTTTATTGATCACTTCTAAAGCACAGTGTCCACTGCCTCCAAGGTCTGTGCATTTGGGTTTGGCAGCAGTCACCTCACATTCAGCAGTGTTTACAGCACAGATGCAACAGTGCAAAGACTATTAGATTTACTTTGTTTGGGGAGTTTTTCTACAATGGTTTTTGTCAAATCTCAGTTATGAGTGAGCCAGGCACCAACCACAATGTATAGGTTTGTTTTAAATATTTTAATTGGTCCCACCCTCACATTTTTCCTCTGAGCCAGTAACTTCAATCAGGAAACTCAATGCCTGGCAAAATAGAAAGGATATAGAGTGGTCTAAAAAAGGGGGGGCGGGGGGTGGGGGTAATTGGTCTTAATTGGGAAAGTGAAATACTGGTACAGTAAATAAGGAGATATTCTAGGGGAGATGCTATTTTATTTATTTACTTATTTATTTATTCTTTTTTTTTTTTTTTTAAATTAATGTGAATAGAGTCACAAGTCAAACTATTGTATTTTCACACAACACAGATGCAAGTGGATCCTGCAACAAGCCCTGGAGTGGAAAAATGACTGAAATTGTGTCTGGTGGGTCTGAACCCAAAGCTGTGCCAGAGATAAACCCCTAAGAGTTAAAGTCTAGACTGAAGATTAAAGGTGACCCAGCTTTTGCCATTTTCTACCACTACAACTAAAACTTGTATTTTTACGACTTCTATGAATAAGACAACATGCAACTAACAGCTGGTGTACTTGCGGCTGCTGCTGCTACTAGTACTCCTTCTTTTCCATCTACTCTACCTACACTGCTCCTCTCGGTTGAATAAACATATATACCCTTTAAAACCTGTTAAACAAACATGGAGTACAGTCATACCTGCTGGAAACTTTCTCTCAGGTGACTCTGGTCTTCAGGATGGCAGAACTCCAGGATGTCCTTCCCCAGGAGGTCCTACAGGGCAGGACACCACAGTCAGTTATGGAGAATTTGTTATTGAGAACAATATTCACCACCCTAATCTTATCTTTACCTTGCCCACATTTTCTCCTCTCAAATGTGTTCACTTTCATCAAAGGATACAACACACAGCATTTTACTTAATGGCATCTTGTAAGTCTACAATCTAATCAGGATCACACTCCCAAGTGAACGGACACACGTGATTGCTATATTCACATATCTTTTCTCTGACAAATGATCTGGCACATAACTGTACGATCTTACAACTGGAAAATAACAATGAACAGTGTTAGTAGAGAGATAACTAGTCAATTTATCTGACTCCTGAATCAATGACATAAGCAGAGCCATAAATTAGACTGGAAAACGAGATAGCACCATCTGTTTGGCACATTAAAGACATTACATCTGAACTGCAATCTTCTGTGGTGAATTAACATATTCCATCTCGGTCTTTGTAGTGATTTTTGTTGTTTGAAAATAATATGAATCATTCCTCAAGTGATCAAATGGTGAGAGGGGACAGATCAGTGGGGGTGAAAGACTGATCTAAAGATTTTGTGGAAAACTTTTTTTCCAAAAGGTGACAGGTAACTGTGGGTGTAAACTGCAGGTGTTATAATAAATTAAATGTAAGACTTTTAGTTTAAGGTATTCAGGGTTTCCTCCAGGATCTTTCGTAGCACAGAGCAGATATGCTGCTCAAACACTCGATATGTTAGTGTTAGTGTATGTTTATGAGTTGTAGAACATAATAAATTATCTTGAAGGAGTAGATGTTGACCTGTAACCTAATTTAACTATGTTAAATTATTATTTGTTTTAAAAATGTAAATTACTTTTCAAACAGACCGAACAATTCAGCTACCAATGAATGAGCAGTAGTATGCATGTGATAACATAGATTGAAAAATCAGCCAAAGTGATACGGCTTCTCTGAATAGACAAGCTAAGCCAGTGTACTGCTGTTAGCCAGTGAAAATAGAGCGGAGTGGCAACTCTTCACTTTGTTACACAATCTATGTCAGTGCACTGCTGTAGCCTGGAAAGTGTCTTTGCCTTTTGGACTCGCACGGTGCCGGTGCAGTTGTTGTAATTTTTTTCTTGGTGGTGCAGGGGCAGGTGAAACGACTGGAGGGGTTGTGCCACCCAGATTTGCTTCCCTCCATGTGATTTTCCCAGACATACGTTCATATTCCACACAAAAACAGCATTTCATTCAAATTATGTCAAATTCCACGATATTCTGTTAAAAATAGATTCCGTTTTATATAGCTAATTACGCGATTCCGTGATCGCGGAAATTATAGGGCCCTACAATGTTAACATTAACGATAACATTAGGGTCGTTTTCACAGGCTTGAACAAAAAAATGGATTAAATTTAATCTTGCCCAGGTACCTTTCTCTTGCCCTTTTCTCTCCCTCTGCGAGCGCACAGCAGTAGTATCAAACAGGCGGGTGATGACTCCGGTGTTCATTATTCAAAATAAAGTTAATTGCAGTGTAGTGTAACATTTCATGATATTTAAATTATCATTTCAAACTCTGATTATAGTAAGTATATGTGTGCAAATATAGGCTATATATATGCGTATATATATCCATTCATACAATATACTTTAAATTGTGTCTGAAACATCTGAAAAAAAAAAAAAAAAATCATCATTCCAAAGGCGTGTCGGCTTTTATTTTGCCGTGGTGGTGCGCCACGATCAATTACATGTAGTGGAAACCCTGGTATTAGATGAATGTGCTGGATTAAAATTCAAGAAACGTTCCCACGGATATTAACATGTGAAGCACCTGAATGCTGTGCTCAAGTAAGTAGGGTTTTTTCTGGCTCGGAAAAACACTTTGGTACTATTCATTAAGGTGAACAAGAGACCCAACACAATCAATTAACCCTGAACTTGATATTTTGAGCCATGACTGGTCCCAAATAAATTTCAGTGCCAAAGCTGAGCCTATCACAGGAAAAACGTAAACAGTAGTTGGCAAAATGTACAAAAACCCTTCCAAATAAGTGCATAAAACAATATCTTAAAAATTCGGACTGTATATTAGAGACTGACCACTTATGCAATGATATGAAACTTGGACAGTAAAGTTAAATGAAACCAGACAGAAACCAAAGCATCTCAGAACATGATATCTGTTAATTTCCATTATTAGGTAATTCACAATTGAGACAGGTTTGACAGCTTTTTTTTTTTTTAGGTATTTCACAAAATACTGTCAACAAATTACAGGTCAATAATTCAAACTTGAAACCTCCCCACTGTCAAAACCTGCAAGCTTACTTCACATAGACACACTGGCATTTACAGGCATAAACAGAGCTGGCTTGCCTACTGCTGATAATTATCGTTTCCGCTTAAAGGAGAAGCAGTATTTGGCAGATGAGTCTGCTATTTAACTTTGGCACAATGCTGAGTTACATTTTTGTCTCACTAACATCTGCTTGTTGCTTTCACTTGATGTCTGCTGCATACTGAGTGGGTAAAACAGTGTTTGTAATTGCCACTCTGCTGGTCATGGTACAGTGTATCAACCAAAAGCACAGCACATGAAAATCTCTTTGAAATGGCTTAAAATAATGTTTAATTGCACTCACTCACCAATTACAAAAAAATGATCTCTGCAGGAACATCCCCTCACAAAATTCCACAGGAATCCAGTCCAAACTGAATATTTCAGACATGTTTTCTCATGACAGCATAATGTGAATTACTTGTCCAGTGATGGGAACAGAGGTCAACAAGGTGAGAGTGAGAGGCTAACAGGCCAAACACATGCCCGTAACATACCATTCCACTAAAATGTTCTTCACGATCCAGCCTGCTTATCTTTTACTGTCAACACAATAACTCACATGCACAGTTGATAACGCAAAGCTGTGCAGCATTATGAGACATCTCCAAAGCACAGGGAGTCAATCTCAGGGCATACAGATCAAATACAGAGGAACTGAAGAAGAAAAGTACACTTAGTTCCAACATGATCAGGACTATTATTGCAAAATCAACCATAGCTACAGTATTTTATCTATTATTTTTAAGATTCATCTTCCGTTGAAACAAGTCACTCTGAAAGTCACGCTAAATTAATTTAATTTAATTTAATTAATTTTCAAATTAAAAAATAAAATCACAACAGAAATAATTTAACATCACGTTTCTATAGAATATGTCTAGACCGCATTTTTATCAAATAAACCAAATACGTTGAGGGTTGCTTATTAACCTAATTCATATAATTTCAGTACAGGGTCTATCTGGTGGGAATGCGCTCTGCTGTCTTGTGAGAAGGCAGGGCAGGGCTCCGCTCTAATCACACGATAGTCACACACCTGCGCAACCATCTACACACAGACAGAGAGAGGAGAACAGAGGAGAATCACACTGTAAGTGAAATAATTCATATCACGTCGGCTCCAGCCGCCTGAAAAACAGGCGAAAATATCAGCATTTTTTTAAACGCACGGTATGACAGCCTGAGTCGACCACCAGTGGCGAGGCTGAGTGCGTTTGCGCTCCTCCAGTCCCCAGTCCAAGTCAAATGGACACCCACACGGGCGTTCCAAGCACTACAGCCACAGGCTGACTCCTCAGTTTGTTAAATTTCCTATTAATATAGATAAGTCAATGAGTACAAATCTGAAGAATATTGAGCAACTTATTAATATTGTCCCCACCCTACAAAATATTTGTGTACCTCCAAACTTTTCGTGCATGAAGCGTGCCCATCCTCCAACACCAAAGCCAGAATCCTAGGCTAAACACTGATTTTCTATAAATGTTCATATCTTGGTTAAAGCAGTTAAATCTGAAGACAATGAAACTACTACATTTATTTATTCTTTGTGTTAGGGAATCTATGCATGATAGGCCTGTGTGACCTGTGTGTGTCTTGTATTTAGTGTAGATGTATGTGTTTTATGTATGTGCTGCACACAAAATTGCCCTCTCGGGGACAATAAAGATCTTCTAAGTCTAAGTCTAAGTCTACTTTGATCACTGATTTTTAGAAGAAAAAAAGACTATCTTTCATAAATCTCTACATTTAAATGAAACTGTAGGTATGAAAATGAAGAGGTCAACATTACCAGGTGAGATAAAAATATGTTCTGAGGATGAGGCAAATTTCCATTTTACATTCCCCTGTTACGTGTGTTCATAACATTCAAACTGCAAAGTCCTTTACTAACCTGAGGCTGATAACCAATTACGTTGATGCAGCGGGGGTCGACGAAGGTGATGACACCGTCAGAGTTGTGACGTGACAGGAACTCTGTGGGCACTGACAGGCCATTCATATCCATAGAGACTGGAGAACTGGTTACCTGAGGGAAGACAGAGGCACATTGAGGAAAAGCAAATTAAATGGAGAGTGATGGATGGATGATAAAAATGGAGAGAAACAGGGAATGAAACAAGCTTATGCCACATAAAGATAAAATATTTCTTATTATCTGAGACACAGGAGGCCATGGAGGCAAGATGTCTTAAAGCAGACAATGTTAAAGATTAAGAGAGACAGAGAGTTAAAGACAAGATTAAAATGACTGATTTCCTTGAATCAAAGACTGAAATTTTGGTCACTGATGACCAGTGATCAATGATTGGTCATGATTGTCATGACTGTCCAAACATACTAATTTCAACTAACAGCCTCATTTGGTAAATGATCTGGTATTTACTGTAATATTTGTACTCAGTTCATTGGACAATCTATATTTTGGTTTACCCAGACTTTACATACTGCATTGCTGCTTGTGCTTCCATATCTATAATCAGTATGTGAGAGCCTTACTGTACAGAAGACACTTAAACAATAGGCACAGTCAGCAGCTGAACTGAACATTTGACTGAACAGTATAGTTCTACTCTCAACAAAAACATTTTATCCCAAACAAAGAATGACAGATTAATGCAAACACAAAAAAAAAAATCAGTGCACACACTAGGACAAAAACATTTTAGGGTAGACAGTAGTTTACCATTGATTTATGTCCACATCCACCTTTAGCATCCCAAGTAAACCTACTGAGGCAAGACACTATGACTGCACACTGTCAAATTATTCCCTATATTTGGGGATATGCCTATCAACTGCTCCAATAAGTAGCAGTAACAAATAATCAATGCTTAAATTAATGTGATATGACTTAGCTTGTGGTAACATTTACCCACAGGAAGAAGACAATAAATAATCAAATAAAAAAGAAAAGGAGGGAACAACAATAACGTTTCCAATGATAAACTAGGCCTTCAATTAAAATGGTATGGCAGTAATTACAGTAGATTTGTCTTTTATTAAAAGTAGATTTTGGCCTAGCTTGGCATCCAAGTCTAATAGAATGGATTTGATGTAGTTTGTTTGCAATTTATTAGATAACTGATCAGTACTACACCCATCGATCATCAATGCATCCTGGGACACGTCTGTTTACACCTCTAATGCCATGCAGACACAAGTGTCCCAGGCCACCTCTGAATGTGTCCTGAGATCCAATCACTCAGGATGCATTGAGGACATATTGCTGCTGTACTTAGAGGTATCAGCTTGTATTCCGATTTCTCAGGATGGCTGTTATTACTACGTGGGAACAGTCTCACTGATTTCATTCCACATATTGTTATGTCTGCCAGTCAGCATCCCATACTGATCAAACCCTCTTAGTAACGTGATTACTACTGTAGTACTAATTCCATCTGCCTTATGTTTTTTACTGTATGATGACACGTGGCGATCCCACTGTCAGTATTACCATTTGAGCTTCTGTAAAAGCCAGGGAAAACAGTGAGTTTAGATTTCTGAGCAGGGCAGAGCTGGGCAGACTCATAAGGTGCAGGTTTAGACTGAGGCCAAGGGAGGTCAGATTAGACAGGCTGCTGATGTGAGGAGCGAGGAGCATGGCAATGAGAAGGGAGGAGATATATGGGGATGAGATGAGAGTAGGCATGTTCCCTCCGTCTGCTCCACTGCATTGATCCTATAATCCTGAACGAACCACCCATCCTCTCTGCTTAACTCTGGTCAAGCAGACATACACACATACACACACACAGAAGTGTTTTCTCATTTCATGAGGGGCATCAAGGTGGTTCAATTTATTTTAGTACCATTTATAGCTCTGGCATAGCAGTGAGATAACACGCGCACATACCTGCAGTCTTCCAATGGCCACTAGGCAGTATTTACCGGTCTGACCTGCCTCTGTGTCTTCTTCTGGTATAGTCATACCTGAGGACAAGATAGAGAGAGTGAGAGAGATGGAGATAGAGAATGTAATAGAGACACAGGCTGGGAGATGACTTTAATACAAGAATTTTCCCATAAAATATACTGTAAACACTTATTTTTTCACTTGGTACTTGAACTCCGCAGTGTTGAAAGGTCATCTAAGACACAGCCACTACTCTTTGAAAATAATATACAGGCCATGATTTCCCTATTAAGCCTCCTCACTGCAAGTTAAATTTCAAGCACAATGCCAGTGCTTTTCCTCACACAGTTCATTCAATATAAATATTTAAATACCCAGTGCAAATTCAAATTGTCCCGGGCAAACAATTCAGGGAAAGAGGGCAGAAGAGGGGAGACAGACAGACAGATCAATTCTATTTTGATAGCACATCTCCTATAACAACATTTTCACTGTTTGCTATGTAGCCCTGCTAAAGCAAACACACAGAATCTCAATAAGTCTTGTTCACAGTGGGAATCCTGTCACTGCCTGAGACAGCTCTCTTTTCCATCCCACAGTACAGTTTTATTAAGGGCTGGTGTGACATTTCATATTCAAGTAATAAAGCTGGGGAGTGGGAGAGACTGCTGATATGATCTGCTGGCCTTGCTTTCAATATAGAGTCTACCTGCTTTTCTTGAACACTGTCCAGTTCTGTCCTGTGTGTTGCATTTATCTCAGGTCAGTACCTATTATTTTTCATAACAGCAGAGAGTTCAGACTACTGTTAAGACTATCAATATATTAAGCTAGTAACATGCCTTTATGAAAAATTGGATAAGACCCACACAGACTTATCGCTCACCTCTGGTGTGATGCAGTTTGTCTGCTAACATATTTATTGTAGATATGATCAATATTATACTGGCTACCTACTGACAGCTGTTTTGATGATAAAAAGACAGATCAGATTCCACACATGTATACATTAATATGTTTTATTAATAGTAGCAATAGACAGTGGCAGGTAGCAGCAATATTAATATGCTGGATTTCAATGCAGAGTGTTATGGTCTCAAGATTGTCTAAATGCTCTAAATACTTTTATTTTGTGAGAATGAAAATTTCAGATTTTAAGGTGCTGATTAGTTGAATTAAATCCTCAATATCAACACCATTTGAAACCCCATGGTCAAGCCTTCATCTGGAAAATTCTCGATAACAGTGATATGGGGCCATAGGAATAGAAATGCCTGTATAGAACTGCCATGACATCATGCTAACTATAGCCATGTAAAGAGTAAAACACTGGCAGTTCACTTGAAAAGTGAAGGTTTGTGAGATCGGCAAATTTGATTATCGCTGTGGATGTTACTTGGCTGAATTTGTAACATATACAGTGAAACAAGACGGTCTGAAAAGCCTGATGTTTCTGGTGGTATTATTAGTGCCTCGGGCCGAAGCTCCTTGCCCCTTTATATGTACCTGATGCACAGGTTTCCTACCCAGATGTTATTGTAAACATCACAATTTGGTCTATAAGTTGGTCTAGAGTTGATAACCACAACAAAATAAGAACAGTGAACAGCATGACCTTAACTGATTACAGACCCAATTAAAGGAAGGCAGATATTTCATTTTACTGACTTTCCTATCCAATTAGCATGTCTTTTTTTTCCTCTCCCTAGCAATGCTCAATGCCGAGGCATGCTGGCTTAATGACGATAGGGACCAGATGAGCCACACTCCACATTAAAACAAGGATGAAACCAAAGACTTTGTCCTCATTCGTGGCAACATTCCTCTCTTCTAACAGCAGTTCAATGACCAGATGGTCAGAGGATGAGATGTACAATGTGCAACATATTTGGGTTTTGAGCTTGTACTTTGTGTGTGTGCGTGTGTGCGCTTTCCATCCATCTGCATTTTATGAGCGTGTGTCTATCTCATCTTATGACCAGTCGCCAGCTTTATTCTGTCAAAAACATTCCAAAGGAGTATTTTTAGCCTCAGGAAGTGAAGCATGTGTCAATGATTTTGATACACATATGGTGTGTATGTGTGCATGTCTTATACCCGGTAATATTCCATTGTGACCTCAACGACTATGACTGGATTTAATTTATGTTTGCTTGGTGTTGTTCAATTCCAGCACCCCAATTCACCACACTGCCCAACTACACACCTGGTTTGGTACTGATGGGAATTCCACACCAAGGGGGGTGCATACCAATCCCTGACTCTGTAAACACTGTGTGCGTGTGGGTGTGCTGAAGTCACAGAGTGCATCTGAGGCCTTGTGTGCTCTCTCTGAAAATGTCTGCCTCAGGTCTGCTGTGAACTACAGTTAGACTGATATGAGACTGATATTGTCCTTTTATTAAAAATCAGATTAGTATCAACCTATCAACCTATGTCTAAACCACCTCTGAGACAAGGATATGATTATGTTTGTTTGATTACTTATTGTATTATTGATCAACACCAAAATAGTTGCCTAAAGGAAGCCCTTAACCTGAAGTGATTATTATGGTGTGTTCAAACCAAATGCAAAGAGAATTTTCACCTTGCAGACTTGTGTGAATACAACCGCAAATTTTTTGATCAAGTTGAAAAATAACATTTCATGTATACACCACATACATCCGGGTCACTTGCATCGCTCAGTGCAAATTCACATCTATTTGTGTCTTTGCATTGACTTATATGTAATCGTGCCACACAGAAAATTTGCTTTGCATTTGAACATACTGTTAGAGATGCATCAATCCATTTTTTTTTTTTTTTTTTTTAGTTCTGATCCAAGTCCGATACCTGAATTTGGATATCTGCCGATGCTGATACCAGAGCTGTTTTTGTTTGGACATTTTTATTATTGTCATCATTATTATTGCTGTTGTTAGTGTAAGGTCACATAAGGATGTAGTAAACCACACATTTCTTAAACAATATTGTTATTATTAGCTTATTCAGTTGTACACTAAAAGGCTTTTTACATAAGCAAAAAAAAATTGATTTCATTTTGCAAAAATCTCATTTTCAATGAGAGGCAAACAGAAGAGCAATGCGGGGATACGGAATGCAGACCGTGGAAACCACTGTTGACCAGTTATTAGACACTAGGCTTGGCCAGTATCTATTTTTTCATAGCTCGACACATTCCTGACATTCCACCAGGGTATACATTATGTGATGCTATTTGTGCAAAAAAAAAAAAAAAAGAAAGAAAAAAGAAAAATAGAATAGAAAATAGAAGTCATTGTAGCATGTATGCCACTGTCTAGCTTACAGTGCTGTGTGTATAATATGCATTATGCCTACTCACACAAGTCTAGCAGGGATTAAAGATTTAGGTAACATAGAATTATAAAAATATAGAAAATAAGTCCCTTTTCCAAAAATTCAGCAGACTTTACTGGAGGACCCACTGCAGATACCGACACATCAGTGAGCTGAATGGCAATTATGTGCAGGATGGTGGTCGCAGACTGGCAGTTGGATAACATCATATGGCTAACAAACTGCTTTTTCAGGACTAAACCCAAAATACTCCAAACAGGGGCAGAAGTGTTTTTTGTTTTTTTACTAGTCCTGTAAGGTTATCCCCACCACACGCAATCGCCATCTTTCTCAGCTCAGCTACCTGTTCCACTAGTAGAGTCTGAACTCTGGTGGCACGAGCTGTAAACTACAATCCATCACCTCAGTACAGCATTCCCCTATCAGTTTAACAGAGAGAAGGCATCTGTATTTCTGATGGTACTGGAAACCATACTAGGCCAAAATACGTTCGTATACCATAATACCTTTGATACTGCCCAAGCCTTGAGGACACTATGTGCATCATGTTATGCTCAGTGTTGAAGCCATTTTACAGATTTGCCTTATTTATTTATTATTATTTTTGCTATGAATTATGCCTGATTATTATGTTGTAAAGTGTTATAAAGTGTTTATGTTTGGGGCTGGTTGTTATGCTTATTTATTATGCAAATAAACTGATGACTGTGAGAGGGTGACGTTACATATGTGGGTGTCACTGGGTGATTAGGCACAGGTGAACAGGTGTTCACAACACAAAGCGGCAAGGGCAAACAATATGCAACCGCATTATATGAATTTAAACGAATAGCGTTTGTATGTTGAATGATGTAGGACCTACCATCTATGCTGCGTTATAGCCTAATAAATGACCATATGCTGACACCAGAAGACGGAACGTGAGTTGATTTTCTAAGCCGCCCTAACACTTAGTCTAGGTCTACCCGCAGATGATGAAGTGAAGTGAACTCTAGTGATTAGAATGTTACATTTTGTATTGTTTACATGGATTATTTTGAATTTATAGGGTATTGAGTTTTCATAATCTTGTTTTCAGATCCTTTTCTTTCCTGACAAGAGGAGTTTTCTGTGTGTGTGTGCGTGTGTGTGTGTACGTGTGTGTTTACCTGCAGGGGGCCAGGCTTTGATGTAGCCAGTGCAGTGCACCACAGAGTACTGAGCCTCTCCTTCCTTTGAGGGTCCAAGCCCATTCCTGTCAATGAAACACAGAAACACAAACACATGGTTGGTGCTGAAACACAGCTGTAGAAGCCACTGGGATGTCAACAGTTTTTTTCCCCACCAAGAAACAACCATATTTCATCTGAGTTGTTTTCTGAGCAAACACATACAACGATAGAGGGGTCACAATTTAAGACTGAGGAATTCTGGAGAGGAAGAAGAACAGGCAAGACAAGACCAATGTACAGATCCAGAGAGAAAGAGAGAGACAAGAGTGAAGACAGAAAGAAAGGAGCTACAGAGGTCATGGAGTGGCAACAAGTGATAATGGAAGGCAAACAGGGTTAGAGAAGAGGTTTCTGTAGCTTCACCTGTATCTCTTCCTCATGTTGGACAGGCGGTTTAGGGATATGTGATCCAGAGGAGCGCTGCCGCACCTGGACGCACACACAAAGACAATATTACACTTTGAATCTAATCCAGAAGTAGATGATACTATCAAACATCTGTTCAGAATAGGAAAAGGTAGCATAGAAGAGATACCATTTACGGCAGCTTACGTGGACAAATACACTATGTATTCACACTATGTATTCACAATAACCATATGTTGCTCTTGACACATGAAAACCTCTATACCACCGTTGGCGTTTTATCTTTTTTCACTAAAATTATGTTCTACACGTGGTATAGGTAGCATTTCTAAGCATCAATCCATACTTGATGGTTTGTTAGTGCTTGTTTTCCTAAAAATTAAGGCCACGTTTCTCATAAACTGCTTCTTTCTGTCACAAATAGAATCTTCAAAGGCTTCATCAGCTTTGCTTAAGAGGATAAACATGTTGGAAGTGATTTTTCCATCAGCATTTCATTTCTTCTGCAATCTGCAATTGTTAAAGAATTTGCCCTGAAAAGAACAGCACCATCTTCAAATTCTGGGTGATAAAGCAATTTCCTTTGGTGCTAGCAAGCAAACCAGCACAAAATCTGACCTGGGGACACACAACAATAAACCACAACGCAGAGTCCTATGTCCTTGCTAATGGTACAGTAATTATACTAATATCGCCAATGGAATGTAGCAGTGATTTATTGAAGTTATACTATATGTAGCATTTTAATGGTCCTTCGCTGCATAGGCAAATGCCATTGTCCTAGAATCTAAGAAAACCTAATGAAACCCTTGTACAGTGTTAACAACACACTTGTTCCTATAAATCCAGTCGGCCTACGACGTTCTAGATATCCAAGTCAATCATCACCATGTCTGCTGTTACTGTTAGTATTAATGTAGCAACCTTACTGCTGCTATTTTCACTAATATCACTATTCCTCCTGTTGTAACTGCTATTACTGCTGTTATTACCACTATTACACTATGTAAACAACTAGTATTACTTTTATTACCACTATTACTACTACTGCGATTTTTTTAGTTGTTACACACTTGTTTTACATTGTGATGTGTTATGATGTAATGTTTACTTGTGTGGGCCCCAGAAAGAATAGTTTATACCTTGGTAGTGACTAATGGAGATCCAAAATAATAAATAAATGTATAAATTAATTAATTGGTTTTACTAGTGTTGTTGCTATTATTTTCACTCTTCCTGCTGCCTGGCTATATTCTAGCTCCTGTGGCGGGCTACCGCAGGACCTCTTTCTTCAAATCAATTCAGCACACCTGGAAACCTCCCCATAAAACTTCTCTAGCCACTACCATTTTATAGTTATGGGACTGACAATTTGGCCTGCTAGTGGCATATGACACCCTGGACCTAATTGCTGACTGACCAGCCAACATGTATAGGCTTCTGCTTTCCAGTGGGCTGAAAATCAAGGTTATCAATTGCAAAGCCAAAGAGGATTTTCCATCTCTTTAAAAAGTGATTTTTACCTGTGCAAGAGCCAATGTTTTTAGTGAACAGATTTGAAATGTAACATACAAAAGCAGGATCACAGCCCATAAATACAGTAAACTATTTTAACCACTGTACAACATTGCTTCTGTGTTTGTGATGTGTTGGCTTGGCATTTACCATTACGCTGTTGGAGTACAGAGTTTGGCTTGGTTATCATGAACTTAGAAAGACATTTCCTCAATTCTGAGCAATCAATCTGAATGAGGTCTGATTACAAGCCTTTCCTCCTTAATGAACAGAATGAAATCCAAGTTAAATAGGTTGCAGACTGGAATGTGTTCGCTGGAGGCAATGCTTTCACGGGTTTCCTTAAGGCCAACAGTACAGAGCCTTTTTTTCCCCCAGAAAGCCCAGTCTTGTGGTGCAATGGACAGAAGTTGAGCATTACATAAGAAGGCCTGGAGTTAATAATGGCTTCCCTGAAATGTTGTTGGACTGCAGATCATGTTGTGCTCTCCTCAACCATGTTTATGTATGTGTCACAGCACTTGGCTGTGTTTCACTTCTTCCTAGCAGACGCTTTTAGACAGTCCCACCAGCATGCTGTTTTAATTTTACAAGAGCCACAAATAGAAACACAACACAAGCACATACTGGTCCTATGAATTCCTAACAGCATAACACACTCCGATTATCATGCAACTAGTGTGCCTGTGTGTGAGGAACCCAAACAAAACAAGCCCAAAACAATCCTTGATGATGCTAACACCACATTAAGAGTGCCAGACTGTGGCAAAAAAGGAAACGTGTGTTATTTTGTTCGGCTAAACACAAGCTCTTTCAACTGTTCAAAGCAGTCTCACTATCAAAATGGGTTTGATGTAGATTTGTGGCCAGTGAAAAAATGTGGGGCAGATGTTCTAACAAATAATATGTTACACACAAAGATGAAGTCTCCTTTGGCAATGGCCTGGGTTACAAGGGTCGAAGGTAAAGGAGAGGATATGGAGTGTTGAGCAAGGGAACAGGCGGCAATCATTATTGTAATATAAATGGCAGGCATACCAACTGTAATTACCTATGATGGATGGAAACATCAGTCATTCAACCAATAAACTCTGGGGAGTAGAAATATTCATGTCATCACGTTAGAGAGAAAAAGCATATGGCTTCAAGTTCATGTGGTGTGAAATAGGTCATGGGTGCACGAACATCTCAATTTAACAGGCAGGTATGAGTCATATACTGAATTATTGCTTAATAGTATTAAGGTGTCTGGTGTGTCTTCGTTGTCATGGCTGTCTAGGTTCAAAGCTAGTGTCACAGAAGAGAAATTTTGCTGTGGAGCAGGTTTGTACAATACCAATGCCACTGACAAAACACAACATCAGCTATAGCTGCACTAGACAAGGCTAGATTACCAAAGATTTGCCCTATTGGAAATGATGACGGAAAACATAATAACAAATCCAAAACTATCTCCTAAGTTTCAGTGATTTCGTGCTTGATCCAGACATAACTGACCAATCATGGCTGAACCTGTTCAACATCTCCACCCCATCAAACTCTTAAAAAAGGACATTTGGTTTACTGATTTACTGATGTCAGCTGACAGTTTCTGGGTACTGAAGCCTAAAGAGCTATCTCTCACTGTCATTTGGGTTCACCAGTATGCAAAGTAGCCTGACAGAACTCTGAAACTGTGACCAACTTCAAAGTGATACTTTTTCCATTTTTGCTGTCACAGATTTTATCATCTTTTCACACCCTATATCACTGCAGTAACTCTGGCAAGTTTGCTTGGACGTATCATTTTGTTCCTGTTTTGGAGAGGAAGGAGGGCACAGTATTGGATTTTTTGTAAACTTGTGTTTTCTACAAGTCAGACACATAAGCTTCAGTGACCGCGCAGACAACATGCTCACAGCATAAAATTGAAGATACTGACTTCATGGGGTTAGCTGTTCAGTGTTACAGAAAGCAAACTCAGGTATAAGCTTTCTACCACACAGTGAGTGCTATCTGGCTGCCTTGCAGAGAAAAGTACTCTTCAATGACTTAAGAGACACCATACAGTGTTTGTTGTAAGCTTTCATTTTGGGAGAGATGTCATGACTCCCTTACGAGCTAGTTAATTAGCAGGGCTCTGCAAATGAACTGAGAGCATTTACATGTAGGTTGCAAGTGTTGCTTCTTCTCTGGCATTTATTTGATTCTGACTTCAGGTGCTGTTGTAAATACTTCAATAGTGAGCTGAACTGCACATGAATGAGAGTTAAAACAAAGATGTAAATATAACTGGCAAAGCCAAGACTTTCTGTAGGCTACCAGAGTTTTTGAGATGTGCTGATAAGAGGGCAGAGAAAGTGGAAGCTCAGTAAGTGACTGATGTTAAAACTGATACATTTCATCATTGTTTGGCATTGCATGTAAATAATGAATCACATCAATTACATGACTGATGCCGATGTCCACCTATTTATTGTGGACCTGCACCAAAAAGTGAACCTCTGCAGCTTGAAATGCTGAATAAAACCACAGTTTGCAGATGACCAACTTTGATTACACATTCTTATTTGCAGCCAAATGCAGGAGTTTACAAGGGACACTTATTGGCAACATAAGGGCATACTATGTATGCAACTTTTCTTCACTTCATCTTCATGCCAGTGGTTATTCACTGAACTTGACTACAGACCACTTGGCTTCCACTTATTTACTATTTTCTGTTTTAGGAATATGAGTACCTGAATGTGAATGAAAAATTTCAAGTTCAACTGAAAAGACTATAGACGGCTAGGTTAAGGTAGTTGCTGTATCGTATTGAGCTTATCTTATTGTATCTTATTGAGCTTATCCAATTGTCATCATTTCACAGAGAGACACTTGACTGGCACACAGACAAACAAACATGCATACACAGATACAGGCAACCATCTCTTAAATGTGGATGAGTTGCTCTACAGTAAGTCGGTTAAGTGGATAAGCATTGCAGTCTTGGGAGTCTTGGCACAAATGTTACAGCCAACCCTGCTCTTGGTGTCCTTTTTATCTGCCCTAATATCTTTCAAGTAATTCCTCCTCAATCTTCCATCCATCTTCCTTTAGTGCCAGTGATAACTCATACTGCATTTGATTTTGTTGCACTGGTCTGGATATTATGATTAATGGCTGAATAATAGCGTAAACATTGCCATCAATCACATAGGAAACACTATTCTAGGAGCATCTGTGTGTGGCTAATTAGACAGCTCAGCAAGACACTTAAATGCACTCTGCCGACAGGAGCTGATAAACAACAGTGTAAACAGCATCAGAAACAAAACTGCCATTTATATCTTTGTAAACCTCCAATGGCTGACACTTAATGAGATTCATACTGCTTGCCTGTCTCATTACATAAACCCCTGCTGTTCACCATTTCAGCTTGTTTGCATGTGTGCATTTTAGGATCAAATTGGACTTACCTCATAGCTACTGCTGATACCAGAACAAGAAAAAAATGAATCTGAAAACTGGATCAAAATTTTTTATGGTTTGTTTTTCCACCTCTAGTCGCTCGCATTCGCAGCAGGTACATGTGACTGAATCAGCTTCTACTTGTGTGTATCACCAGAAACAAGGTGACCTTATATCAGCAGCTCAATACATCTGCAGCTACTTCTGAATGGAATTTCCTGAATTATCCAAGAGCAAATCTGAACAGCATCACTGATAAATAATACTGTTGAACAATTACATTATGGTGTCTTTAAGTTTCATCAAGTCGACTTTAAGACTTTCAAAGACATTTTAAATGACAGAATGAAATATCAGACCAATTTTGCAAATCCAATACGTATGAAATGAAAGCAACTGCAGATCTATTACAACTTGAGTTTGTGTGCCTGGGCTGATTTGTTCCATGGAAGAAAGACTTCTAAATCTGAATTTAAAAATTAAAATGCTTAATCTAACTGTATTTGAAAGTTTTTAAGGCTTTGAGTTTAAATCATTCAAGACCTGCAGACACTATGGTGATAGACTAACACAGGAAGCACTGGCCTCATCATCAAATCAGTTTCAATTTAAAAAGTCAGTTTAGGGGCACCGGACAAGACAATGTGTCAAGGTTGAGTCCTGATTGCAGCATCCTGGGTTCGAATCTGACCTCAGGCCATTTGCCACATGTCAACCCTTCTCTTTACCCTGCCTTTCCTGTCTCTTTCTACTGTGACTGTCAAATAAAACAGAAATGCCAAAAAAAAAAACCTCCTGAAAAAAAGTCAGTTTAGTTAATGAGTGGAAATAACACACACAGAAACACACCTCATGCGGCAGATGAAGGAGCGCCGTGAGCCCATACACATCCTCATGGAGGACTGCTGCCCCTCCTTCTTCACTGTTCCTGTCTTCAGGTCCAGAATTCGTCCTGTTAACAGACAAAAAAACCCCAGCTCAAATTAACTGTATTAACTGCACTGTATCAAGAATGGATTCACAACAATGAACGAATACACTGACAAATTAGAAAGAACTTTGCCATCAACCAAATGTCAACAAAGAGCCTGTTATTTCTTTGGGCTGTTTTTTTTTAATTACCAGACATTCAAGGACAGCAAATGGCCCTAAATATGTTAAATGGGCTGTGGAGGTAAAGAGAGGCTCAAGCAGACACACTAATTCAATTGGATCTCAACAACTAGATTGTTTTTTTTCCCCCTCTGGACACAAAATCAGGAACAAAGGAATTAAATGATCAGGAAAGTGTTTGCTGGCTCGGCAGGGAAGAAAACACAAGCTGTGGCTTCACTGCTTTGTTTTTTTCTTAATGTTTGGTGTTGCTGACTGCAAATGCATGTCTAATGTTTTACACTGACCTACAGAGCCAACCACCCAATCAGTATGCCAAAAGCTGCCAAATTCAGCCTATTTGTTATGAACATGATAAAGACGGTCTACTGAAATGAAAATCAGAGCAACGCTAATAATAATGTATTGATGTATATGTGTGTTTCATTTCCACAACCAGTGTAGCATTGATTACTTCTACAATAAGCTGCATCATATCCACCACATCAAAAGTGAATGACACTTGATTGCTTGATTTACAGTTTATAGTAAATGCTAATATCTCCAGCCCTGTGATGGACTGGCCACCTGCCCAAAGTGTTTCCCTCTCTCTCACCCAATTCATGCTGAGATCTGCGACCCAAGTTGAGAATAAGCAAGTATGGAAAATGGAGACTAATATCTACCCCATATATCGGTCTAAGCCTAACATGCAGTCGACCTTAGCATGATCTAAGCACTCAGCCATTTCCACAAACAAATTATAGTCAGTGGCGTCCAGACAGAGACGAAAAGAGAAGTCAGAAATTCCTGTGAAGGCCCAAGGAGACAGCTGATTGCTGTAGCTGCCAAAGAGAAACCAGTTCAACACAACAGAGCCTTCTGGGACCTGGATCACACTACACTGGCCCACATTTGAGACAGACATAGCGCAATAGGCCTCGACAAAACCAAAAAAGGATTAAATGTGGACCAACATATACACAGACACAAATACATAAAAACTCCATACCACGCTACAAGCAGTCAAAATGCATTTTAGAAAGATGTAGGAAAAGAAAGGTATATTAACAGGGGTAAACTCCCTCAGTGAGAGCGATCTGGTCATCTAACTTGATCCTGTCTGGCTGGAGGATGAAGCTGAGCACTTGTGGCAGTCAGCTGGCAGAAAACTCTGACAAACTGATTTTCATGTACTGGGTCCTTAAAAAAAGTCATCTGAACATGCATAGTAGAGTTGCTAGCGACGGTGAACCATATCTCTGCTTCTACTATTCAATCTGACATTACATCTTTATTCACCTACTGCCCATAATATTTGAATTATTACCTATAGGCTATTCCCTACTGCTGTGTTGACCCAACTTCCCCATGGGGATTATTAGTGTTTTTAAACGATTAATCTTAAGTCTAATTTTGACTCTTATTCATCTAAATCTGGGTCAAAACATTTCTTAAACGTTTCTCAAAACAGACACACATTCTCAAGACAGACATACATTAAAAACCACAGATCCCCCTTGATGAGATTTAGTCCCAACTGTCTTTATGGAAAGATTTCTTTATGCATTAATGAACTGTAGAGCCATCTACAGTGTCAAGAGGGAGATAACAGTGCTGAGAGTGAAACCACTGACTAGAATAGTCATTCCTGAACACTGTAATTGGAAGGACAGTTCATAAAATTACAGGGAAAGATAAAGTTCTATACTGAAGCTGGGAGCTGTGTCAATTTGTTTTGATGTACCGTTAGCTTGCCCACAGCCATTGTGGGTAACATATGCATTTGTTGGTGTAACTGTCACATGCTTTATATCTGTTCATGGTTAGACATAGCAGTCTCAAATTCCTACAAAAACCCTGACCCTTAAATACAGTAAAATTGAGCTGTTCCTTGATTATAAGTCTAAAGCTTGTTGTTGTTGTTGTTGTTGTTGCTGTTGTTGCCGTTTGTGGTTTGATTTAGTATTTCCTGGAAGGATTAGGGGATATTTTGAGCTTGCATGAGAGCTACAGAGTGCAAAAGTATGGAAAGGTGAGACCACATAGTTTTACTTCATGACTACAACTTGGACAATTAGTTTCCATTATCATTAGAACAGAACTGACACGTTCCAGATGGGAAAGGAATTCTCAGCATCTTGCATGGTGACTCAAGCTTCACATCACACACTCTACACACACTATGATGATGACTATGGACAAGAGGTATTAAACAAAAAATAGACAAACTTATATCACTATTAATTTACAAGAGAAAACAGAAAACAGACCCACAGACATATGGAGACAACAGATGTCTCAAAGCAAACCAGAGCTGAGAATATTATGTTCCAGCAACTTGCCTTTTAACACATCAGATTACACAGATACACACACAGATTACAGTGAATGGGTTAGTGAAGGCTGTTTAGTACGAGATGAGTCAGATGTTTCTTGCCTCCAAGGATGGTTCTGAATTAGGGGTACACGCACACTAACCTGACTGAGGTAATACATCTGAAAGAATGACCTTCCTTCAGCCTATTTATATTTGATAATAGCTTCCATTCTCCACAGCACTGAATTAGTCTTTGCACATGCTATTTTTGCATGTTTCCTTTGGTGAATATGAGGGTCTGCTATATTAGAGCAGGTACGACAATAGTGTACACTAACAGTCTTTGGAGCAGGCTGGGCCAACTGAAACAACCTTGGGAAGTGTTCTGACATGTGCTTGACCTTATTAACAAAGTAAATTTTAATATCGGGTATTAATATAAAAGAGCTGAAGTCATATGTAGACGCAATCCAGATACACATTTTAATACATGTGGAAACGGGGCTGTGTCCACGCACCCCATGTCACTCTTGACAAGTGGCCACACAAAACAAAGGAACATAATCTGCCAACATAACCAAAAAGAAAGACACTTGGCCTCTGAAAATAGCTTCAGTAAATCATACTTGAAACATTAAAAACAGCCAATATTCAGCCATAGGATTTCATCAGGGTTCATGAGCTAGACAGCAAACAAACAGTGATTTATTTTGTCTTCTGAGCCATTGCAGTTCCACATTTCTAATCTGAGATCATGTATGTAAATGCCAGTTTCTCTAGCTACCCCCAACCACGAAATCTGTACACCTGCCTGATGTCCAGTGACAGCTCCTATGTTCATACTATAAGAAAGAACCAAATACTGGTATGTTGGTTGACTGCTATCACTATAGCCACCACATAGAAAGCTATGTGGAGCTAACTTGCAGCTGGACTATGCTGTTACTTAATGGCTGAGATTTCCTTGTCTGCTTAAGAGAAAACTAACCAATGATGCATCTGTCCTAAGTTGTTTAAAGCCCTCAGCTCTTTTCTCGAATGAAACGCTGATCCTATGTTAACCCTTGTCCTCCAAGGTTGCAAACAGAATCCTGCACACTGTCTAATTTCATCATCTTCATCTTCATCTTCATTTTTGGCCACTTATCCAGAACCGGGTCGTGGTGGCAGCAGACTGAGGCGGTGAGCCTCGACAGTCTTTTCCAGGGCCACATCCACCAGCCTTGAGATCCCAGGGGGTTGCCAGGCCAGCGCAATCATAATCCCATACATAACAAACAGCCACTTGATAGTGTTCTAATTCTGAGGCTAACAAAGTCATCACCATTCACAAACTACAGAGCTGATAAATGGCTGTGTAAAGCAAAAGTTTACCTGGGGACTATTTTCCAGCGGAGCGAATGTTTCACTCTACCCAATTTCAAGTCATCAAAACACAACAGTGCTGCTGTTCTTAGGACAACTAATGTGGATGACTTTTTACGGTGATGGAGTACTGGTGTGAAGAAAGTTTGAAGTATCTGACAGTTCATTTTCATATCATAGTGGAATAAATGGAAATTGCTGGCTGGATAACAGTCAAGAAACATTTTATCAGAGTTCAAAAATATACCTGCTTGATTTGGAAAAAGATTAGCAGAAATGTCAAGTACATACATTTTGTAGATATTTCACAAAACATTCAGTAAGTCCTTTAAAAGCACTGAGATTACCCTGCAATGTTGGCCTTTTTTGGAACTCCAAAGAGCAAGGTTTGGTACTCACCAACTGGACTGGGGAACAATACTCAAGGAGTCACAGTGATGCTGTTTCTACGCACAGTGATAACCGCACCCATAGTAATGTTTCTGCCCATAGTTTCTTGATATTTTGACTCGCAGAGGCCATGCTTCTACTGTGACAGTGTTTCCACCCACAATGACAATGTTCCTACCTGCAGCAACAATGCTTCCACAAGCTACAATGTAGTTTCTACCAAAGGTAATGATATTTCTACATACAGTGATGGTGTTTCTACCCAGTGTGACAACCTTTTTAACCAAGGTAATAACAACCTTTCTACCATGATGCTGACATTTTTGCCTGTAGCAACATTTACACCTTGCCTTAATGTGTTCATCCTTTCCAAGATGGCACAGACATCACCTTATATGAACAGGATCTACACTAACTGCCAGCACCTCTCAACTCAACTCCATATTAAGCTATTCTGTCAAATTCTGTGCTCTGTTAGCACATCAGAGAGCGGTTAAAGAGAAAGCCAGAGATAGAAAGTGTGAAACAGACAGGCAGAAGGAGATATGGATAAACAGACTATTCAGTGATTGTTCATAAGGACTGGAACTGTTGTGCTGTGTTTCAAGTTTCAGGGAGACATGAAATTTTGTCCCCTGCTGTCATTTCACAATAACCAGACAAAAGTTGGAGACAGGAGCCAAAATATCACTCCTTCCATCCATTCCTTGCTATCTGTACACTGCCATCCATCTGTTCATCCCTTTGCAGAAACACAATATGGATCTGTTTCCATCTGTTCATTTCCCCACATATTTCCTAATTCGTCCATGTATTTTTGAATCAGGATGAAAACACTTGGGATGAAATGGCTCGATTAGGGTAGCAACACCCTCTGTTCTACTATTCATTCATCTTTCCCTGCACCCCAGACGAGACAAAGAGAGACTCCTTTACTGTAATGCATCATTCAGAAGGTATTTTTTATCACCTGAAGCTGTGAACCAACAGTTCTTCATCAATTACGGATACTCAGCCATTCTTTAAGCTACTCATATCAACAGGTCATTAAGAATGTCACAACTGATGACTTTTTATTCTATTCAATCTCTGGGTGAGAAATACGGTTAACTCATTTTGTCAGTATATCGGGCCAAGACTGACCTTTTTGATCATGCTGCCTATTATGATGGAGGTTCCTCCCTGCCCATTGCTAATGAATGTTTTCATTATATCTTCTTTCAATTTTAATTTTTGGACAGCTAATGAAAGAAATGGTATTTTACTCAACAGCCTCAACGGTCACAGTCTCTATAACCTGCTTTTGAGCCTTGCCTTAAGGCGCTGCTGACCAATATAAAAGAATTTCATTAGTATGACTTTCAATTTTTAATGTCCCATGGTCTAAACGCAGCACCAGAGGCATTCCTACCCTGCCAGGAGCAACTTCCTAAATGAGACACTAAATACTTGAAATTTCTGTTAGAGTTTTGGGCATGACAATGGTCAAATTCAAGGATAATGTCAATGTCAAAAAGTAATACAAGTCTTGTGCTTCAAAAACCCTTTAATCAGAAGAAATACTCTCATTTACTACGATCTAATAGGTAGGCCTTTTGGTTCTTTCCATGAGGACAGGATGAGCTGACAGAAACCCCTTGAAATGAGACAGTTGAGTCCTTCAAAAAGAGAAAGGGAGCAGTGTTGGTGTTGCAGTGGTCAGTTCAGTGATGATGACATGAGATGGGGACATCCATCTGGGTCAATACAAAGCAATGGAATTTTTCATGGCAGCTGGATGGACAAGTCAGCCTAATATACAGTTTGGCTCATAAGTATCTAAAAAAAAAAAAAAAAAAAAAAAAAAAAATTAAAAAAGCCTGCCCAATTCTGGAACAAGGTTCTTTGGACAGATGAATCGATTAACTTGTACCAGAACGATGAGGAGAAAAGAGTGGGGAATGAAAGGAACAGCTCATGTCCCAAAGCAAAGGACATCATCTGTCCAGTATGGTGGAGGCAGTATTATTGCATGAGCATGTATGGCTGCCAGTGAAACTGGCTCACTAGGGTTTATTGAGGATGTGACTGCTGATGGAAGTAGCAGGATGAATTCTGATGTTTATAGGGCTATACTATCTGCTCAGATTCGGCCAAATGCCACAAAACTGATACGATGGCGCTTCACAGTGCAGATGGACAAGGACCCAAAACATACTGCGAACGCAACTCAAGCGTTACTGAAAATAAAGAAGTAAAATATTCTTCAATGGCCAAGTCAGTCCCAAGACCTCAACCCGCTTGAGCATTTTCCCTTACTGAAGAGCAAACTGAAGGTCAAAAGACCTACAAACAAGCAGCAACTGAAGGCAGGTGCAGTAGAGTTCTCATCGGGCCTGAAAATTAAGACCCTACCCAATTATTTAGCAGCGCCGGTGAATCAAATTCTAGTAACATAATAGTTGGTGTTGGTGCCAGGTTTATTAATGATAGTAACTTTATGAATGGGGAGCACATGGCACATGTCATGAAATCAGCTGGTTTGAGGGCATTTTTTTTTTTTTTTTGAATGAGCTTGAGGGGGAGGCTCACATTTTGCTGACCGCATTGCCAATGATTTTAAATGTTGTTTGGTTCACAGTTTTTAACAATAAAGGCATGAAATGCAGCATCGGATCATCGCTTTGACAGCCCGCCAGCGAGTCAAACAGGTAAAATGACATCGTCTTAGCCTCTCAGCGATATCAAAATGTTTGTTGATAGTCGCCTAATAGTTGGCGAAAGGCAGCTTCACATGTTTAGTTGTTCATAAAACATGCTAAGTTAGTAAAGTTACTGTAGTTCTGCACAAAATGGTTTAATTTAGCACTAAACTGTTATCCTCGTTCTTCTCTCTCTCTCTCTCTCTTTCTGCTTCATGCCTGCGTCATTTATATTTCGTCCTTCAACGGCGACAGTAAAACACAGAACCAGAACCCGAAGCCATACCCTTCCCGACCAATTCACATACATTTTAGGCCCTACCTTACCCGAAAATGTCAGGTAGGGTCGGTAGGGTCGGGTTCGGACAGAATTTGAGAACTCTAAGGTGCAGTAAGGGCTTGGCAGAGCATCTCAAGGGAGGAAACTCAGAATTTGGTGATGCTGTCCATGGGTTCCAGACTTCAGGCAGTCAAAGACTGCAAAGGATTTTCCTCCAAAGGTTGAAGATAATACTTACAATTAAAGTTATGTATGTTATGTACAGTTTGTCCAATTACTTTTGAGCCTCTGAAAATGGAGTGAAAATGTATAAAACTGACTGTAATTCCTAAATGGTTAATGCCATATTTTAGTTAAACCCCTTCAATTAAAGCTGAATGTCTGTACTTCAATCACATCTTGATTTCTCTATTTCAAATCCACTGTGGTGATGTACAAGAGCAAAACTATAAATATATTATAGCTGAATTTGTAATGTTCTTTTGAAAGCCCATTTTATGCAGTAGAGGTGACAGTGACTGTGTTTCCATGGACAGCAATATAACAATATTGATCCAATTATGACAATAACTGGAACCTTAAGGGTAATATGACATCCTATTTGAGTATTTGCGGCAGATTGCAACACATATGGCGATCCAACTGCCAACATCTCTTTTAGTGATTTTTATGGCAAACCTGTAAACTCACGCTTTGGAAGTGACCAGGCTAAATCGAGCTATGCCCTGTAGCATGTAAATGGGAATATAAGTGAAACAGTTGTATAAGCCAGTGGTTCTCAAACTTTTTTCAGTGATGTACCCCCTATGAAATATTTTTTCAAGGGGGGTTGAGGGGGTGGGGGAGGGGATCTCAGGGTTTTCCAGGATGATGAAATTGAATACTGAATATAAAATTCTGTTTATGAACTTTAATTTATATTTTAATGAATATTTATTAGCCTAAATAATGATTTTTGAGGAACCTTGCATGGATGCTATTTTTTTAAATATATATATTTTTTTAAAAATCTCACATACCCCCTGGAGGAACAGTGGTATGAGCAACCCATGTAAATAGATTAATCAGACTATTTTCTTATTTAAAGTAAGGACAATAGTCTGAGTAATTAATCCATGTGAACATCATCAGCATTATTACAGCATTAGCCTTCATTAACATGTTCACATAGATGAAATACTGTACTATAACAGCAAGATGATAAAGATCAGAAGTATCAGATGTAGAGAAGAGAGAAATCTTGAAAAATGTAAGCAAATTTAAAACCAGCAGCTGAAAATGTGTACATATAAATGTTAATGTTACATTGATGAATGTAATTTTTACATGCAAAGTTCAAAGTTTAGGTATACATGCTGAGTGAAAAGGGGTCAAACGATCTTAGTTCATCAAATAAAAGAAAGAAAGAAAGAAAGAAAGAAAGAGTTCCCACCTGACCTTAGATTTGCCTCATATTTTTTAAAGATATATAATTAAGGATATGTAATTTGATATTTACATAATAATATTGGGTAGTTTTTTTTACTGTCCCTGTTCAGTATCCAATGTTTGGGCCACCATTTCTCAAAAACTCAAATTTGAGATACATCTGTGAAATTTTGCATGTACATTACCATCATGATAATGTTCCTGAATTTTAATTACTGGCTGTTTCAAAGTGCTCAACATGTTTTTACACACCTCCCAAATTGCTTCCCAATTTTTGCCCCAAATTTCCAACCGCACAAAAGTGGGTGTAAATTTGTTTTAAGTACTTCTAAACTCACACGTGTGGATTCTAGTAGATTCTCAACTGGTAGCATTTTTAGGTGTATGAATGTGCCACCTATATTGTGCATAAATAATGCTATAATACCTATTAAAAATTACTTTTGTCCATTTTTGACTATATTCTTGAGCCAGTAAATACAATCAGAGTAGCCCAGTAAAAAAATACCATCACATGAAAGCCTTGTCTAATCTTAAAATTTCAGAATAAAAGTGGTGCTTGTACATATCACAATGATCCAAATTATTTTTAAGAGATAGTTTCAGTGATTGTTTTAGGGAATCTCACCATTTTTCCTACATCAGAGTCAGAAAATTAAGACTTTGGAAAGCTCTGGCTTAGAGAATTTGCAACTATGGTAAAGCCTAACCCATATTTTCAAGCACTAAATGGATTGCTCTTCTTTTGTTATTCCCACCACAGTGAACTACAGACAGCAACAACTGGCCAGGAGAAAACAATCACTGTTTCCACTTGTGGTTAGTTAATGCCATTTGGTATGTCCATGTCAGCTCGCTGGCAAAACATGCATAACTGATATATGTGCACAACAGAGTTCAAACACTGAGCAGCAAAATAAGGAGAGGGACTCTCCAAAAACATTGTCCTTTAGTTCCACTGACTTCCTCAGAACTAAATTTCATACTGAGAAATGGCTTGAATTCTATGTCTTCAAAGGGTACATATGTGCGTGTGTATGTGTGTGTGTGTGTGTGTGTGTGTGTGTGTGTGTGTGTGTGTGTGTGTGTGTGTTCATTTGCCACAGCATTTCATGGAGATTATTGTGTTATGTGAATTACATGCCCCTGCTGGGTAATCAGTGTAGTTCAGAGAGCTGGCTGTTTTGGAAGGGCCTCTGGGATCAGATGGACAGACAAATGTACAGAAATACAGACGGCAGGCAGATTTCTCAGTAAGGAGATGCTGTGGGGCCTCTGAGTACAATCAGAGAAAAGGACTTTTCACAAGACAACAATGCCCTCTAGTGAGCACTAGGAGGGATGTCTGAGATATTTACATCTTAAACATTTCACAGTCACTCCGAACTAGTATGGTAGAATATTCAAACATATACAAACAGTGCCAGAGCAAATAAGGGAAAAGAAATCTGATAAGAGCTAAGGAGATAGAACAAATATTTTAGAGTGATTGGGCTGAGTGGAGGAGAGAAACCATTTTGTAGGAAAAGGGTGAGTCCACTACTGATTTCAAACAGTTTTCACTGTGCTTAAGAGCTGGGTTTTAGACCTGTACCCATGTAAAGTAAGAGAACAAGAACACAGTCAGACATTAGAATTCAATGATATTAGTGAGACAACACAGGGGAGATATGTGTTATGTGGAAAGGAAGCAGGCCAAGACTGTTTTCACATTATTCTACTTTTTTCAAACTGTCAGCATATTTTGGACATTCAAGTAAATGAAGAGAGGCAACACAAAAGCAGTGCTTTACTAAGAGATGCTGTAACTGGGTCTTTATAAAATAAAGTGGAAGAGATCATATGTTCTGGACAGAGCAATCAACGTGAAGAGATGACACATAACCACTTACACAGGACTGGCACTAGTGGTAGTAGTAGTAGTAGTGAAGTTGGAAGTAGTTGTTATTGTGTGTTGTGTTTGCTAATGTGGGCTACTAGTCTGGTGAGTATTTATGGAAACAAACCTGTTCATCATCATCAGAACAAACTGTTGTTGGGGGAGCAGGTTCTCTTCAATAAAAGAACAGCGCAAACATGGAAAAAGTTTAACTGCAGGAATATTTCTGAACCCTGGAACAGTACTGTCAGCATACTTGTACCTGTCATGGAGTTTTCAGAGGTGCTAAGCTGTTCCCTCAGCTTGTCAACATCATCGGGATGGACCTGCTCGTAAAGGGTGCTGCCAAACCACTCCGACTGGGGATGGTTCAGCACTGGCGTCACAGAGTCTGATACATAGATCACCCGACCAGTCTCCGCTGCCACTACAAACAGGAAACCATCTGCTGCCTCCAAGATCAGATGTTTCAACTCCTATAGCAGATAGAGATATACAATGGACTGTGAGCATGCACACACATGTATGTAGTGAAGCTTAAAGACAGATGCAGAGCACGAGTATGGTTCAACAGATGTCTGGTGTTGAATGTGAACACTAATATTTTTAGAAGCTGTTGACAGGCAGCATTTTGTGCCAACATTCAATATTACTAGTGTCCATTTTCAAGGAAGGAAGGAAGGAAGAAGTCGTCAATTTGCAATCACTAGGGATGTACCGACTCAATTTCCAGAGTTGGCCTTCAAATACGACAAATCGGCTCAGTAACAGTAATGTGGGCAGTAGCCACAATACTGTTTCCTCTAAGGGCCATGAATAAAAGGTTGTGACCAATCAGGTCATCATACACTGATTTGTCTCAGATCAGCATATTACATCTTATGTCCAATGTGAGGCAATAAATCTGGCTCTGACAATACAGTACCTGCTCAGTGAGGAAGGATGGTTTGTAGGCCCCATCAGTGGAAGTGTTGCCAGTGCCCCTCATAGATTTCATATGGGAGACAGCCATACGCAAGATGGTCAACTTGTCAGGCTTTCGGGCCAGAGCACTGCAGGTAGGAACCATGTCCGAAAGCTCAGTGATGTACTGGGTCATTTTGTTGCGTCGGCGTCGTTCAATCTCACTGTGGTTCTCTCTAAAACAAAAAAAAAGCAGTTAGACCCTTGGGCAGGTTGCAGAAGGAAGGAACCACTGGCAGCCATACTAGAACAGATTGAAGCTGAGAAATGATGGCGGTGAATCTGATATAATTATATTACTCTCCAATCCTCTGAATATGCTTTACAGTTTAGCAACTTTAACAGTTTCACTCAGGCATGGCCACCATCCATAATCTGTTTTTAATCTTTGTTTCCCATACCAAAATGTAAACCAATCTATTACATCTCACTTATCACAAGTGGCAGAGTATGTATAGTTTCCTCTGGAATGTGTAATAAAGTGTTGGGTGGAACATAGAGAAAACACTGATGTAAAATAGCTAAATTGGATGCATGCTGCTAATCTTGTTATGCCAGTAGGTTTGCTATTACTCATAAATGTACAGTGCTAGGGGGTGCATTTCACTGAGCTGCTTCTGTGAGTTTCAGTTTTCCTTTGGGGATATAAAAATATATTGCTTACACAACAAAGCAGATCACTCAGCAAGCTATCTGTTGAGAAATTCGGTCTGGTATGAAAGGACTTCCTCTTGGACAGGAGGAGCAACATGGGAGGGAAAGCTCAGCAAAAGGATGTTAAGAGGCTAGTAGATGTTCTCTGCAGCTGCCCCTGTGCAAAGCTTGCACCTGTTTTGTCTCTGTCTGAGACACAGTCTAGGACGACCTCAAACCTTGAAAGTTTCTTCAAGCCAACACTTTAATATACAAAATGACACTTCTTATGTAGGGACTGAAATGTTATGTATTGAGATCCCATGTAGGGTTTGAAGGGAGATGTCAATATTTTTCGACTAAAGCTCACAACTGACAATATTTTGTTCTGATGATCAATATATATGATGATTCAAAATTCAGCAGAGTGTTCAGTGTTTCCCCTTGGATTTTTATTCTCATCAGGATGGAAAGACCATTACAGGACAGTAAAGCTCTTCAGTGAAAGCCAGACGAATGGAATTTATTTAGTTGTTTCAGCAGCTCTCAAATGCAGGTTACATGTGGACTTTTGCAGACTGACACCCCTGAAGTTGTTGAGTACAATCCTCCCACAGCGTACTGGAATCATTCTTTCGTCAGAGACATCTGATATAAAAACAATGATGATAAAACACATTTACTAGTTATGGCCAGGGAGGCGACTTCATCAATTGGAGATAGACGCCACTGACTGAATGATATCTAATTTAAAAAAGGAAAAAAAATACCAATATCAGCCCAGTATATTGGTCTACCCTAATACTAGTCTTATTCTTGTGGCACTTCTTTTGTATTTCATTTGTCGGGATTAGAGCAGGTGTAAACTGTGCGCAGGCGTACAGTCTGTTGATGCTTAGCACAGAGGTCCCTGAGTCAATGGAAAATCCTCTATGGCCTCTGCTGGCTAGGCCTACCTGGCATATCTCTCCTTATCCCCACCAGGAATCTGATCATCATCATACCTGCAGAGCAGAGAGGAGAAAGCATGTAATACACAGTACATGTAAATGAAATGCATCATTTAGCAGCACCACTACCCACACGCCTTGCATACAATGCTCCTCATACACTAATGCATGATAATAGATGGCTGAAGGTCTGATGGTAACAACATGGAGAGAACTCAAAGCTGGGGAAATCAGGTTGCAGATAACTAATGCAATGAGTTTAATGATGACAAGGCCATGTCTTATGTCCTCTTTTGAATACAGGACAATTCAAATACAGGCACACTAGAATCAAAAAGTGTATAACTTAATGTGTGCAGAGTATGATAGAGGGGAATAACACTACATTAAAGAAATTATGACCATGGACAACTGTGTTCCATCAACGCACCACCTGGAGTTTTTACAATGACAATGAATGGAAGACTCATGTCATGTATGTCCGAAGCTTTACATCCAGCTGGCTCTATATTGTGCTGATGCTGCATAGTCTAAATTCTTTGTTTTTTCCCCATTCATTCTAGATGCAGCTGACAATAGCACAACAGAGTCTAAACTAATGAGCATGGCTTTTGGGCTCATACATAATATGTATATCCAAGGTAAATATTCAGTGGTACTTGTAGGGACTGTGACCAAAGGAATCTTACATTTGCCTGTTATTGTAAGGTCTCCCTCAGCTATTAAACATATTAAATTTCCCGTAAACATTTTGTGCTGCAGGTTTTAAGATGTCCTAATATTAGTACTGGGTGGAGTTTGTGTTGTGAATGAGTGCTGCTCTATTGTCCATTTATAATCTTGTTTATGGTGCTGCAGTTCCACCTCTCTTCAGCAGAGAGCAGTGCCTCCTTTCCATTGCCACTGCTCAGTTTTACAGAAATGAATCCAGTGTGTGCTGTCAGCTCAGGACATTATGGATTTACATCTGCTACTATAGAATATGAGAAGATAGAAAAAAATACAAGTTGAGGTAACAAAATGTGAGTGTGCAATGACAGAGGGAGGGAGGGAGGGAGAGAGAGAGAGAGAGAGAGAGAGAGAGAGAGAGAGAGAGACTTGTTGTCGGTTGCTGTCAGAAAAAAAATCTGTAAGGAATATAACAGCAAGGAAAAATGATCAGTCAAAATATAAATAATGGGTTGCAAATGCATTGTATTTTTGATGGGGTGAATAAAAAGTGAATAAAACAGCGATTGAATGTGACAGAATAATGATGTAGCGCAGCAGCAGTCAATGTTACATATACAGGGTATCGGCAGGTTTCAAAAAAGACTAAATTCCTTTCAGGACTTAACGATGTCTGGCATTTAACTTAAAGTCAAATAGAGAAACAATGTTGACAAACAAGTGTATTACTGACTGAACAAAGCCAGTGATGGTTATGAAACTATAAATATAAACCACTATAAATTAACCCAAAAGCAAAACTATAATTGACTAGGGAATTAAGTGTTGAAAGACATAACATCCAGGTCTGCTCAGTAAAGCACAAAGGATGAATGTTTTACTACAAACCTTCTTCTTTATTAGACTGGACAAAGAAACCTGCCATTGCATGGTGAAAAAGTGAAAAAGTGACTGAATTTAATACTTTTTCAGACCTGCAGATACCCTGAAATAGGAAGTGTATGGTCTTTGTGAATTAGCTCCAAAATAGATCATTATTTTGGACAGCACTTTGCTGCCATCTTTCAACTTTCTCACCTTGAAAATTTGCTAGGTCCCTCTCCATCCTCGTCATCAAAGTCCATTCTGTGAACCAACCACAAGAAATGACAGTTATTACTACCGTCAGACCACAACTTAGACTTCTTAATGGCTAGGTTGCCTGTATTTGTGGTGAAAAAAACAATACTATCTACACTGATAGCTCTGTGTAAACATCAATTTGAAGCAATAAAGTATGTCCTGTGGCATACTGCAGTTTTCAGAGTTCTTACCCATTTGTTTCTGCTGGTATGAAAGAGACCAACTTGTGTTTATGGAGAAATAAACAAATAGATCAAGCTGTTTCTCCAGCCACCAGTGGATGGTTCCTCACTATAGTGCTGATGCTTTCATCTCAACATGTCACCTCAGGCACAAGTGATGAGCCACTTTTTCTCTCTGGCTGGCTTCCACATGCACTGGAATCAAATTGGTATGCCACAACATCACAACCGTTTGAAATCAACCAACTGCAATATGCAGCTTAGCTATCGTGCCATGTTGATGGGTGAAATGCCCACCTACACTCTGATTAGTACAATCGCTTTCGAAGCAGGCATGCACCAGATAGAGCGGGGAAATGTAAAATGGCTCTGATAAGAAAAGAAATTGCACGTTTTGCAGTGTTTTGAATTAATCCAAGCTTGTAGGTAGAACATTAGTAACTAATGTGTCAGCACAATGTAATGAGAGAGAAAAAAAATTCACAGCAAAAGCAACTGTGTCATCAAATCAGACAGGCTTCTTTCCCATTTTATCTGACTAACTGACTAACTAATTAAGCCACCTTGCAACTCCTGGGAAGTTGAGGTGTGGTTATGAAGAACTGCTGTTTACCGTTTTGGCCGATGACAAAAATTCAACATATGACATTGTTTTTTACTAATAGGAGGTGATGCGACACGTGATGACATCATGTAACCAATGCCTGTAAGTTTTCATGAACTTGTCAATCAATCAATCAGTCAATCAATCAATCATACTTTATTTGTCCCCAGGGGGAAATTTGGTAATGGTCATTAACTGTTGCCGACTGAGAAGCTCCTCCCTTTCCACAATGCACTGCATTGTGGAAATAGTACGCAATAACTGCACAATCAAAATAGTTAATTGAGTATGTATGTTGACATTCTCCAGTATACTGCATTTTCCTATTTTTACAGTGTAAACACACTACATACTCCGAACATTCTTAGAATGAGTATATAGTATGCTTTTGGGAGATGGCTAAAATTGTAGGGATGACAACTGGTGCTTTCATAGGCTATTTACCCACAAGAGATTTCTGAGCAATAAAAGTAATATATAATGTGGGTATGATATAGAGTTGCAACTGATGATTATTTTCATTAACTATTAATCTGTCGATTATTTTCTCGATTAATTGAGTAGTTTGGTCCATAAAATGTGAAAAATGTTTCACAATTTCCCACAGCTACACGACATACTCAAATGTGTTGTTTTGTTTTGTTTTTGTCCCAACTAACAGACCACAACCTATGGATATTTAGTTCGCTTGTATAGAAGACTAAAGAAACCAGAAAATATTCACATTTGAGAAGCTGGAATCAAATTTTCTTCTAAAAATTACTCAAAACAATTAGACAATTATCAAAATAGTTGGCAAGTATTTAATAACTGGCAACTAATCAATTAGTCAACTAATCATTGCAGCACTAGTGTGATGACCAAGCAGGTAGAGGCCAATAGCGGAACAGCTATAACAGCTTGATAAGTTGATAAAATTGCAAAAAAAAAAAAAAAAAAAAATCTTTACTGTAATGCAGCCTTTAAAACAAGGAAAGTAAATGTTTATGACTGATCGCAATATTACAATATCCAAAAACGCAAATGATATGTCATCCCATAACAAGATAGATATATTATTGATATGTTGTCCAGCCCTAACGTGGATGTATGTATATGTATATGTATGTATATTCAGCAGAAGGAAAATGATGAAATACACACCAACGACAGAGGCAGAACTCTGTCCTATGTCTCATTTCCACACACTAGGTGTTGATTTAACTAAATCCTGACTGTGGGGCTGGAAGCCAGCATCAGTGTGTCTCCATATCCTCGCATCTACCAGCACCCACCAGTAATTATTGGGATATTCATACTATGACACATGGATATATAGAGAGACTGTGCTGTAGAGTAGTATTGTGTATGGAGTGGTAGTGCTAAGTAATCAATGATAGCACAACACAATAGCATGCTCATTAATAAAGCAAAATGGTCCCTCTTGCCCTCTCTCCCCTGCAGCAACACAAAGGTCAAAAAAAGCCTTGCCTCTTGTCTTCTGTTGTCTCTGTGGTACCCTCCATACACCCCCACCCCGAGGCTGCCTTGTCAGAATTGAGTTTGTATGCATGATTTACCTGACGGCTTAACACACCATGCAAGAAAGGCTGTCTGTATGAGTGAGCACTGGAGAGAGATCACTGTGTGTGTCTGTTGTTGTCGTGGGATCCTCTTACTGAACTAGACCCTAGCTCATCTACACACACACACACACACACACACACACACACACACACACACACACACACACACACACACACACACACGGTTAAATAAATAAAGCAACAATGGATAGACATGTCCCTGTTGCCTCCCTTTGCCATGTTTATTTGCCATATTGCTTAGATCCAACTCTGTATTATTTATTCATGTTTGTACAGGCCTAATGCCTGTGCATGGAGAAATACATTGCTCTCTCCCTTGAGGATTAGGCTTACATGGTAACTAGAGCAGTGCCCGTTCAAAATGGGCCTGTTCAGACCAGGCCAATTGCTTGGCCTCCGGGACTGTAGCTTGCAGCTTTCTGAAGAACTGCTTATCCAACCAACTTCACACTCAACACTGCACTTCCTTGGGTCCTTACCAATACACCTGCCAAGTGTGAAGTCAACCGGATGTCCAGTTGTTGAGAAAATCAAAAGACAGACAGACAGAGTGTGCATCTGTTTACAATCAACACTGCACTTCCTTAGGTCCTCAGCTGTGCACCCGTCTTGTCCAGAAAATTGAAGGACAGATATATTCCTTCCATTTTAGCTTTGCCGGTTCAAAACATGCCTGTTCAGAGCAGGCTGATTACTTGGTCTCCCATTGCTGCTTGCAGCTTTCTGGAGAAGCGCCAAACAACATCCAAACAACATCACAGTCAACTTCCTTGGCCCCAGCAATACACCCATCTAGAGCCTTTATTTCAAAAGCAACAGTTGTTAGTATCCCATTTGTTCTTATTATCGCTGGCTAGCTTGGTGCAAGTTAAAAAAGCGGTTTGGTTACTTCTAGCTGCAGCAGCAGCAGAAACATTTTGGCTCAGTTCTGGAGAACTGCTCATCCAAACAACTTCACACTGCACTTCCTTGGATGTTCAGCAAAAAGTGTGAAGCCGGTCACATGAACGGTTATCAAGACAACTGAAGGACAGACACATACAGACACACACTGAGATTCCTTCCATTTTAGTTGGATAGTTAGATGAACTCATGCACATTTTTCCAATTTATTTCTTTCATTGGAGCTCTTACCAGAAAATGTAAAATACCCAGCATTAGTTCTGGAGCCTCCTTTCCATGGAATTCAGCTTTCATGTTCAATATTGTGAATATTGATTGTGCTTTTCTGTTGTCTGTGGGAAGCAATTTGTGTATCTCGCTTGAAAAGTGCTACACAAATAAAAATATTATTATCAATATTCTGATGGATTTCCACGTGATTCTGCAAGTCTTTTATTTTATGTGCCAATTGTTTTGTTCATCCCCATCTTATCTTACAGGACAAACTAGGCTAAATGATTGAATTCAATCATAGAAAGACTGAAAAGACTTGCGGAAAGACCTGCTGCTGTCTGGCCTCTGACATAGAGATGTCCCATGCCGATATCAAAAATCAGAGTCAGAACCCATGCAAGGTGTATTTTGATTGATCTGTATCAACTACATGATGCTGGATCAAAATATCACATTACTCACTGAATTTCTCCCCCTTCACACCATTTAAACCAATTGTAAAAATGTGTAATAAACAAATGTTATCAACCACATCTTCCAGCAGCAAGGTGCACAACATGGTAGGAGGCAAGTCACACAATCTTCTCTGCACAATGTGGAATTATTTTAAACTGCAAAGAGAATGCAAACCAACTGCCACTTTAGATAGATAGACAAGTAGACAGATAGATCATGCACAGCTGTTTGTTTAAAAGATGAATTTTAAAAACAGAAAGGATAGTCAATATTACTGACTTAGAATGGAGAGAAATAAAGTATATCTGACACCCCTATTATCAGTTTTTATTACTTTGTCTATACAGTCACTTGATAACCACATGTATCATTCCCATAGATCTGTGGTTCTTGAGCAGGTTTGTGAGTGCGCACGAAAATGAGGAATACTTTAATTTCACTCATTTGATTCAGTATAGACTATTACATATTGTACAAGACTGGCTATTGCAATCAAAGGTTTTATTTCACTACTATTTCCCCACTAACAATGTAGACCAGACCTAGTCAATCGGTGGCCCATTATTTTATTATGGTATTCGATCATATTTTTCCAAATATCTAATGTTTTGTTGCCTACCTGCAAATCTAATTGAATACCCCAAATGTAGACAGTTAAACAATTCAATTCAACGTCAACAAGTTAAATTTTCCAAAATGAGTCTCTGGGACTAAACTGTATCAAATAGGGGTTTGTGGCATAATCTCTATCTATGTAGTGGTTCATGAAAATATACAAAATTATCTTTGCACCCGAAAATGGCTTATAAAGTTATAAAAAAAAAAAATAAAAAAAAACATGCCAGCCAAGCAATTAATATACATTTTTCTTTTGTTTTGTATACAGATTGAGATATGGTATAAATTGTTCCATAAAAAAAAGCTAAACTAGATTTATGCAACGGATCAAGTATGTAATTTAACCAGAGGTGACTTGCCAAATTAGAATAAGTTCCAATTAAACTCAAAATAAGGAACATCGAGGCAGCAGGAAAAACAAATGTTTAAAGGGTAACACTCTGTGTAGAGCAGCATAAGAGGCAGTCAAATGGATACAGATGTATTGTTTTGTTTTGATTTCACTGATTCATAATCAGACTGTGCACACTGCCAACAGGGGCAAAGTTTGAGAACAGGTAAACACAGTTGCATTTAGCTGAAGCATTTAACCATTAGTCCCTTAGTCTCAGTGTCTCTGCTCAGGTGACAGCAGACACAATTCTCTCAGTATTTGGTGACTGTCCATTTTCATGCCATGGTATGGTCTCAGGGTAACCCTGAGACCCTGCCATCTCAAGTAGCCACGGCATGGCATGAAAATGTTTTGAACCTCTGCCACTGAAAAATCATTTAAAGTGTTGGTGAACTTCCATGGCAGGCCAGCCGTGGAGATACTCACCCTCCTGACCTCCTCTTGCCGCCTCGGCCTGGCATAGCTCCACCCATCCTCACCTGGCCAGCCCCGACTGCTCCAGGCATTGCTACCGTCCCCGGCAACTCGCTGCCCATCTCTGAAAGACACAACAATCACAGCAGGGTTAGTACAGGCAGAAGCCTACACTAGACTAATTTCATCACATACCATGTGAAGAAAACATCTCCAGAAACAAAGATGTATGATTCTTATTGCCAAACATCCATCTGAAAGGAGGAACCCAGATATTAAGTTTAGACCATTAATGGCCTTTTAGTAAAATAATAAACACTTGGAGGCAAGTTCAAATTAGACACAAAGAATCTAAAGTAGTAGATAATTTAAGGCCTTCTGACTTCTTAAGTTAAATTGCTCAAAATTGCCTTCAGCCAACGGGACAAAAAAATAACAGGAGGAAGACTGGTGGGAGCAAACATCCACCAGAGTACACCTCAGCTGGCAGAAGAATTATACTCCCCCACTGAGAATCAATATCTTTCAATAGGAATGTAATTAGGAAGAGCTAGCAGATTTTGCTGTTTTCTGAATAATCTCCCTGACTATCCGCGCAAGTTTGGTTCATTTCTATTTTCATATCATTCAATCATGGCTACTTGAGATGGCTAATAGGCAATCAGATTGCCAGGGGGCGGAGGGAGTAGGAGGGGGTGCGGGAAGTTATGTCACAACCCGCCAGTGAAATGCCAGCATGGATGAGTTAGGCTGAGCATCAAAGAAAAATCTATCATCTCATATTTGGGAATATTAATGGTTTTACCGAGATCCAATAGATGAGCGTAAGGATATTACATAGTCTATCTACAAGTTCTGTAAAAGACGTGTACCAGTGAAGGACATGCAGACCACTAATTTAATTGCACAGGTGTGGGCTCAGCATCCCTCCTAGGCTGTAAAACTATCCAAAACTAGCTCTGCTAGCAGCATTAACATTGGAAAAGTAGTATTCAAAACACAGTGTTTTACATTTTAATGCAAGTAACAGCATTTTATTAGAAGAGTAGTAGTCAAACTGGACTCCCAAGCTCCTTGATGCAGATTTAGTCTACTATGTTGATATAAATGACATATAGCAGATCTAATTAAAATGGAGACCACTCAGCCAACAACACCCTATAACAAGGATTTCAGTTTTGTTTGAATTAAGAAATTATTAGACAACCAAACCATAACGACTGTTACATAGCTGAGCACAGGCCAAGTTATTTATTACACTTGGTTTGACTAAGAAGTAAAGCTGTGTATCATCTGCATAACAATGGAAAGACATACCATGCCTTCTAATTATGGACTCAGCGAAAGCATATAGGCTACAGAGAAATATACCTGACAAAGTTACTTTTCAAAACAGTATCCAAGGTTCCATTTTTAAAAAGCTGCCACTCGTCATGCTGTATAATCCAAGTATCTGTAATCTGGAGGCATGGAGTACGTTTACATGCACACCATATTCTGGTTCGGGTCAATATTCCGGTTAAGGTAACTGCGCTGCGGCAACTGGAATATTCTGTTTACATGTTACTTCGCATGCCCCTATGTTTCGGCGTATTCCACTCTCTTAGGTAATGCGACACTCAGCCGCGGGGGGCAGCAGCACGCGTCTACGCGTCTGGTCTGCCGGAAATACAGAAGAAGAAGCAGTAGAAGAGAAAGCTCTCACTATTTCTATGTTTTCTCCCATCGATATACTCAATGATATTAAAGTCTTTCATTAGCTGAAGGCAGATCTTCCTCACTCCAAAAATGCTGACTCTTGCTGCTTTTTGCCATGTTTTCACCGCTTGCAGTAACCATAGCAACAAAGACACCCCAGGATTCCTTGTGAGTCGAGCATGCGCAGACGCGACTGAATATTCCGGTTCGGGGAGTTTTCCGACTAATGGGGCTTTCACATAGGATGCGGTTTGGGCGGCGCGCAGCGCTGGGTACAGCGCTGGGTGCCGCGCAGACTGGCGCAGAGTGGGCGCTGAGCACGGCGCTGAGTAGGGCGCACGCATGCGCGTTGTGCTCGTATTTGGCGATGGTTGCTATGCGACCGATACAGACGCTGAGAAGTAGTTTTCCGTTGCGGCACACTTTTTTCTGGCGGACAGCACAGCAGCTTCGGATGCACCATGTACCTGTCACCAAGTCAAAGATCAGCTCTGGCAGCAGTTCTTCTGAGGAGGACGAGGTGGAGGAGGAGACGAGCAGCAGCAAGAACAGTTACCTGTTGTGTGTGTGACTTCACATGGGATTTTATAATAAATATATGACTATACTGCATTGTCTTTTCAAGAGTAGTGCATATCGCATGATGTCAATCATCTAGATTTCTAAATACATACACCTCCTGTCCGTTTAGAAAATAATTTGCTTCAGTTTACAACAGTATTGGTGTTTAATTGCAGAAAAAAGAAAAAAAAAATCGGCTATTGTGGAAAGGAAAAACATCATATCACTGACAATTTTTAAACACACCTGGTACTCCTAAACTGTGGGAGATTTCTCTCCATGCCTAGGCTTTTTTTTTTTGACAATATCACGGTATGCCTGCAGTCTATTGTCCCACAGCTCTGGACGCAGAGAGACAGCCACGATTCCACTATTCTCTCCTATTGGGTGCGCCGAGGTGACGTCACAGGGCGCTGCGCCCAAGTTGGAAAATTTCAACTTGGGCGCTGACCCGCGGTACCGCGCTGTCCAGCGGCAGCGCTCTGCTCTGCGCTGCGCCCTCCTCGGCGCAGAGCAGAGCGCCGTGGCGCCCAGCGACCACATACACAATGAATGGCTACGCCGCCAAGGTCGGCGCTGAGCGCCCGCTATGTGAAAGCCCCTTAAGGTGGTTACATGCCTCAATATTCCGGTTGGAACAGGCATATGCCAGGGGTCTTATTCTGAATTCTCTCCAACTGGAATATGACCTTAATCGGGTTCAGTGCGTGTTTACATGACACGCGCGCAACCAGAATATTGCGAATATTCTGGTTAAAACAGGAATATGGTGTGCATGTAAACGTACTCATGGTCTTCATGACTACATTTATGAGGGGATATTGCGCAAGCAGTCTTTGTGAGTGAGTGTCAGCATTTTAAAATTAAACTTTTGATAGTGTTTTGTGGTTGTAAAATTGTACAATTACAATTGACAACAACTCACTCAACTTACTCAGCTTACAGTAAGGACACTCTGATCAACAGTGCCAAATGTTGCACTGAGGTCAAGAAGCACTAGCACTGAGCAACCCCATGCACTAGCAGTCATCATATCATTTAAAACCTTGACAAGAGCGGTTTCGGTGTTGTAAAGCTGATGGAAATTACACTGCAGTTACTCAAAAATGTTAGTTACTGGGGTTGCCCTGAGATAACCTTCTCCAAGACCTTAGAAATCAAAGACAATTTAGAAGAGAGCAGAAGGATCAACACCAGCTGAACACAGGCAGTCTTAAAATATTCCATTATGCAACAGAAGTACAGGGAGCTGTTCATAAACGTGAGCAAGCTGGGTCCTACTGTTTCAAAAACTACCAAGAGAGCACATATTCAGACCAAGAGTACAACACTAAATCCGGCAAATGGCAAGCACCCTAGATTTTTTTTTTTTTAAATTAACAGTAAAACCATTTGATGTATCATCAAAGTGGATGTTGAAAACAGACCAATGGTAATACAAAAAAAAAAAAAAAATCACAAATGACCAGAATTTGAAATTCAGCATTACAGAGGATAACAATTTACAAAACTCAGACAAGAAAGACTCTAGTATGGTATAAGAGTTAGTGGGGAGAATAGATAACAAAAAGAACAGGGTCTGAAACAGATCTTGCACATATGCACATCAAATGATTATTGATGGAAGAGATCTCATTAGTAAAAAATTATGCAAAGCAGTCTGCAGTGAGTAGAGAGTTGATGGTGGGTTGAGGAAAGGGTTAATTTTTATTTTTATTTTAATTGTGGTATTGAGTTGACCACATGCACAAGTATTCAGTATCAGTTTTCTATTCATTTATTGTTTTCGCTGAGAATATTAAGTGAGAAGTGTACCGCTCTACCACTGGAGACCGTCAGACTGCCCCCAACTGCACTTATCCCTGCCGGTTCCACCATCAGTAGTCAGTTTCCTTGAGAAGAGAAGCTGCATTTTACACATACAGCGCCCCCAAACTAATTGGTTCAAACTAATTTGAACCAACAGCATGTTAGCACAAACTCATTTGAACTGGATTTATTGAAAAAGTGACAACCCTAATACTAGCACCTACTGACGATTTGTAGCTTAGTTTGGGGTCACTGGATGACAACAGAGTAATGACGTATGCTTTCCATTGGGAAATGTAGCATTACTCTGAAACAAGTTTATCTGCCTCTCAGAGTTGCTACTTATGACTTTAGTACTGTGAAAGCCTATTTTAGTCTAGTGCCAGCGCCATATTCTATATGAGCACTGCCATCAGTGCATCCCTAAAACAATCAATCAACACAGGCCTACATGCTGCAGCCTGAAGCTCTATTTAGAAGCAGCCTAGATACAAATCATATCAGACTGTGTTTTAGACCTATATACAAGTTCTTTTTCTTCATACATCCACTAGTAATTTTTTTTTTCAATAATGAAATTAATAAAGAATAAAGATAGACTATGTGCTGGCAGTTCAACCCAGTCTGCTGTGGGACACTGTCATTATGGTTGAGAGGAATTACACTGTGTGCCAAATCAGCCTCCATCAGCTTCCATCGTCCTCTGTCTGTCTCCACAAATTCCTTCTATTTGCCTTTCTGTCTTACCCTCCATCTATCTGCTCTATTCACTCACTCACTCATTCAGCCAGATGCAATGGATAGGCCAAACAAACCCTCCGGTATGCCCCAGTGCACCCAGTAACACAGTTAATATTTGATACAGTGTGCATTCCTGCTACGTCTCCTCTTCCAGCTCCTCCAGAGGAACATACATACACACACACACACACACACACACACACACACACACACACACACTAGATACATATTATAGATATATAGATATGTATACAGACACAGACAACAAGCATTGCAGGGCCTTGCATAAAGAAAGCCTTCAATCATTCATTCATGAAGTGGGTATAAGTAAACACACACTGCTCTAAACTATTCTGATGAAGATGCAGCTTCATCTGACAAACAACCAGATGCTGTGTGGTCATTCAGCCTGTCAGAGAGCATCAGTGCTATATTTCTTCCATGAGCCAAAATAGGCTTCAGAAATCAAACGTAACATTGACTATAAATCTTGGTCCAAATATGGAATTCCGGATCCAAAGGGGAAAATTCAAAGTCTGTGATTTAAGATGGTATTTAAAAGTGATGTTTTCATCCATATTCCTTTCTTAAATGGGACTGGATCTACTATATTGCGCTGCCGCTTTCCAGCCAAAATAAATATTCTGCTAACAGAAAGCTAACACTGTGGTACAAATTAAATACACTGCTGGCTGTTCTGTGAGTCTTTGCCTAATAACTTTATGACGATCACTCTAGCTTGCGGCTGAGCCATAAAAAATACTTGGTTTGCAAGCTGCCATATCTATTTGTTTGGCTGTATTATGGAGAAGAATCACTACAACTCTGGATGCGCTTGACAGGTCATAATGGGTGACTAACGACTACACTATCAGCAATTTGTTTTTAAACTACACTGACCATGTTCAGGTTATAAAAATTGTGTGAAAACTTGTTTTCTATATACAAATATGCAAATGTCAAAACATTATTTTTAAAGTATTAAGGCAACCCAACTCTCTTATCCCATAGACAATCTATTTTTCTAGTCAAGTCTCAAAAATGCCAACATACAAGATGACAACATGATGTCTGAGGACTACAGGTACTCCAGAAAAAAACACTGATAATACTGGTGGTTGTAATGTCCAGGCTTTGTCAGCCATCACAACTGCTGGTGTTACAACTGGGCATTTAAGAAATAAAGTGACTTACTATGAACAGGTGGCCACACTGATCTGAGTATGTGTATTTCAAGTCATTTTCAATGAGAATTGTCCAGACAGGTTTGTCGTTTGTTTCTATCAGATTTCCATTTTGACCGACAGAAAGTTCAATCCATTTGAACACTTCTGGACTGACTGTCACCATCTGTTTAGCTCATAAGAGGCATCCCTGCATTAGTGTTGGAAATAGCTGCGACAATACAGACAATGCAGTATACACCGTCCTGTTGTTACAAAAAATATATATATATGTTTAGACATATTTAAATACACAATGGTTACTGAAAACGGGTCCCATGCTACCACTTAAGAACAAACTATCTTAAGCATTATCATCTTAAACATTATCTTAAGCATGAGAAATTTTGAACTTATGGTAGCTCTAAAGCCAAATGCTAGGCTAGGTATATATTAAATGATATGTGGCTTTATGTCAGGTTATGTAGGAAACTGCTTATCTTTACACAATAGGCTATATGATACAAAAATAACTTACTCTTTTAAACTAGCAGAAACAACTTCATGTGTGCAAAGCTTTTTGTTCTCTTAACACTTGGAGCTTAAGTCTCACTCTCACTTGCCAACAAAAATTTACCTGGCAACATCAAATATATGGTTAAAGACTGAAATTAAGACCTACAGGCTACATAATAAAAATTATTGACATCCTCTCATTAATAAACAGACGATATAAGCACTTTGGACAATGCTAGTGGCCTACTATCATCAAACATAGAGTGTTCTTCCATGTTACCATGAAGCACCTGAGGCCACATAATTTTGTTTTTTAAGTTCTCATCACTTAATGAATCCACCAAATGGTGAACCATTCCCTTCAGTACAGAGTGGATTTGTGTGCTGGTTTTCTCAGACAGAGTAAGAAGGGAAACATTGGCACAGCTAATCACATGCCTGATTTTCTCCACCAACTAAATCACATTCACATCTTCAGTCAGTCGCTAAAAAGCCCCGAGGTCAAAAGCATTAATCAGATAGTATTGCAACACCAGGGGGAATGCGGCGTACTTTCTCCTTTTCAATCACTTCTCCCTCAGACAAGGTTGTTTCTTGCTCGTTTTTTTTTCTCCTGCCTTGTCTGCTCTCTTTCCTCTGGACATCTTTTCCCCAGCCATCAAGAGTGTCAAACAGCCTCAGGACATTTGCCACTCTGTTTAAAAAAACCCCAAAGAAATCATACATGCAATCACACTTTCACACACACACACACACACACACACACACACACACTTGTTACCTGGCACATTTATAATGTCCAAAAGCAAGAGACCTTTATATATTACCATAAATCCACATAATTCACCATCAATCAGTGTCATTCAATTTGGTGTAAAAAAGTGGAATCCTGGGGGCACAGTTGTATCACACAAAGGCAAAAATACTGCTGAGGCAAATCTAATACAGCCACCAGGAATCACTGTTGGTTTAGGATATGTTCATCTCTGAAACAAAATAGGATAAGAAACTTAAAGAAACTAATTCACATATAACACCTTGGCTAAAAGGTAGCAGCATTGCTATCCCTACTACTGTAACCAAGTGTTATCAGACCTACACCAACTACTACTATGAAAAAATGATACAGCTCAGTGTGGCTAATCTAACCAGAACCTGCATTGTCACTGAGATGAATTTACTATGTTTTACAGCACTGAAATCATCTCATCCCTCCTTCGTCACGCAACCCTCATTAGATCATTTCCCTTGCCATGTTTCACATGCTCTTACACCAATTGGATCTCGGCCAGCTTGAGATAATCCTGTAGTGGCACAGAGTTCTCTCTTTCAGCCGTTCTCTGGTCTGGAGTCATTGCACCTGACCTTATTACCATGTGAAGGGAAGGGGCAACACTGATCACAGATCAGCAGGCTAACTTTGTCATCCTCTGGCTACAGCAGCAGCAGCATTAGGCTCGACTTAATGCTAACTGGGTGCCATCACTGGATAGAGAAGCTGCACATAGCCCTTAGCACACGCTTTTTCAAACCCTCAATCTGTTGGTCATCACAACAACCACAACATACCGAGGATGAGGGCACATTGTAGAATCAAGAGACATGGAGAGTTGGGTCCTACTTGTACATAAGATACAGATCTCTCATCGGCAAAAGGCAGCAGATAACCTATTCTCTAAAACAGGGAAGGTGACAATGTTTTGTTTTTTCATAGTGCACTTCTATTATCTGGTAGGGATATTTCCTCATTTGCTGATTGTTCATTCAAGCTACCACCTCATCTCGGGACTCTGTATGCAACAAAGGTGCTAATAACTTGCAAATTCTTTATTTCCTCTTCATTTACATTGCCAATAAGGTGACAGAGTGAGAAAGGTTGACCTGTTTTCATATGGAGGTCCCCAAGCTCAAGGAAAGTGTCTTAAGTGTCTTGCCACAATTACACAATTTGGAAAATCCTCTTTTGTTTAAATACCCCCTTCAAAAGAAGTAAAGAGCTAAGTAACATTCGGAGAATGTGTAACATTAAACAGAGTCTCCTTGCATCAAGCTATTTACTTAAGCTGATGGATGCACCTTTACTTATTAGTTTCCTATTTTTAGCGCTAAAGTAATTAAAGACTACCTACAATAACTCGTGCTTACTCTTAACACCGTTAACACGGCAATTATTAAATGAATGCTGGTGTACAAAAACCGTGGGGCCTGGGCCCGATACGTTTTCTTCTATGGGAACTAAACACCTTTCAAATATCTGGTAAATTAATATTTCTTTGTTTGAAGGCAAGCCTTAACGTCTGGTACAACATAACCCAAGGAAATACTTCAGCGTTTAAGTAAATTCAACGTATGGGTGGACCACCGTAAACCTAAACTTTTAGATTCGGTTCCCGTTGTTTGCTGTCGCACTCACACTCGCGTTTTTAGCTTTATGTTGAAGGAAGGAGACGGAGAAGAACCGCAGAAGAAATCCTGAAAGTTTGTGTGTTATTGAACTAAGTGCTGTTCGGTGTATTTGATGTAAGCCGAACTGAATAGCGACTACTAAGGACTCAAAAACTGATTTCAGTGGTGTTTTATCCGGTGTGTGTTTTTGCCGATAGTCAAAGCCATACCAAAGTGCAAGAATTTTGAATGAAGTTTAGCAATAAGTTCTCACCATGTAACAGAGCGGCATATATCGGAGATATCACCACGCAATGTGGAATCAACAGGCGAGTGACACTGTCGGCCGGCCTTCCTATTCTGAATGCTAACGTTAAAAAGACCACAATCTGATATAACACACAACATCTGATGCGCTGTAGGGCAACGTTATGCAAAACACCCTTTTGTATCACGGGGAATGGAGAGCGGTGAGGGTCGGGGAAATCGACGCACGTATCTAGCTTAACTTGATTGAAACCGGAGCCAAAAAACGCCACAACCTAAGCAAAATACAAAAATACAAACAACATCCAAGTCGTTTTGACAAGCAGCTAGCTAGCCGCAGCGCTGTGAAGAATGGCAGGGTTGTGAACCGCGGTTCAGTGGGGGAAGGGGGATGGATGCTGGAGCCAGGCTTCGGCGGCCTGGCGGCTTCAGCTCTCATTAACAACCGTCTGAACAAAACGTAGTTTGTTTTTCCCTGTTTTAACACCTACAAAGCCTCCGTTTTTTGCACACTAACACACTGAGGGCTGACTTACCGGACGGGTTCACCGCGGCGGGAGTTGCCATCTTTCCTCAACGGAAAAAAAACAACAAAACGGCAACGACAGAGATGACGCACAATACGGCTGCTCGAGAGCCCCGCGAGAGACCGTCTAAGTCCGGGGGTTTGGCACGCGAGGCTCGGTACAGCCGCCTCACATCCGTTAAACTGGGGTGGAAATAATCCGAATTAAAACGGACAATGAGAGTGTATTTTCTGCACTGAAAGCGACAGAAATGTCCCTATTTAATAAGAAAATCCCTCCTAGACCAGACTTAATAAAATGCAAGATGTCTGAATGGTAGCACCGCGAGATTTTAGGGCTACTTGAATTAATTAATGTTGTACAGTCTGAGTGGTGCAGTGATGAATGTAATGTAACGCTGAACGGTTGTTTTCAGTGATTTCAAAAACAAATTGGCGTGGTAAGATGCTGGCACGTTGCACCTTATCTTGGGCAGTGGTTCCTGAGGTGGAGTGCACACAGGTCCCTGTGGGGTCACCAAAGTAACAGTTAAACACTGGGAAGATGACTTGTGATCATACCGTACAGTGGAGTCATTTTATTTTGTATTAAAATCATGTTGCCACACGAATCTTTTTCGGATGGGATTTAATGGGACAAAATCTGTGGATTGTATTAGGGAAAACCACAGATAATGTGCCCAGCCAGCCAGCAGCACTGTTAATCAAACTAATTGAAAAATAAGCTGCACAAGTGGTTTACTTAGTATAACAATTTTCATAGGGGTGCAATCAACGTTTCATTTAATCTAAAAGTCATTTAATTTTGCTAACCTCTGACATTCCCATGGATAAAGAGAGCAATAGTGGGTCATAATCACAAATGAGGCTCCAGTGTAATGTAGGCTATTTAAAGCCTAGTGTGGACATTTGAGTTTTACCAGCTTGGCTTTTTGAGAGTTAATAGTGGTGTTTTTGGATTAGTGACTCATAGTTGCTATTTCGTGCTAAAACTCAAAACTCCCGAGACTTTATTTGCCATTTGTCACAGGTTCACAAGCACATGTACATTGGAATTATTGCATAATTGCCGTAATCACATTTTCAAAAAGTGAAAACACATAACAAACACAACATGACATATTAAGAATATAGTATTAAAGAAAACATAATGTTCAAGATCCACAAGTTTGACAGTTTTCATGCAAAAAAAAAAGTCATCAAAAATAACCTCGAATTCCGTATTTCAGTTCAGGTTAAGGATTTGCAATAATAATAAGCAATGTAGTATTGTATCGATCAGTTCAGCATTAAGTGTGTAAACTGAGTCACATCCTTCATAACAGGTAGTGGATCTAGAACTGTTAGAAAGGGGAACCTGACAAGAACAGAAAACCATGATCATTACATACTTCACCTCACCTATGTTCCAAACCTGTATACAGAGTTTCTTTGTTTTGAGAAGTATCGCACACATAATGCGTCTACAGAGGGCTTGAGCCCCGAGTCTTTGGCCCGACCATTTATTGAGTGCCTTTTTAGAATGCATTTATTCATATGCTTATTACAGAAAGATTTAATTTGCCATTATCAGAATGGAGGAAATGGCCCAAAGCCTCAGTGTGAGGTGCTGATGTGATGGTGGTTCATTCTTTTGATCTCTTAAAGGAGGAAATGGACTTTTATAGGATTTCAAATAAAAAATTAATCGAAAGAAACCATATGGAGCTACAGGTTAGAACAGTTTATCTCAGGAGACTTGTTTAAATCGGAGGCAAAACAAAGGTTGTAATAGGGTGAATTACCTGCCAAAGATAACGATTGTATGTGTTTATGTTCTTACTGCAGCATTGGTGTATCTGCTCTTATTTTTATTACTTGATTGCTTCTTTTTTCGTGGCGCTGTCTCTTAGATTTGGCCTGAGTCTTCTTGTATCTTATCTTCTTTGTCCTTGGCCAGTTGTTTGCAGCCTGGTCAGCAGACTGCTGGATAAAGGGCGCAACATGGTAGATGGGAAAAACGAGGACGGAAGACTGCAGATGAAAGCCTGCAATGCTCTGTGTTCTCTCTTTCTAAACCTTTAAGAGCACCATAATATGTCACTTTCACCCAAAGCTTGAATATTTTGAATTTGAAAAATTATCTAAATGTAAGGCCTTTAAAACTGTTTAAATGTCTTAAAGGGATAATTCGCCCATTTTGAAAACTGAGATGCAGACTTTCTCGGTCTTTCTGGATGTTGACAACAAGAAAAATACCATTTTAATCAGTAAATTGAGCAAAACTATCATCCTTGTGCACTCAGTGTCATGTCTGAATTTTAGTGTCAGAAAGCAACACTTACAAAGTGATGTTAAACTTCCCTTGAGTGGATTGAGGCAGTTATTTTTCAGAATGTTAGCTGGGGGGAAGTCCACATCAATGGCAGGAGGCTAACAGTTAGCATTTGGAGCATCCAGCCAGTATCCAGCTCTCAGTAACAATGAGAGGAAGATAGCACCACTACTGTCCTACATTACAGCTAGGGGGGAGTGAAATAATATCAAACTTTTTCAAAATGGGTGAACTGTCCCTTTAAATCCAGTTGTTAGAGGTCTCACTTCATTTCAATAAAAAGTTTCTTTGTCCACTCCATGGGTGTGCTGTGGGATGAAAAAAGTCCAATATGTACCATGTTATCTCTTATTGCTCCTGCCTGACAGTGCTCTGGTTGCATGTGTATCCCACTATAGAAGCAGAGTCTTCTGCCAGGGTGCTGTTGGGTGCATGCTACAACACTGTCCACCAGGGAAATGTAGGCAATAATGAGGGAGCAAATATAGGACTTTTCGACACACAATGCAATAATTTGGTTTAAAATGTCTTGAAGTATGCTGCACAAGTTGATGGGAGAAATTTGACAGTTTATGCTTTTTTGGAGCTGTAAAAAGATGGGCCTATTAAGTTCAATAGTTTGGGAGGAGGCTGAGGTGGAGTTGAAATTGCTGTAAAATACTGTGTGTTTGATGGCCCTACCACTTTTAATGCTGGCTCAGCTGGCATAGAGGGTAATTAGATAATGACTGAATTTTCATTTTGTGGTGAACCAGTTCTATTAAGATGAACCCATTGACTAATCTGAACCTAATACTAATTTTAATGTTAATTCTAAACTCAAGTCATAACCATAAATTAGCTCCATGGGCTAGTGAGAAGTGGTAAAATGTCATACTTACACACACACATGTAACCAGTCACAGAGTGGAGGAAAAGCAGGGATGTGTGTGCTGTGCTGTGCTGTGTTTGTGGGGCTCAGTATGCAGAGAGGGGATGCAGCAGCTGGCAGCGACTCTCTCTGCCCTGCTCTGCGTCCGTCTACCCCTTTCCATCCGTCTGTCCTCCCTCTGTCCAGCTTCTCCTTTTAACTTCCCACCCTCCCCTGACTCCTCTCCCACCTCCTCCCCCTATTTTCCTCCCTGTTTCTCTCCTCCCTCTGTGTGGCAGTGGCTCCTCAGTGCATACCAGGAGCCGTTCTACCTTCAGCAGCAGCGCAGGATGTGAGAAGAGCAGGTAAGAAGCGTGCTCATTCGTTTTTTGTTTTTTTTTTTTACCTCTTTTCTCTCTGGCAGTCTGCCTCTCTTTCTCCCCTCTATTGCACCGGCAACAGTTCTCCATGTGGTACAGGGCATGCTGTGAGAAAGGGTGTGGCGGTGGTTTACAGACTTTGAGATGTCTGTGTGTGCATTTTCCAGTAGAAATATGCAGAGGTAGAGGTTCTGACAAGTGTGCATGTGAATGTTACCATGTATTTTGAGGCTGCTGTATAGGTGGATTGTAGATTTAACAGTAGCATTCTAACTATATTAACTCTGTTCTTGTGTGTGCACAATGTATGTATGCTTGAATATTATCTTAATTCCTGGAGTTATTCTTTAGTTAAGTGCTACCAAATGTACCGTTGGTGCCCTGGATTGGACCTATTGTCTCTGTTCTGAAAGGAAAGCGGGCTCTTTGCTCTAAAAGGCATCCTGGGGTAACTTTGCTCTGAATTCTCAGTGCCGCGGGGACCTCAGAAACATAACAGGATTTCCCGAGCTCAGTTCCTCAGGTTTAATTTCCCTTCATCTTTATAGTTTCTGTGTAATAGGGTGGTGTATTGATCTGGGGGAATGCCAACTGGCAGAATTGAATTAAAATTTGGGAAGACATTCCTGCTGAAGTGCTCTTGAACAAGGCACCGAAGCCCTACTTGCTCAGATTATCCTGCTTTGTAGTTGACCGTGACCTCGGACATTCGTAACAGAGAAGATAATTTCCCGCACTAAAAACGTTGTTATTATTATTACATCTAATGTAGTCATGGGAGACAATATGACAGAATTGCAATAGAGCGCAGAGCACAGTTGAAGTTGACTTATACCTTTTATGGGCTATCAGTCTGAGGGGGGCGGGGGAGGGTGGGTAGGGGGCAAAGATGACTGAGGCAACCATGGTAATAGTGACAGCCCATTCTGAATAGGAGTTTGAATCCCCCAGTTTTATCATTGCAGTGTCTGCACTTTAGTTTTCTTCCCAGTGCAGCATCATTAAATATCCTTTCAGACTGCCTGCTGCGTTATCTGCTTCATTTAACCCCTACTTTTTTCCATTTTTGCTGGGTTTTCACAGCAGAATTAGAGAAGTGGAGAGGAAATGAGAGTTGAAATTGACAGGATTCTGTTATCTCTTGCTTCCTAGTCGGTTGATATTCTTCCCTCTACGCACATACAGAGGGAGTACTAACAGCGCAAAAAAAAAAAAGCAGAGCAACTGATGGTGATTCCATACCAAAAACACCGGGAAGTGTGTGACTTAGTGTTTGTTTTGGTCTTGGAGATGAAGCCTAAACCTAGCTAAGGAAGATGTTTGGAAGGCTGACTGTATCATCGATGTTGCAGTGTGTCCCCGCAGAGATTTGATGACATGGTTTAAAAAACATCTCTGGTCTTTTGCAGCATTTTGAGCTCTATAAATTTGGTCTTGCATCTCGGATTTGACGGGGGCTCCTCCATCATGATCATAGCCAAAAGTAGATTTTTTTTTTTCTGCAAATTTGATTATCCATGTAACTGATCAGAGTTTTTTTGTGTTTTTTCTTTTCTGCCTAATGCATTCCAGAGTTTCCCAAAGTATTGAATAGATATCACTGAACCTTAAAAACTGTTAAACAGACTTTAATCAGTCTGGATTTGATTTTCATGTGATTTTTGCATCACATGATGATTGTGTAAACTGTTCCTGTATCAGTATTATTAAATACTGTTTCAGACACTTATCCCACCCCAACAGTGAGTACTTGTACTTATTGCAATAAGAATGGTATCATTTTAAGATATTAATACTTATCCTATAAGCACCAACATCATCAGTATCAAGCACCAGCGGCTTTAAAAGACCTTATTATTCAAACCCTAACCCCTATGTACTTGTCCCTCCTGCTGAATCTATGCTGTGGCTATGCTCTGCTGCTTGTTGCCCATAAAACAGCTTGACAGCTCATAGCGATATTGACATTTCAACTTCAGAAATACAAATCCTCATCGTCTAAAGGTTCTTGCATCGATACATTCTGTCTCCTATGACTTTCACAGTGTGCTGCAACTTATCTGGGACCCCAGGCTGGCTATGGTTGGGTAGTCAGTGATAGAATATTTTGATTGACTGGACATAGCAGTGCTCTCTTCATCTACCTGATAAGGCCTGGTGTCAGATTGAGCAAAGGACAATGAGCAGAGATGGCGAAGTGATCAGAGAACCCTCTGAAGCGTTCATTAAGCCTTAAAGGTATAGTTCACAATTAAATTTAGATCAGGCAACAGACATTTGTTAGAGCCCCAGATTTTGTTTGACGTTCTCCATCGCTAGCTATGTTACATTTACCCCCTGAAATAGCTTGTGTTGCCCTCACATCATGTCAGTAGTTTTGTCAGTTTTTTTTATTTTACATTAAGGTTTCACTATATCAACATCTTTTCCTGATATCAACATCTTTCCAGATGCTGATATCAGGAAAAATACAGTTATAAACAGTAATTTGAGCAAAATTATCATCTATGTGTACTTGGTAGTTGCACATGCATTTTAGTTTTGGAAAGTTATACTTGTAAAGTGATGTTAAACCTTCTTTGAGTGGATTGAAGTGGATATTTTTTAAGAATACTAGTTGGGGGGAAGTCCAGCTCAATGGCAGGAGGCTAACAGTTAGCATTTGGAGCATCCAGCCAGTATCCAGCACTCAGTAAGAATGAGAGGAAGATCGTACTGCTGCTGTCCTACAGAACAGATAGAGAGCAGGAAGGTGAAATAATATCACATTTTTCCAAATAGCAGAACTATCCCTTTAAGAGACAGACAGGATCTCCTGTAGCCAAGCAGAAGAACTCCTGTACTTATACAGTACTGACTCTTAAATTACTCTCACATACACAAACACCCTCAGAAAACAGACTCATAGGCATGCATCTGTGCTCAACATTGCATCATATCTTCTAACTGATTACCGAGCAAAAATATTTACCATCTTTTTTGCTTCAGTTTCAGAGTGTGGTAGTTGTGCGTGCATGTGCTGTGTGTGTGTGTCTATTTGTCTGTGTGTGTGTGTGTGTGTGTGTGTGTGTGTGTGTGTGTGTGTGTGTGTGCATGTCTATGTGTGTGTGTGTGTGTGTGTGTGTGTCTGCCAGTGTGTATGTTGAGTGAGTTTTAAGTTAAGTTGAAGATTTCTGGGAACAGCTCATGTATAGAAATGAAGTCAGATTGCAGTAATTGCCAAAGGCAAGGCAGAAGTTCAGACTTCGATCTGAAATGCTGTACCTCGTCACAGTCAGAATCGCTTCCTATAAATTATGGAAACAATAAAGTTCTTAATAACTTGGTTGCGGCAGCTGGCACAGAGATTGACGAGCCTTGCACAGTGGAGTATGGTGTGTAGAACAATTCTTCCTCTAAAGAGAACCTCAGTGAAAATGAATTTAATATTCACCATCTATCATTATGTCAGCAGTGGTAAAACCCACTTCACTTTAATCCAGCAGAAGAGCTGCTGGTTGAAAGGCACCCAGTGACTGTGTGCTGGTACTTGTGAGAGACCACAATGACAGTGGAATGCAGTCGTGGCAGTGACCTCACTTCCATGGTCAGCATGTTACTCGTCTTCTTTTCAAGTCACTCAGAATGTAGCGTGCCATCCAGCATGCTGGCACACAGAGGGCTGACAGATTTGACACTGGAGGAAGCTTTAGACCAATATAGCAGTTTGACGATATATGGGATTGATATTAAAAATCAGATCTGGCCTACTGTAGTCTGTGTCATCCACCTCTGCTATGCTGGATATGATTCAGTTTGATTGATGACATACCTTTGCAAAATTGTTCAGTCTTACTCTCGTTGTAATGTCGGTAATGTAACACATACATGTTGTGTCCTCACTTAAATCACAATTTTATATAGTGCACCTTTAACATGGACTGATTCTAGTGAAATCTGTGTGGAATCTTGGTCAGATTCCATCCAAGTATGCATCAATTTGTTTCATTATTAATAGTAGTAGTAGAGATAGCAGTATTATTCTGTGTTTAGTACAACAAAAAAGGCTCTACATGTAGACCAATAGCTTTGTGTTTGGTGATTGGCATTGATGTGTTTATCCTGCATGTCAGAGGAGAGTTTTTGTGTCCCATGATGGTCTCATTCTTGTTGCAAAGGCTTTTGAGTATTGGTCAGATTGAAAGATATTGATAATCAGCAGATTCAAAATGCTTGGTATCAGCTTTCAAAAACCCATGTAGGTCAAACCCCTAAAGTGACAGTGAGAGGAAAATCCAGAAGGGATGCGGGGGTGGGGGAGGGTGTGTGTGTGTGTGTGGAGACTGTAGTCAGCCAGACAGTGTCTATCCATCGTGATTAATAGCCTATTTAGGAATGATTACCACTATCACTATTGTCATAAGAGCTCTTTGATTGTAGTTCAGGGGGGCATGACTGTAAATCTCATCTGACGCCAGCTGACACGATGCAGCCAGGGCTCCGTCCAGTTTACTCCGTCTAGACATGGCTTAAAGAAGTGAAGCCTATTTCAGCACGTGGCACATCCTTCAATGGCAGTAAGCTTGGTTGACTTGAATTACAGGTATGGGTGGAATATTTTTATGTCATCATCACAAGGTACAAAAGATGGACATAGTGAAGTACACAGCTCCATATCTGAGTACACACAGCAGAATGTGACTGAGCTTTGTTCCAGCCTGTTTCCTGTCATGCCAGTTGTGCTTTGGCCTGCTGTGGTGGCTGCTCTGCCCACTGAACTGTATGTTGTTTTCAGCTGAAGAACTGAGTGTCAACTGAGTGACAAAGATCAAGTCACAGCCTGGCCTGACAGTTGGTTGGGAATGCGGTGGTAGTTTCTCATAAAAGGGACAAACAGAGAAGTGTCTTGTTGTAGAAGTTTCTCTGTTTGGTGACAGATTTCCTCCACATAACACAAGCAGATATTGTCATTCTCATCGTTTTCTGGAAAACTCACTATGGACTCACTGACATTCTGATAACATGAACATGGAGGCTGACAAGAACTATTCATATCATATCCAAATGTATTTTGCACATATTCATGCAACTTTTTCCATTCATCAACTTTGCCAAGTGGATTTTTGACTTTGCTGAACACAGAGGATGGATCCTTCTCTTCATGTTTTGCATTATCTGTGCTTCAGGGCATTTTCAGTTTGGCATTCTGTTCAGACTGTAAGTCTGACTATTGCACTACTGGCCACTCGCTGTTCCCTTCATTACTTTTACCAGAATGTGAGCTTGGTATGATAAACTTCAATCTGCATGAGGTTTGACATCTCATCTCATCTCATTTAAAGACCCCAAAAGGGTCTTTAAAATAAATAAATTATGCAATTGTAAAAATGTGTAATAAAAAAAAAAAGATATTTGTAACAAAAATGCTGTTAGAAACAGTGCAGGTTTTCTGTAGTGGTGAAGGAATTAACTATTACATTGCAGTGCAGTGTCAATGGAAGTAATGAGGCATGGCTGAAAATGCATATTGAATTCATTCAGTGAAATGCATGTGTAGCAATAAGTATAGGAACATTCTATTAATATAAGGTGGGTGTATGTGCGCTGTGTCTTACTAAGTTGTTTTTTTGCCATTTTTTTATGTGTGTGCATGTGTATGTGTGTGTGTGTGTGTGTCTGTCTGTCTGTCTGTCTGTCTGCCTGCCTGTGTGCTAATCTAATTTTCTAATTCTAATTCCTGATTCTTTGCTAATGTTCCAGTATTTTTTTTTTTTTGATAATTTGCTAATCTCACTTTTCCCAAGCAAATTCACTCAAAAAAAGAACAATGAGTAAATTAGTGAAAAAAATGACCCAGAAATTATTAATAAATTTGCAAAAAATTAAAAGTATATGACCAGAAAACAAGCGAAAAATAACAATAACATTGGCAGCAAAACATTTTTAAAAATGCTATATTTCTGTTTAAATGCTTGTGAGGCTGCGTTCAGTCGCTTTTCACAAACTTCTAAACCAGTTCTCATTTTGTTAAGGACCCGTTGGAAGAGCCTTGAGCACCCCACTTTGAAAGCACTGGTTTAGAGATACAATGTCTATGATTATATTGTTACATTTTCTGACAGTTTACCACAATTACAGGTTATTACATTTTCCACTTGCATAAAGGGATGTTTTATTACATTGTTACAAGTGTTTACATCATTAGTCACCCCATGCCAGGTGTCTAAAGGACAAGATACTATATATTTCTGAGGAGGAGGATGAAAGACGACAATAGTTTCTCCAGGTTGGAGGTGAACTGATGAAATGTATGTGTCACATCGACTGTTCACTTTTCCACCCTGCTGAGTGTGTGTGAGTGTGTGTGTGTGTGTGTGTCACTGTATGAGTCATTCTGATTGATCACATCTTAGTTGCACTGCCCACTGCCTTCTCTGTGTGTCAGTCTTTGTGGGCTTGTATATGTGTGTTTCTATCACTCTAGGTGTGTGTGTGTGTGTGTGTGTGTGTGTGTGTATGCATTCGCGTGCCCACTAGACACTTCAAGGTGCTTCTCTAAAGCCAGTCTAGCCAGTGTGTGTCTCCAAGGTATCTGAGGTTTTGAGCCTGTGATTTCCCACTCTGTTGTTATTTGCTGTCTGAAGGCTAAGGCTGCAGCTGCTGATACAGGAGTGGACGGAGCTTAGTTTAAGGAGTTTAACCCAAAATTGCTATGGGCTGAACTCCTGTCCAGCAGGTCAGATGGACAGCCATTTTCATGGTTTCTCTGCTGATCCAAAAGGGATAGCAGACTAGTTTCATTTCTGTAAGATGAGGTGACACGTTAGTGATCTCAGTGGGGAAATAAAATTGCTGCAGCAGCAAAATAGTAAGGGGATATGAAAATGGATAAGAATACAGTGTAGGCTATTTTGTGATTTCAGTATGTATGTATAGTATGATATAAAAGAAAAATGTACGCAATATCAATATGTAATATATACTGGATGAGTAAAAATATGGAAATATAAGAAAATATGTAATTTTGCAAGTCTAGTTGTGCAGATTTGCTTTGAAAAAAAAAAAACAATTCAGATTTATCACAACATATCATTATGAATATGAATGTGAAAAGAAATATGGTTATGTTTACAAATACAAATACAAATATGAATATGACTATGGTTAAATATACAAATAAAGTTGCAATCACAATTACAGTTATGGTATGGGTATGAATACGAATACCGGTACAATTTTGATCACATTTACAATTACTGTTATGGTTATGAATCTGAATACAAATATAAATACAAATACAAATACAAATACGAGTAGAAGCATTAGTACAATCATGATTAGGGTGTGGGTATGGGTACGAATAAAAATGCAAAAACAAATACCAATACCAAAATAAATATGAATACAAATACCAGTACTAATACAAATGCTGGTACAGTCACAGTTAATGTTACAGATATGGGTACGGATACAGGTGTGAATACAAATATGAATACAAATACTAATACAATCACATTTATGGGTATGGGTACAAATACAGATACAGATACACGCACTGGTACAAGTACGAATATGAGTACGAATTACAAATACAATATGAGTACGAATATGCTCGCAATCACATTGCGGTTATGGGTATGACTACGAACACAAGTGTGATCACAATCACAATTACAGGTACGGGTGTGGGTATGAGTACGGGTGCAAATATGAATACAAATATGAAAATGACTGCAGAAACTATACTGGAAGCCCAGCAGCACATCTTCAAAAAGGAATACAACCATATTCAGTTTACAGATGTAGATTATGTACAGGGCCAGGTTGGGATTATATGTGCATTACTAGAGGTTCACCTTATCAAAAACCCCAGATGGAGGAACCATATGTACATGTGGGATCCTAAGCAATGATTCTACAATATGTTACAAGAGAGTTCCGGGCATTGTGGAAGGCAGTACATAAAGCTGAGCCAGACAACACACGCTACATATGGCCGTCATCCTGGAGTTGTAATTATATGCAAGTGTGAATCTGAAAATAACCTCTCATAAGTAAGGTCACACTCCTGGATGCTACTCTGATTTCAAAGGCTTGTGTTTACCAGTAGTTCTGCCAGGGCTGAATCTGGAATGCACACACACACACACACACACAAATATACACATACACACTTTGTCAGCACTGTCCCGGAGAGGCCTTGCACACCCCGAGTGGAGAGAATCCGGCTTGTCAGAGGGGTGACGTTTCCTTCTGCTGAGGTCACATCACAGGGTCCTCTCTCTCTTTCGCTCTCTCTCTCTCTCTTATTGATTCTGCCATATCGCAGCAGAATGTTGGACTGGGTCAGGCAGCCCCGTCTCAGAAGCACAGCAGTGCATCAATCCACGGCACTGCTGCACCGCATAGATTCTTGTCCGAACTGGGCCATGTGCTGGAGCCCAAAACGGCGGGAGTCTATTTTGTACTTTCTGTTATAGCCCAGATTCACTTCAACTAACCTGGATTTGTTACAATTGGCCTTATAGTTCGATTGTCTCTTGTATTATCCAATGTATTACATAGTTCAGGACAGCTTGAACCGCTAAGCAGAGGACAGATAAAGCAGGAGCCAGATGTACTTTCTCTATCTTGTTATTTAGGTCTGTTGCATTAGATACATGCCCAGTCAACATTCACACACATAGCATCACACATTCTAGAAACAAGGCATGGACAGTGGTTGGCCTGTCCATGTCTGGGTAACTGGCCAATTATTCTCGGTTGCGTCTAAAACTCCAACCTCTGTACGGGGCAGGCCCAAGCCCAAGAACATAAATGTGTATCATTTCCTAATATCGAGGCTCATTCTGACTGAGATCCTGCGGGAGCTGTGTCACACTGAGACCAGCGCTGCCTTGCTTTATATGTGACCATAATAAATATTGCATCAGAAAATTGAAGACTGACTCCGGTCTGTTCCTGGGCTTTCAACAAAAGAATCGGGAGCTAACAGATTCACCCTGACAGTGTAAATGCTATGGCCCAGTCAGTGCAGAAATTGTCTTGTGTGAGCTAGCCATTAGTGAAAAGGAAAAAAAAAGTTTTTTTTTTTCTTCTTATAATGAAGAGCAAGATCAATGTATTTTGAACCCATATCTCAAAAAACTAGAGGAAACAAAGAACATTAGTTTTTCCTCTTTTTTGACATTTAATAATTCACCACACTAACCAAATAACAACATCTTATCAGGTCTTTGAGATTTTACTAGTTATGACAGAGTTAAGACAATTTGATGACAGTTTATATGAGATACTGGGACTTTGCCACAGCTCAGGAGCGGTTAAGTGATTTGACGCCTCCGCTTTAATTTGTCAGCGAGTGCAACATGGGGGCCATGGAGCTGTTTGGAATCAGAAAACAGACCTCCCTGTAGGTCTATTATCTATTATGTGCTTGGTGCTGCCGGCCCGGAGCGCTGTAGCCTTTCCACTGTAGCCCTGTCTGTGGGAATTACAGGGCAGGTTTGTCATTTTCCTCCCTGAGCCACCAGCTCTGTTCTGTTCAGCCTTAGGAAGAGAGAGAGAGAGAGGGGGGGGAGAGAGAGTGAAAGGGCCCTGGAGTGCAAAGCAAACACAGCATTGGCAAGATGGGGGGTTAGCAGGGGGGAGGAGGGCAAAACTACACTTGTCCTGCTTAAGGTTTTCTGTCATCCCATCTGGCTCTGCTGAGCACAATGAGGGGAGTCAGTGAATGTAGCAAATCTAGCAGATGTGAGCCCTGTCACCCTCTCCTGCCATACATTTTCTGTTTTATTGCCCACATTCACACTTATGAGTACATACTGCAGATATTCCACTCTTTATTTCTGCAAATTTGTGATTTTTAGATTGCTGTACATTCATGTTTTGCTTGTACGTAGTTTATATTTATATGTAGCACCCAGTGTAACTACGAGCAGAAGTGTTAATTTCCCTCTTCAGCTGACATGAATCTTCAGGACATAAACTCATAGCATACATCATAGTCAGTGTTAAAGTGATATAATTTACATGAGGATTATATCTTTTAAAAAACAAAGCATCAATTATTGTGTTTAAATTGCCAGCTATACATTTACATAAAACCCTAAATGTCTATGCTCTATTCTTCCTCTCTCTCTATTTTTTGTTGCTATTTGCTGCCATAACAGCCAGAGCTCTCCACAGGGATCAATACAATTCTGTGCCTCTCTCCCCTCTGTGGTAAACCCCAGAGCTTCCCTCAGTGCTTTTTTGTTCAGTATTCCGAGCCAGGGGAAACCATTTCCATATTTCCCTCTCTGCTTATTTTTCAATCTTCTATTCCTAAACCCCTCTTTCCTGTGCCTCTCCCTCTCCTTTCTGTTTTCTCCCCCCTTTATTTCTTTGCCTTTCCCCAGGCTGGCAGATGGGCTGTGATGAATGGGAGCGGTGGCCGCAAACTTTCAACCCTGTGGATCACAAGAAAAATAGAAGGGGGGAAATAGGGGGGGGGGTGGCACCTGGAGATGACTGCAGCACCCAAAGGAGCAGGGCTCATGGCAGACATTACAGAAATAACATTTTCTTATAGTTTTTGCTGCTCTCTATCGCCAGCTGATCCAGTTTGTTTCAGCTGATTTGACACATGCTCCCAAAAGAGCCCACACAAACATCGAAACCCTTCCGAATTTTGCTAAACAAATTGTACATTTTCATTGTTTTCATGCAAACTTTTATAGGTGAGTAGACTAATGACTTGATAATCTTGATAAAACAGATTATACTGCACACAGGTTTTCAGGGTAAAACAGAAAAGGCATTTAAATGCAAAACATACATTTTTACGAAAATGGGTTTTAATGGATTCTTTTGCAAAATATTTCCCATTTGGTGTCTGCCTTTTTATTTAGGTTACAGTTTTGTGAAAATGAGGTACGTTTTCAATAAATGTGAGTAAAGAGTTCAGAAAAGCTGTAATACCTGTTCATTGTTTTCACACAAAGCTCCTGTACATAGACTATAAATCCTCTGGCCTGAGAGAGAAAAAAAGGTTTAATGAGGAAAAAATGACTACAGGAACTAGTTTGTGGTTTCTTCTGAAACAAATTGTGCTACTGAAACAGCCAAACATATTATATGTGAAACTGTGAAACAATATTTAGTTTCACACCTGCCCAAACAAATCACACCAAGAGGCTAAACGCACTGATAACCAAGGCAGGTGTGAAACCATCCTAACCAGGCATGTTCTGTACACACTGACACAAACAATATCCGTGACAGATGGATACAATCACAAGAAGTCAAAATAGGTGACAAGACCAAGCAAAACGTGAACCCAATTGCACGACTCCAGACAAAGGTTCTGAATGAAAACAGTCTTTATTGGCAAAAGTAACAACTCAAATACTCTCACAAGGAGGACAAAAACATAACCAAAATCACTCAACTAGGAGGAATTCACACTCTACTAGGAGGAAATATCATGCAAAGTAACAACTAAAATTCTATACAAAAGTATCAACAGAAATACTCACTGTGGCGTGGTCAAGAAAACAAAGGAAATAACAAGACAAAGTATCAACCAAAAAACTGTGGCACTAAGGCAAAAAGGCAAGGCAAGACAAACTGTGGCAAACAAGACAAGAATGGCGTGGTTTACTTGGCAGACGGCACAAGACAAACTGGCACAGGACAAGGGAAAACGCTGACTATATATACACTCACACACAAGGTAATGGGGAACAGGTGGAAACAATCAGGGCGGGGAAAGACAATCAACAGGGGAAACACAACAGGAAGGGCAAGTTACCTGACACAAAAGGAAAGTGGGATTTCAAAATAAAACAGGAAATCACAAGACAAGACATAACACTTAACACTTTTTCCTTTTCATGACAGTACCCCCCCCTTTAGGGACGGCTCCTGACGGACCAGGCAACTCAGGGTGACGTTCATAAAAGTCTTTGATGAGATCTGGGCAAACAATGAAGCTGGCAGGAACCCAAGATCGTTCCTCAGGGCCGTAGCCCTCCCAGTCAACCAGGAACTGCCTGCCCCGGCCCCTGTTGCGCACAGCAAGTAGGGACTTGACGGAGTAGACTGGGCCTCCGTCCACCATCCGGGGGGGTGGAGGGGGTTTGGTGGCAGGGACCATGGGACTCTCCTTGACAGGTTTCACCCGACTGACGTGGAATGTGGGATGGACTCTCAGGGACCGGGGCAGACGTAGACGGATCGAGGATGAGTTGATGACCTTGGTAACAGGAAACGGACCCACGAAGCGCGGAGCCAACTTCCTGGAGGAGACATGGAGAGGTAAGTCTTTGGTGGATAACCATACCTTTTGTCCAGGCTGGTAATCCGGAGCGGGACGGCGCCTCCTATCTGCAGCTCTTTTCATGTGAGCCGCGCTGCGAAGGAGGATCTTGCGGGCGGCCGCCCAGATGCGCCGACACCGACGAACCATGGCGTGGGCTGAAGGAACTGTGACTTCCTTTTCCGTCTCCGGGAACACTGGAGGCTGATACCCAAAAACACACTGGAATGGAGTCAGGCCCGTAGCTGAAGTGGGAAGGGAGTTGCGGGCATATTCCACCCACACCAGATGCTTGCTCCAGGAGGATGGGTTCTGTGACACCAGGCACCGGAGGCATGTCTCTAACTCCTGGTTGAGACGTTCCGTCTGGCCATTGGACTCTGGGTGGTACCCCGAAGTGAGGCTGACAGTGGCTCCGATGAGCTTGCAAAACTCCTTCCAGAACCTAGAGACAAACTGGGGCCCTCTGTCTGAAACAATGTCTTTCGGAAATCCATGAATGCGGAAAACATGGTTCATCATGACCTCTGCCGTTTCTTTGGCAGAGGGAAGCTTAGGCAGGGCTATAAAATGTGTCATTTTAGAGAATCTGTCCACCACGGTGAGAACCGTGGTGTTACCTTCAGAAGGCGGGAGGCCGGTGACAAAGTCCAACGAGATGTCAGCCCAGGGGCGGGAGGGGATGGGGAGAGGCTGCAAGAGCCCCATTTTGGCTCTGGACGAGGTCTTGTTGCGAGCACAGACCGTGCAAGCCTCTACATACTCCCGCACTTCCTTCTCCATGGAGGGCCACCAGAACCTCTGGGAGATGGCATACATGGTCCTCTTGATGCCAGGATGACAAGTGAGCAGCGAGGTGTGAGCCCAATGAATCACCTGTGGACGCATATTGACAGGGACAAACAAACGATTTTCTGGGCAACCACTAGGTGTGGGGCTCTCACCGTTCGCTTGCTTCACCTCAGATTCTATTTGCCATGTCACCGCTCCTACCACACGGTTCAGTGGTAGGATGGATTCTGGTTCCTTGGCATTAGGCTCAGGGTCGAACAGGCGTGACAAGGCGTCTGGCTTGGTATTCTGGGACCCCGGCCTGTAAGATAACACAAAGTCAAAACGGTTAAAAAACAGTGTCCATCTGGCTTGACGTGAGTTGAGTCTCTTGGCTCTCCGGATGTATTCGAGGTTTTTGTGGTCAGTCCACACAATGAAGGGATGCTGCGCGCCCTCCAGCCAGTGTCTCCACTCCTCCAGTGCAACTTTGACAGCCAGCAGCTCACGGTTTCCCACATCATAGTTGCGTTCTGCCGGTGACAACTTCCTGGAAAGGAAAGCACATGGGTGTAGTTTGTTGTCCTTTTCGGACCTTTGGGACAAAACCGCGCCCACTCCGTTATTGGAGGCATCCACCTCCACCACAAACTGCCGGCTCGGATCAGGAACCGTCAGAATGGGAGCAGAGGTGAATCGGGCTTTGAGCTGCTGGAATGCTTCCTCAGCCTGAGGAGACCACTGGAACGGGATCTGTGAGGAGGTAAGAGTATGAAGAGGTGCAGCAATGGCGCTGAAGTTCCTGATGAATCTCCTGTAAAAGTTAGCAAAACCCAGGAATTGCTGTACCTTTTTGCGGCTGTCAGGTGTGGGCCACTGGGCTACAGCGCTAACTTTCTCTGGATCCATCTGAACCTTACCTGGGGCTATGATAAAACCCATGAAGGAAACTGTGTCAGCATGGAACTCACTCTTTTCAGCTTTCACATATAACTGATTCTCCAGCAGCCGCTGGAGCACTTGGCGAACATGACCAACATGAGTCCATATCTGGGGAGAAGATCAGAATGTCATCCAGATATACATACACAAAGTGGTTAAGAAAGTCTCTGAGAACATCATTGATCATGGCCTGGAAAACCGCAGGTGCATTAGTCAACCCAAAAGGCATGACCAGGTACTCATAGTGGCCACTGGGTGTGTTGAATCCAGTTTTCCATTCATCCCCCTCCCGGATGCGGACCAGGTGGTAAGCGTTCCTGAGATTGAGCTTGGTAAACACCTTTGCCTGTTGAAGCTGATCAAAAGCAGATGTCATGAGTGGCAGAGGGTAACGATTCTTAATAGTTATTTCATTAAGTGGGCTATAGTCTATGCATGGTCTGAGAGTTCCGTCTTTCTTGCCCACAAAAAAGAAACCTGCCCCCGCGGGGGATGAGGAAGGTCGAATGAGACCTGCTTTTAGAGATGTCTCTATATATTCAGTCATGGCTTGACGTTCAGGGCCTGATAAAGAGTATAACCTGCCTTTGGGAATGGAAGACCCAGAAATCAAATCAATGGGGCAGTCATAGGGTCTGTGGGGAGGAAGAGAAGTAGCTTTAGCCTTACTGAACACATTTCCAAGGTCATGATAACAGCTAGGCACAGTAGACAGATCAGGAGGTTCACAGTCTGTGGTAATAGAGGCAGGGTTATTGTTAGCAACAGAGTTCATTTTTAAACATTTATTTTGACAGTCTTCAGTCCAGTTCATCACTCTCCCCGTGGCCCAATTGATGTGGGGATTGTGTTCCTGCAACCAGGGAAATCCCAGAATGAGGGAGTGCTGGGAGGAGTGAAACAGGTAAAAGTTCATGATTTCATGGTGATCACCCACTATTATCTCCACAGGTTCAGTCTTATGCGTAACTTTGAAAATCTGGCTCCCATCAAGAGCATTAGCCTTTAAAGGTTGGGATAGCATATCAGTCTTTAAGTTCAGTTTTTGTGCTAATCCCCAATCCATCAGGCTTTCATCAGCCCCAGAGTCAATGAGAACCTTGATGGGAACAGCGGTGTCATGGTGCTTTACCTGAATTTCTGTTAAGGTTCTGGGAGGGGGGTCGGAGGAGGAGAAACGGCTCACCAGTACCCTCCCGTTTACTGGCGAGTCTGCCCCTTTTGCTGGACACGCTGCGACGAGATGACCAGCCTGGCCACAGTAGAAGCATCTGCCTTCCTGTAGTCGGCGACGTCGCTCCTCCTTGGATAGCGTGGCTCGACCCAGCTGCATAGGTTCCTCCTTCTCCACATGAGGGTTCTGGTGCTGTGGACTGGGTGAAACCGGACGGCCAGAGAAGACCCGCTCTCCGGGTCGGGAGACAACAGTGTGGCTCCGCTGACGGTCCGAGTTGAATCCGGTTGGGTTATGGATCCGTTTGCGCTCCTGCAAACGGTACTCGGTCCTGATGGCTAAGGTTATTAGGGAGTCTAGGTCAGGTGGTAAGTCTATGGGGACCAGCAGGTCCTGAATCTGAGCAGATAGTCCCTTGAGAAAAACATCATATAACGCAGTGGAATTCCATCCACTGTCTGTGGCCAGAGTGCGAAAACGAATGGCGTAATCAATAACAGAGTCCCCACCTTGTTTAATATAACTGAGCTCTCGTGCCTTTTCCTGGTCAGCTCCGAGTGGTTCGAATACCCTCCTCAGAGCCCGGGTGAAGCCGTCGACTGATCCGCAGATAGCGGTGTCCTGGGTCCACTCAGCCGTAGCCCACGCCTTTGCCCTCCCGGTGAGAAGGGATAGCATATATACCACTTTTGATCGTTCTGTGGGAAAGTCTGATGGTGAATGTTCAAATTGCAACTGACAATCCACAATAAACGAACGGCATTCCCCAGACTCACCGGAAAACTTCTCAGGCGAGGCGAGGCGGCGAGCTACAGCATGCGGCGTGGGGACTGGTGAAGCGGCCCCTACCGCCGGAGGGTGGGGTTCGCTGGGTGCCGGAGGTTCTGCCTTCAAACACGAAACCACTTGCTGAACTTGAACTCCCAGGCGGTTAACTTGACTAGCCATGGTAGCTTTGAGGTTTTCCTGCGCCGTCAACAGCTCCTTTACACACTGCTGCAGTCCGGCCAGGCTCTCTTCCTGTTGATTCAAACGGACGCCCTGGGAGCACATGGCAGCCATTACTTGGTCTGAGTCGGCTGGGTTCATGCTGGCCAGTTTGTACTGACAAGACCAAGCAAAACGTGAACCCAATTGCACGACTCCAGACAAAGGTTCTGAATGAAAACAGTCTTTATTGGCAAAAGTAACAACTCAAATACTCTCACAAGGAGGACAAAAACATAACCAAAATCACTCAACTAGGAGGAATTCACACTCTACTAGGAGGAAATATCATGCAAAGTAACAACTAAAATTCTATACAAAAGTATCAACAGAAATACTCACTGTGGCGTGGTCAAGAAAACAAAGGAAATAACAAGACAAAGTATCAACCAAAAAACTGTGGCACTAAGGCAAAAAGGCAAGGCAAGACAAACTGTGGCAAACAAGACAAGAATGGCGTGGTTTACTTGGCAGACGGCACAAGACAAACTGGCACAGGACAAGGGAAAACGCTGACTATATATACACTCACACACAAGGTAATGGGGAACAGGTGGAAACAATCAGGGCAGGGAAAGACAATCAACAGGGGAAACACAACAGGAAGGGCAAGTTACCTGACACAAAAGGAAAGTGGGATTTCAAAATAAAACAGGAAATCACAAGACAAGCCATAACACTTAACACTTTTTCCTTTTCATGACAATAGGACCGGTGTGGTCCTTTTAACTTTTTGAAAGCATAAAGCTTAGCGTGGAAAAAAAATTATAAAATCAACAAAACTGTAACACGTGATTCAACGATCAATGATGTAATGATTCAATAATTCATCCTATACAAACTTAATTTGCTGTTTTAAACACTCAGGGGTTGATTTGTCAAGGATGTGCATGGCTTTTTTTTGTGTGCCAACAAGATGAAATGCCAAATGCATAGAAACTGTGTGTGTTTTTTTTACCACCTTGGACACGCAGGATGATTCAGCCTGTCTGTCACTTCAGCCTGGTGCCTAAAGTCACAGCGGCTCACATCAGCCGTGAGGCATGCACAGATCTTGGTTACACTGAGATTGGATCTCGGTTGTGTGTGAAAAACGTCATTCATTTATACATAAAAACGCCACAGCCAGCCTCTTCCACACAGATACAGTGGGTGTCTGTGTGTGAAAGGTGTGTGTTTTGCCTGTTATCTGGAAGCTGGTGGCAGGCAAAGTTAGAAATGCATTTCCACGCATGGAAGTGTATGGGGAGCACAGAGGTGTTATGTTTGCGGCGGTGCTGCTGTGATCTCGGGACGGTTCCCCTCTCCACCGGGACCATCCGGGCTGAGAACGGCCTGTGATTGGTGGATAAGTTGGATTAGATTGGTCCTCAGCAGCTGACGCCTGTTGTGAGATCTACTGCTAAAACTGTGGAAACACAAAAGCTTGTCTTGCAAACACGTTTATTGACTAGAATGGTGTTGCTTTTTCAAAGTGTCTGTCTTTGGTGCTGAAAGCGATGTTGTTTTTCAGACATGCATCAAACGCCTCTTTCAGCTGCAAGTATTAACGACAATGTATTCAAAATGAGTCAACTGTGGCTGTGCTCATTTACATGATCAGTCTTAGTGAATCACCTGCTGAATACTGAGCTTGATAAATCAACCCCTTGATAAATCTTGATAAATCCACCCTCCACTGTCTGGTACCTCTTTCATGGGAAAAACATCAGGCGCCAAAGAAGTGATGTGATTTATGTTTCCAGATTGTTTGGAATAAACAGAAGGACTGGGAAGTTAGCATGAGCAGTGAAAGCCTCCGTGGCTGAGCAGACAAGTAAAAGAGAAACACAAAATCCATCAGAAAATCCAAGGAGGGCGACATCACCGCTCAGTCCCGCCTACACTGTTTGATTGACGGGTGAAGTCTCAGAGAGGTGCAGTGCAGAACCACCACAGCAACTGTGCTTAACAGTGAAGATGGAAACAAACAAACAAAAAAAAAGGATCTTGGGGATTCGTATTTTAAAAAGAGAGAAAGGACAATAAGTCAGCAGCCAGTTTTTAGAAACCTTTTTAATTTAACATTAAAAACAAACCAGTAGGTTTTCACTGAGAAGTGGGACTGTCCTGTTTCCCTGCATCGTAGGCTTGATTGAATTTGGCCTGAAGAAATAGTTCTCAGCCAATTAAGCATTCCCAAGTCAGCTTTTTTTTCCCAGTCTTGTCTCTTGGCCCGTCTCACTGACGCGCGCTTCTCTACTTAAGAGTCTTCATCACTTTGTGAGTGTGTGTATACAGTGTTCTTGCTAGCGCGTGTCATGATTTGCAGCTTGTTAATCACTTCAGTCAATTATGAGAAAGCTGTGTGGTGGGTGTCACAGGATGTTACAGCTTAAATGATAACACAGACAGGAGGCATTTATCTCAGCCCACAGGAGTCAGCTTTACCATTTCATTCTCTCTCTCTCTCTCTGTCTCTCCCCCTCTCTCCCCACTGACTTTCAACACCAAATTTCCTTCACACTCGACAATCTCACCTCATCCCAGACTCATGCATGGACAAATTTATGAGAGCTGTCAATCAAAAGCACACATTGAATTACTGGTGCCGCACAAAGTTTTCTCCCAATGTACCGGCTGGCATGCCTGAGCCTAAGAAATCCAATGACGGCCAGATGCAAGGGAACTCTCATCATAAATGGACAGCAAAAAACTTCCCAAACTGACTTGCCTTAAGCTAAACCAAAGATAAAGTTACACTTTTTCACTCGCACACATGGCCCTTCAGTCGTCAGATGTAGAGTAAAATAGAAAAAAACATTTGGATGCTGTGGTCTTCACTGGAAGCTGAACTCAAGAAGTCGTAAGTGCAGAGTTTTGTAATGAAGGATTTTCCAGGAAGAGTCGAGGTAACATTGCATGAGTTTGTAGGATGAGTTCAAGCTCTGTTCTACAAACATGGTTATGTTAGCATACATCGCTTGCAGCATATTACATCCAGTATATACACAATGCTGACACATTGTCATTCCCCATGGAGACGATACACGTGTGTCACAAATCTAGCAGCGTGAAACCACCTCCACCAGGAAATAGTCCCCGGGGAAATGTTTGCTTCTCACGGCAAATTATCAGTTCTGTGATTAACGAATGGCAACAACTTTGTTAGCCACGGAAGCAGAACATGGAAGGTGGCTGTTTCAACCTAAAATTTAAATGTGAAATTTTTACAATTTTTTTTTTTTTTTTGTAAAATCTTTAGTATCCCCGCATGAGTGTAGTAGATGGGCCAAACATTCAAAATCACTGGTTTAGCCCTTTAAACAGAACATCCACAGAACAGCATCAGGCTGTACTAGCTGTAAGGACAATAGAGAAAAACTACACCTCTCCAAGAAGAAGAAGATAACAACAACAATAATAACAATACATTTTATTTAACTGTGCCTCTTAGTGATAAAGATTCCTTTTGTGTCTGTGACATATGGATGTTTTAGCACTTGCTACATTAATATTAAGAGAAATCGCTACCAAAGTCTCCAGAACACATTAGTAGCAGCATAGGAAGCCCAAGGAAAAGACAAATCAGAGAAGCAGGAGCTGAAGTGTCATGTGGTGATCAATGGTAATTGCTCTTATATGGGCCTCTAATTAAACTGATGAATGGCTTTATAATGTAGTGATTCTGTCACAATCAGAAAGCAGGCAGACTTGAGAGACTTCCAGTTAGTTAGAAGTTTGGCTGGATGGGCGAATGCTTCTCGATGAGACTTACTCTCCTGCAGAGGAGCCTTTGATGGTTTTATGGTGGTCATTCAAGGGCTAATTCAGGTTTAGACCCTTCTGCAGTCAGGGTTAGACATTTCACTCCTCTGCATCACTGTTCTATAGCTGTACACTGTAGAACCACATCACTCTTCCAGGGATCAGCATGACTCCCATGTATTTTAAAGGCCATGTTCAGACTGCCAGCCCAAATCTTTGTTTTGGCATATCCAGATTGTATCCAGATTGATTTTTAGAAAGTCTGGATAGCAAAAAAAAAAAAAAAAAAAAAAAAAACGTGAAATGCGTTTTTTGTAAATCAGTTCTAAACCACATTTGGTGGTGGCTTGAAATGTGATTACAATCGGATTTCTACAGATGCATCTCAGTCCAGACGCCCTGGACGCTTAAATTGGATTTCAAAGTGTCTTTCACACCACTTCCAATGCAACACACAATGACCACATCAAATCCAGAGTGACAGACGTCTGCATCAGAGCAGCTGAGCAGAATCTGTGCTGCGACTTGCAGAGCGCTATGGAGGAAAACACATAAAATAACAGACACAGAAAGAAACTCTGGGGGGAGGCTTCTGGATATTTCTCCTGCTTCCATGTAGGAAAACCATGTCACCAGCGTACATAGTTACTGACGGCAATATCGTTACCATAGCAACCGATGCACATAGGTTGGTGATGCCATTCATAAACCACAGAACTGATAATTGGCTTTGTAAAGCAAACGTCTCCCCCGGGACTATTTCCTGCTGAGCGGAGGGACCATTTCCCTCCGCCCAGTTTCAAGTCATCAAAACACAACAGTGCTGCTACTTTTAGGAAAAATAACATGGAGGACTTTATTACAGTGATAGAATAATGGTGTGAAGAAAGTCTGAAGTCTCTGAAAGTTTATTTTCATATCATAGTGGAATGAATGAAAACTGATGGCTGGAGAAAAGGCAGGAAAAATTGATATTCTAAAAAAAGATGCTTGCTTTGATAAAAGATTAGCATAAATGTGAAGTATAGCCATGCATTTTGTAGATATTACTCTAAAGATGCAAAATAACTGGCATGGCCCTTTAAAGTGTGTATGCGTGAATGAATTTCTGTGTATTTCTGAATGATTAGGAATGTGCTGGTGGTATTGATGATGAAAAGACTACACTAATGGTAATTTTTTTACCCTCCTCACTCCAGCGTCCCATTGCGGCGCTTTTGGAAATAATCTATACATTTCAGACGCTTTGTGGCGGGATGATTTATCTGGGATTTTAGGCTCAGCGGTAGGAAAACAAGTGAATCATTCAGCATGTGGGCTTCCACCGATCTGTTTACAACACTGAACAGCGCTGCCTTGTTTATGCACCGCTCGGCCGGGCTTAGTTTGCATACACAGATGGATGTATCAAAGCTGTGGTTGTACACACTGCTGTTCAGACCCGGGATCAAAACGAGGCCGTTTCACACAGCTCGATAGAGTCAGCGGTAATTCTCCATTAAATTGCTAATGGGGAAACTGAGGTTGTAGCGGCCTGATGGGGAAGAAACAGGGTTGTAGGGATGTTGGGGAAGTGGTGGGGTTATTGGAGATGGAGAATGATCAGATCAGGGCCAGTCACAGCCAGTCCCATCACTATCATGTGAATTTTGATGTACTAAATTAGAAAAACTGAGTGAGAAGCAGCCAATTTCGGTGACATTTCCTAAATGTCTCTTTTTCTGTCAACTGAGATGGAAAAGTATATTGTTCATTAACAAATTATAGAAGAAAAGTTGAATCCATGCTTCAAGCTGCTCCCAAGCTGTATGAGTTTATTGAAACCAATACGTGTGATGATTCAAGCTCGTTGCTCTTTTTGTTTTCTCATCAAGATTGATATGTGTGTATCTGCTTGATTGATGGAAATTGTGCAATAAATAGCAATGAAAACACAGTTGGTGACTAAATAATGACACCTTCATAAACCCCCAGGTATGTCAAAGCGCTATTACTCCCTTTTGTAAGTCCCTGCCGCAATTATGTTATCATTAGCTGTTGCATTTGATTGTTAGGAAGTGCCTGTCTTAGATTTAGTGTTTAGATGAAAGCCTGGAATACGGCCAATCGGCTGATACCGGAAAACCACAACATTCTTCTCAATCTGTTTCCTGATTTGCTATACTCTCTTTCCAGAAAGCCTGTTTAGGCCTGTGAACACATTGGAATCACATTTTATTTCGGTGACATTTCAGAAGTTCAAAAAATTGCTTTCAGAAGAAGATTTGTACCAGGGGTAAAAGTCTTGTTCGTGTGATGGAGTGTATAGTGTAAGGAAATCCCAAAAAGCACAGACACAGGATAAGCTCTGCTTCTCCAACTTTACCTTGATCCCTCGTGGATGCGAGAATCAAAGAGCTCTCTGGAGGAGACTGACAGAGCAGGGACGGGTGCGCAGGACGGATGGATCATCAAATCTGATTAGGTTCTCGTTCCTCCAGGGTCATCCTGTCTTTGTGGGCCTCGGCGTCTCTGCGTCCTCCCCTCATGGTTGACATTAAGCAGGGCAGTTTGTTCCCGTCAAGTAGTGAGATTTTTGTCTGCAGTATGACATGGGGCAGTGGTGGAAAAAAAAGAAAAGCATACAGTGTTCCCCCAGAATTGTATTTGTGTAAGAATAACTTCATAGTGGAGAAGCCTCTGGAGCAGCATTTAGGTCTTCAAGGGACACTAAAACTCTCTTTGAAAGCGATTCTTTAAGGCAGAGTCACTCACCCATCTATTTAATGGTGTAAAACTGTGGGATATATTACATGAAAAATTAACTCACAGACACTTTATTGAATCATTAAAGGTAAAATTCAAATGTGCAGAAGAAACCAACTTTAATTACAAGTTCTAAAGACTTTTTATGAAGTGGGACTATACATGATTTTTAAAAGGTATCTGTAGATGTAAGTAAATATATATTGGTCTAATGGTAGTGCCAAAGAATGTGATTAGCAATTGACCAGGTGTGCTGCATATAGTCCCTACAAGAAAGACATTTCACACCCCAAAACCTTTCTGTCCCTGTCTTGAATGCTATTGATTTGCCTAGAAAGATGTTCTGCAAGCTAAAGCAGAGTGAAGGCTGCAAACTAGTGAATGAACAGTGAGGCTGTAACGCTTCCCTCTGAGTCCTGACAGCACTATTCCCAGATATTATCAGATTGGAAGCTATGAAGCTTCCAATCTGACAAACAAAACAGGAGATAGTGTGAAAATCAAGGACAAAGTGGACAAGAAGGGGATGGCAGGAGGAAGAAAAGCAGAGTGATAGGAAGCCCAGGAGGGAGCCACGGCGGCAATCATGCTGCCGCTCAGTAAAAGCCATGCTGAGTGCTGGTCTGGGATCAGAGTCCAATCAGGTCATTCCCTTTCACTTAGCAGGGCAGTCCATCACCTGTATGGGCTGTTAGAGCCATGGCTTCCATGGGACCAATCTCTTTTCCGTTCCTTCCTTTTCTTTTCTTTTCTTTTCTTTTCTTTTCTTTTCTTTTCTTTTCTTTTCTTTTGTTCTTTCCTTTCCTTTCCTCTTCTTTCCTCTTGTTCTTTCCTTTCATGTCCGTTTGTTCTTTCCTTTCATGTCTGTTTGTTCTTTCCTTTCCTTTCCTTTCCTTTCCTTTCCTTTCCTTTCCTTTCCTTTCCTTTCCTTTCCTTTCCTTTCTAGCATTAGTAGCAGCAGCAGTGGTAGGACTCCTTCAGGATAGACTGTTTTTGCTTGGCCAGGATTAAATAAGAGGACAAAGTGAAGAAACAGCCACAGCGGTGGACAGGTGAAAACATCGCTGCCATCTTTCTTCACGTCCCTCTGTCAGTGTTTCATTCAGGGCAGTGTAGCTTATCTCTGTGCAGCAGAGAATGGATTTATGGAGCTCTCTGGTTAAGATGAATCACCAACAAACAACAAGAGTTGAATTCCACAGCCGGCTTTTGCACACATGCATGCACTTTGAATAATAATGGCGCTTTATGCTTCTGAAAAAGCCCCTCTGTTGTCCAATTTTTTGTCTACAGAGACATGGTATGCTTTTTTCGGATAGTTGTGAGCGAGTGTTTGAGGCACAAGGGAATGCAATGTGGTGATAATAAGAAGTGTGGCTAATAAGACTTACAGGGATATTAAAAAAAAGCAAATGATGTGACTAAATGAATGCGGATGAGATCAGCTGGGCGGCTGGTGAGTGAGGCTCAGTGATTTTGCAGACACATCTTCACAGGAAATGTCTGAGTCAGAATCCTCATCGAGCAGAATGAAGTCATGAAACTGCGGTGCTGTGCAGGCCTGTTTCAAACACACTGAGAGGGATGTCCCATGCACAGCAGCTCAGTGGCCTCCAGTGGAGTCCCGGGACCTTCAGGGGTCCTTGAGGCACTTTGAGGGGAGCCCCAGCAACATGAGGAGTAGAGGAAACCCAGGAACCTGTGGCTGGTTATTATTTTAAAGGGTTTATTTATTTATTTATTTATTTATTTATCTATTTGAAAATAACTCAATTTCTTTTTCTTCTCTCTTTTTCTCTGAGAACTTTGTGGTCATTTTCATGCTTGTTTGAATTTTGGTAGTTTTTTGGTCAATTTTCATTTAATTTTTAACACACAGTAATAATTATTTACATACTTTTTTACTGTTTTAACATACTTTATTTTAATATACTTTTCAGGTATTTTTTTAGTAGTTTTTTTTTATCTTCCTTATTAAAGTTTTGTTTTGCTAATCTTCTGTTGTTTTTGTTGTTTCTTTTTTTGCTAGTTTTTCTAATTCTGTGCTTTTTTTGGCATGTCTTTTTTTGCAGGTCATTTCTACTTATTTTGTTTATCACCCTTTTACCCCATTTTTATTTATTTATTTTTTTTTATAGGAATTCAAGTGAATTTGCTTGGGTTTCAAAGGGTTCATTTCGCCATAGTTTAATTCACTAGAAACTGTTACAATACAAAAAAGTAAGAAAGTAGAAAAAGTATACATGCTTATTTTGACATATATTTTAATCTGACAACTTTGAATCTCTTTATCAGTCTTCATGTATGACATCAAGACAATTTCATACTCAACACAATACAAATATGTTTTCATATCAGGGTTTTATCAAATGGGGGTTTGTGGTCAAGATGGGGATCAGAATATGAAAGGGTTTGAAGTAGGGGACAGAAAAAAGAGCTGAGTTCCACTGTCAACATGGAAACATCACATTTACTTTTTGGGCATTTCTCTGAAGTTATCACCCTCAGCAGAGGCACATCACGACTGCAGCATGCGATGTGGATGACGTACTAAAACTGATAAGGTAACAAACATGATGGAAAATGCTTAGCAGTGGAAAACATGAGTGATGAATATACATGTGAACTGATAAAGTGAGTGGGCAGCTGTCGAGTGATTTGACGGATCACTTGATTAAAACAGTGCCGATTGGGTAAAAAACACATCCATCTTTCATCATTAATCTTCAGCCTCTTGCCTTGGAGAAGTGAAAGTTTAAAAAATGTATTCATGTGATGTGATGAAAATGCCTATGAATTGAAAAGCGTAGTGAAAATTAATGTGGGCAGAAAAAATCATTAATTGCGAAGTGATTACTTTACTTCTGCCTGCTAATTATTATAGGTGATCTGTGCAGCATGTTAAACAGTTCCATTTGTTTCTGGTAATGTCTGATATGATAATAATCTACTGTTAAAATGCTCCAGGTGGCACTTTGGATTTCTGCTCCCTCTGTCTCCCAAAGCAGCCAGTTACCATACTGTACACACAGAAAAATAAAGGGGCTAACTGGAACCAAAAATGGTTCTTTGGAGTGATGCCATAGAAGAACTATTTTTGGTTCCCCAAAGAACCATTTAGTTAAAGAACCATCTACAGAAATTGTTCTTCCAAGAGGTGCCTCAAAGTACCATTAAAAAAAAGTACTTTGTGGACCCAGCTGGTTCAGTAAAGATCCCTTTTTAAATGTTTCTTCATAATTTTTCAGAATAAATGGTTTGAGCATTGTATTCATCTTTGAACAAATTATTATGGACAGGTTGAAAAACAACATGAACATAGCTCTTGGCTGTGGCATTTTTCACTGTTTTCCGATGGTTTATAGAGCAAGACATTAATCCATTCACTGAGAAAATAATCTGCACATTAATCCACAATGAAAGGAATTGTTAGCTGCTGCCGCCACCAAATAACTCCAATAAACATGAAGAAGCTTTAGTGCTTTAAAGAACCACATCATGTGTGTGAAGAATCAGCCCCTAAATACAGAGGTTCTTCAGCTGCTGATGGTTCTCTGTAGAACCAGAGAGGGTTTGAAGAACCATTTAAGAACCAGTATTTTCCTGAGAGTAGGTGTCTGAAGGGCATGGAGAATTGATCCGCTTCCTCTCTTAATAGGGTTGCTGAACTGTGCACCCACTGATCGTTCAGCCAGTAATCCTAATCAGTCTCTCTCTCTCTCTCTCTCTCTCTCTCTCTCTCTCTCTCTCTCTCTCTCTGTCTCTCACACACACACACACACACACACACACACACACACACACACACACACACAAGGTCATTGTTCTTATTGTGTTTAACTGGACAAAGCTGATCATAACTGCAGGGGAGATTCACTGCTTCTGCCAGAGGGCATGTGGCTAAATGCACGTTTACACACACACATACACACACACACACACACACACACACACACACACACACACACACACTGAAGCACAAGGTGAATATGATCATGTGTTGAAGCAAACAGACTCGGGTCATCGGTGTATTTTCCTTAGGAGATATGATCCTGCATGACATGTGTTCCTTTCTAATGTGCTCCTGTTCCAGTAAATTGCCACATTCACACTGTAATTGCTGCTCATCTGATTCTTTTAGATGATTGTTTATATTTACTCTAGGATGTAACTCATATCTAATATCAGTGTGGCTGCTGAAGCGACTTGTGTGAGTGACAAAAGAGGTCAACATGTGTTTTTGTACCTACTTTGTACTCCCACTTCTTTGAGCTAATAGCTATCATGTCTGCTGCATGGCTTGCTTTCAGCTGCTGTGTCTCATTATCCTCCGTGCCAGTGCTGGCTCAGTCCAGCTGGTGTGGTGCCAGAGTCATGACAGTTGTCTCAGGTGAATGATGTAAGATTTACTTATTGTCACTGAAACGCTGACAGATAACTGTTTCTACGTGCTCACAGGCATGTAGGTCACCTCAGGATCTGATGTGGTAGCACATGTCCATGTGGTCCAGATTAAAACTGAAAACAGTATGACACCATGCGATGTCTCAGTGTTCACTCTGATCAGAACACTGCATCGCGTGTGAGGAAGAAGGTCGGAATTGTGTCACTGTGAGCTGCACTTTAGCCTCAGCCACCTTGGAACTTTGTGACTTTGTACTTTTCAATGGCAATTTAATCCTCTTCCTCCCATCCTCCACCCGTCCCTCCTACTCTGTCCTCTCTGTGATTCAACACCCCTTCCTCTGCCTATCTATCTCCAGCTTGACGGTAAAAATTAGTTAAAATAAAATGGGAACATATTAATTTCCAGCATTCTAAAGTAATGCAGCTAAGCTTCTGTCCCTGTCCAACGCCCCAAGTAATTACATTTACATGCCTCATTTAAACACAAGAAATCAGACGGCGATCCAGCATTTATATACACTATATATCACTGTAATCATTAGAAATATGGTTGTATCATCAGTTTTAAAAAATGTATTTTTGCTAATACTCCAGTATTTTTGTCCTTGTCTAATTATCTTGTAATTTTCTTGTTTTCTAATTTCCTGTTTTGCTTTGTTTTTTGTTGTTGTTTTTTTTTTTTTTTTTTTTTTTTTTTTTTTTTTTTTTTGGTTGTTGCTGTTTTGGTTTTTCTTAGTTTTTTTTAATTTTATTATTATTATTATTATTATTATTATTATTATTTTTGCTTATTTACTACTCACCCTTTCCCTCATGTTTTTGAAAGAAAGTGAGTGAATTTGCTCAGGTTTCGAAGGGTTAACCGCTTCATGTTTTAAGTTGTTAGTCATGACAAATCGATTTCACTGCTCCTTATCTGAGACCTAACCTTGGCAACGCAAACAGCACATTGTCATGTTTGCATGTAGGTCACCTCAGGATCTGATTTTGTAGCGCATACCCATGTGGTCCAGATTAAAACGGAGAAAAGTATTACTTGGTGCAGCGTCTCAGAGCTCACTCTGATTAGAAAACTGTGTCATTTGTGTGGAGAAGAGTCACAGTGGGAACACTTGGAGCTGCACTTTAGCCTCAGTCACCTTAACTTTGTAACTTTGTATTTTTCAATAACAATTTAATCCTCTTCCTCCCACCCTCCACCCGTCCCTCCTTCTCTCTCTTCTCTGTGACTCAACGCCACTTCCTCTTCCTCTCCCTGTCCATCTCCAGTCTTCAGGATGGTAGCAGTGTGTGTGGGCGTGGCTGAGAGCAGCAGCAGACAACAGCAGTCATGGAGGTGGAGAGCACAGCGGACCCGGCCTTCGTGGACGTGGACCAGGGCCTGACTCTGGCCTGCATCGCCTTCCTCTGCCTGCTGCTGGTAGCCATGATCATCCGCTGTGCCAAGGTCATCATGGACCCCTACAGCGCCATCCCCACCTCCACATGGGAGGAGCAACACCTGGATGACTGAAACATACACATGCATACCATGTATGCATGCCTCCATGCTTTCATACGCACACATGAAAACTGTGTATGACTACATATATACTTACATAACAGCTGACACTCAGGCACACAGATATAAGCCACACTCAAAGGCATGGATGCAGGCATACACCCAGAAAAAGGACAGCTCTTGACTGGTCCTTTAGTTAGGGTAGCGGTTCTGTGAGGAACTCAAACACCCCCCTGATTTGTTCCAAAAATGATAGATTAGATTAGAAGAAAGAGCCCATCACAGCTCTTAAGAAGTTATTATAATGCTGCTGGGTGGAGGTTCTCCTAAATGGTTCTTTACAGCACCATAAAGGTCCTGTGCAGAACCACAGAGAGCCTTCATAACGGAACTTTACAGAGCACCACAAAGGGTTTTAAAGCGGTACAAGACTGAAGAACCATTTTCTGGGGACTTTGTAAAACCTAGCATACATTCTTCAAGGTTTCTTTAAAGCACAAAAAGAGTTCTACTGTGGTACAACCCTTTTCTGGTACTATGTAGAACCCTTTTAGTTCATAATGTAGAAACATACACACCCAGACATGGACAGGCAGCCTACACATCCGGTTGAATGTACACGGAAGGGAGCACATGTTGGCTGCTACTGCATCCCACTGCGATATCCCAACATGGAGTGAGCAAGACGGGAGGGAAAGCAGGGAGCTGCTGAGATTCTGTGTGCCTACAAAGCCACTGAAAGAACAATAACATTAGCACTACAGAGTAAAGCACATAAACTTGGCTTTATGTAACTACCTAGATGTATTCAGGAGCCCCAGGGCTGCCTTACATTCCTGCCGGACAATAAACACAAGTCAGTGATGGCCGACCATTGACAGCACGCCAACCTGCAGACTGGGACTGCAGAGCTCCACTGCAGAACCAACGCACTTTCCCTTTACACCGCGACTGGACATGATGGATAAGGAGGAAGAAGAAGCAGCAGAGGATGACGAGGAGGAAGACAAAACAAATGCTGTTCATGACACTGAGGCGTAACTGTGGGGCAGTGTGAAAGAGCAATGAGGTTACAATTCTAGCCCATAAACATCAAAGTATCATTGAAATAATGGTGTAAGTCATATCTGGCTCATTATTTTTCCAGAGCGGCCCCTCTACACTGCCTCAAATTGTTGCTTGTGTGCCATTACGTTCAAGGAATTTTTCGGGAGCTTGTTTCTAATTTAGTCATTAGGTGTTGAGAGCATACTGTGCACCAAAGGTATCCATGTGCCCCTGGTAGATTACACACCCCCGCAAAGTTTGTACTACACGAGGGTGATGTAGAAAACTGTGCACACATTTTGGTGACGGACATCGCACAGCACAGAATAACAGAATGTCGTTACAGATACCTACACTTACTCATTGGCTCCTTTGTCCACTCGAGCATCTTTATCATCTGCAGCCACAGCTTTCTCCTCTTAAAAGGACGAGATCCTGATGAAACCGTGTAGAATTTCACAACTTTTTGGGCTGAATTCCAACTCTGACCACTGAACACACACAACACACTGCAAAAACGCAAAATCTTACCAAGATTATTTGTCTTATTTCAAGTCAAAAATGTCTTATTTCTAGTCAAAATATCTCATTACACTTAAAATAAGACATGATCAGCTCAGAAGTAAATTGTTTTTAGACAATTTTCACTTGAAACAAGTGAATTTTCACTTGAAACAAGTGAAAATTGTTGCTTGTTGCTTGTTTCATTGGCAAAATTTGCCAGTGGAAAAAGTGAAAATTCACTTGAAATAAGTGAAAATTAGCTAGAAACAAGAAACACGTTTTGCCAATGAAACAAGCAAATTTTCACTTGAAACAAGAGACAGTTGTCTATAAACAAGTTACTTCTGAGGTGATCATGTCTTATTTTAAGTGTCATGAGATATTTTGACTAGTAATAAGACATTTTTGACTTGAAATAAGACAAATAATCTTGGTAAGATTTTGAGTTTTTGCAGTGGCAACCTTAGCGTACATTTTCTGATCTGTCTAAAATAAAAATATACCAACTTCCAGCATCCAAGATAATACAGCCAAATGTCCGTTACCAATATGTGCGTGCATCTTTGCAATGATGTTGGCCCTGTTGGCTCCAGTGCTCCATGCTAACACTTTAACATAGGTCTACATGATAACAGCCCTTTTCACTTGGGCTCGTTAGCCCCAGGCTATCTAGTTTAGCCTCAATACACACTAATACTTACTAACTTAACCTTAACCCAGGGCTGTTTGTTAGCCCTGGGTTAAACAGTAACACTTGAAAATAAAAGCCCGGGAGGGTTTGTGCACTCATACATATTGTTCAGTGATAGGAGGTTTGATGCTAACAAATTGGCATACAGTGGAACAGGCCACCATGTGCCATGTGCTGAGGGTAAGCAGAATTTTGTGCCATTTCCACCAGGGGAGTTCACTGTCAGGATCACCTTCAACCACAGTGCAGTGCCAGTATGGAGCGTGTTATCACTCAACATGCTGCATGCTGTCTAAGTCTTCACATTTAGCCCTTGGAAACAACCTCCCAGAGTCACATGGATGATATTTAATGTCTGTGTTGAACAATCTCCCAATAACTTTTCTTTAGACGTTAAGTTTTAAATGATTCACAATTGAAAAAAAGTAAGGAGGCCTTTGCCTAGTGATTTCATTTGGTGCCACAGAGGCAAGTTTTGTATATTTTATAAAAAAAAAAAGTCTTTCGTAAGGGACTTTACTGGCTTCAGTGTAGAACTATCCACCGTTATTAATACTGAGGCATTTTCAGTCCTGCTTGAGTACATGCTCCTGCCAACAGCATGTGAATGCAGAGAGAAACACATTCTCCTCTGCTATAATTGGACAAAACACGCCCACAAAACTGCAAAATAGGCATGTCATCCTGTCTAATAACTCATAGCAATATGAACTATTACACCCAGGCGCATTTGCTTCCGTTCATAAATCGGCCTTGTTTGCCTCTGCTGCTGTCTCAGCTGTTAGGACAAGCTGATCCGTTCTTGTTGTGTGTTCATTTGGTTTGTCTCTGACTGATGTATCTGCACAGACAGCATTTATCATTTATGAAATGATTGTCAATTTGCATGTTATGAAGTGCCTATGCTTAAATCACAGAAGAGTCTTTAAGCCATCTAGCACAATGCTGAATTCCATATCAGCCCCTGAGTCCCTTTACCTAACCTTCCTTACATAGTCAAATTTTTGGACGAGAAAACGGCACATGATGCTTTTTTCTTAAGGTAGCAGGGTCACATCGCTGTGCTTACTCCTTTCTATTGATCTCAGATACACAGAAGAGTCCCAAGCAGTGAGGGTGCTGGGGGTCAGTGTGGAAGTCAGCAGTTTACTGATAAGCTTGATTTAAAAATCAAGAGCAGGTTATGAAATTATGCTGTGTTTGATTTATAAAATAAAATGACTGGCCTACATTCAGTATGTCAACATTATAGATTATTATGAATTACAGAACTGCCAAAAGACCCTGTCTTGTGTGTCTTTTAACTGAACATAAATGAAAGCGGAAGCTAATTTCCATTATTTTGGACATGTAATTGGGTCACATGAAAAGGCTGATGAAATTTCATTCAGTGGGTATCCATGGGGAACCGTCAGCCGCCAGCCCCAAGGCCTTTTTCATCAACTTGAATTTCACATAATAGACTAACGGTACAGTGATGAAAACCTCTTCAGTCGTACTTAGAGTCAAGGGCATATTCTTATCATATTCAACCAACCACAGACTTTTGAAGGTCAGGTTCAAGGAACATATTTTACCCTTATGGTAATTAGGCCGCCTCTACACCGTGAGAATCTTAAACAGTGATTAAATTTGCCTTGGCGGTTATACATTGAACAGGTTAAATTCTCCACAGATTCTCTCTGTCTCTCTTGCCTTGAACCTTGTTTCTCCGCTGGCAGCCTCCTGTCTGGAGCTGTGAAAAGGTTGGGCTCGATGTCATGTTGAGCATGCTTATGGGGCACAAGGGCAGCATTTACAGCATTCAGTATGCAGCTGCGAGTGAGAGTGTGTGTGCATGTGTGCAAATTATGTGAGGGTCTGGAGGGGCAAGGCACCCTGAATGACCCAAAAGCCCCCTTAACAAAACAACAATTAATTTTTAGGGGATGTTCTAAAATTAAACAAAGAAAACATAGAAAATTAGTTAAATAAAAATAAATAAATAGAACTAAAAAAAAAAAAACAAAAAAAAAAAACCTAGAATAATAAAAAAATGAAAAGAACAAATGTTGTATAAATGTCCACCCGCTCCACTCTAAGGTACCTTATGTCATTTTTCTAATCTCACTGCCACCAGTTCTTGCTGTTGCACACACAATGCCCAATGTTCTGTGGCACTGCAGGTGTATATTATACTGCAAGTTGTTGACCTATACCAAAATCACAATCAGAATCAGAAATACTTTATTGATCCCCAAGGCGAAATTGGATATGTGACCTATGAAACGATGAATTTGACCAATGAACAAGTATGAAAAAGTCACTAAAGTAATATGAGCACAAAATCTGACACTTATAACGATGTGCTGTTGACATAAGCTATGTGACGTTTACATTCCTCAAGCACAAATTAAATTATGTGACAATAGCACAAACTGGGCACACAACATTTTCAATGCACTGCCATTTTGCATATGACTGTGTGTTTTTCCGAACCTGTTGTTAAAGTACGTGCTTCACCAGTGATAACTTGAAGCACATATGAGCAGTGGCTATTGCGTTGAAGACTATTTCTTTTGAAGACATAGAAACATAACAAACATACTCCACCCACCAGCTGACTCGGTGCACACTGTGCAGTGTGTGTGTGTGTGTGTGTAGGTGGGTGTGTGCGCACGTGTGTACATTCCTCCTACTGCAGTCTCTCTGACACCGACAGCTTGCTGTATGAGTAAATATTTCACACCTCCTCCCTCTCTTTGTCCGCTGCTCTATATCAGGGTGAACACTTGTCCCGTCAGCTGTCACCACAAAACCCCACAATAACCTGAACAGGGTTCCACTCCCTCCACTCAGGGTTTTTTAAGGCCAGTGCTGATATTTTTAGGTTGGTGCTGCCAAAGGCCAATATTTTCTGCCAATATCCAATCTATTTAAATTGACCATTTCCGTGCCCATGCAACATTAACAAATGAAAGGTGTTAAAAGTTTCTGCAGGAATGTTATTATTGTTAGGATGGGAAAAGCTCTGAAGCAGCATTTACACCACAGGGACACTAAAATTCTCCACTGAAATACATTTCCTGAACTTAATTTTTTTTTCACTTTTTTTCTTATTCACACCTTCATATCTCAAATGTGGATAAGTATTGCCATTTTTCAATGGGGAGAAAACTTAAGGACCCTTCAGTGATGAGAACCACCCACCTGACCCACTTGGAACCACTGGATCTCATGCAGCACGTCACTCTATGTGGATTAAAACAAATAATAATAATAATGAGAATAATAATGATGATGATAATGATAATGATGCTACAACTACTACTACGACTACTACTACTAAAAATAATAATCATGGCTTTATTTCTACAGGAATTTTTAAAAACCCGTACATTAAAAACAAAATCTTATGAAAACACCTCTCTATGAAAAATGCATCTTCAGGCGCTGATGAAAAGCCAGTGGATGGAGCAGCTCTAACGGAGTGGGGAGGACACTTCAAAAGCTCCTCGCCTTTGGTTTTCAAATTGGAATGTGGAATGGATAGAAGTGCAAGATTGGAGTGGAATAAGGAACCGGTAATTCTGCTCTGTAAGAAGATGCAAGGCCAAGCAGGGCCTTACGTGAGAACTGGAGGCAAGAACTGGTGTGATATGAGATCTGCGGTTATACTTGTAAGCAATCTCACAGCTGCATTTTTATCATTTTTCTTTTTCCTTTTCTTTTTTTGGTTTGATTGTTTGGTTTGTTTATTTGTGTTTTTTTGGCAGTTTTGTTGTATTAGATGTACGGCGAAGAGTGATAGGAGAGACAAGTCAGAGAGAGAGAGGGAGGATGTTGTGCAGCAAAGGGCCCTGGTTGGAACCATAGCCACTGCAACAAGGATTTAGCCTCAGTGGTACATGGTATAATATACTGGTGCATGGTACCCAGCCACCGAGACAGCCCTGACTTTTGCGGACTGTTGAAGTGCACAGGAAACAGAGACAGCGGCTGTGTTTGAAATCACTCACTATCCATGACATACTCAGTGGCCACTTTATTAGGTGCACCTACACAACCTAATCCAATCCAACACAACTGTTTTGCCATAAAGTTTCCTCTCCTGCTGCCTATAATGCTCAGGTTTTCTTGTTGTCACAGTATTAGAGGTGTTCATTCACTTCTATGTTTGGCATTGAGCTCATAGTTAGTGCTGCTGTTGGACTGGACTGCATTTTACTGACAGCTGTTTCCACTATTCTGTATGTATATAAATAGGGAGGGCAAAAAATTAGAAACACCTAATAATAATAAACCTAGAATTAAACTGACACATTCTCCACAATGTTAACAAAAGCTGAACATGATAAATTTCGTTAAAAGGTTGAATTTATGGCAGAGCTGCTGACCTGAGCTGCATTAGATTGGACAGGACTGTACAGAGCTAATAAAGAGTGTACAGTCCACTATACAGTCCACTATTTAGCATATCAGCCATTTTAATATAGTGTCCAAATTCTCAGTGGTAATTTTCATTCACTATATACTCCACTAGAATATCCACATTGCACTGTAATGCAATGTGGATTACAGTAATGAACAAATGTAATGTAATGAACAAATGTAATGAACAAATGATGGTCACTGCATTGGTCTGATGTGTACTGCCCCACAAAGCAATGTCTCTTGTGTCTTACCAATGAAGGGCTCTCACAGAACAACAATACTACACATAAATGATATAAATATGGACATTTTTGCTAACTAACATTTATTAGTTGGATCTCAAATGGCAGCTTTTCCCTGCGGGAATGTAGCCTATTATCTCACCCCACAACACACATATAATGAAAAAATAGCCCACATTTCCCCGTGTGCATATCTGGGGTCAGGCCGGGTCGGGGGAGCGAGGAATCAGCTCTGGGAAATTGGATTTAATATTATCCTCTACAGTTGCTGTGAGGTTTTCTACAGTAAATGTTAACAGGTCCAGGAAATGATTTATAGCTAATTTAGTTCTAGCTCTCCATCTGGAGGAGGGTGATAATTTAACTGTGTGGTAAATGCTTTAACATAATAACAGATTTCACTAGTGCTTATTTAGCCAAGACATATGTTGTAAATCAGATAATTAGGCATTATGAGCCTACACCTGCACAGTGATGTCAGCACTGCAAAAACGCAAAATCTTACCAAGATTATTTGTCTTATTTCAAGTCAAAAATGTCTTAGTCAAAATATCTCATTACACTTAAAATAAGACATGATCACCTCAGAAATAAATTGTTTTTAGACAATTTTCACTTTGCCAAAAAAATTTGCCAGTGGAAAAAGTGAAAATTCACTTGAAATAAGTGAAAATTAGCTAGAAACAAGAAACAAATTTTGCCAATGAAACAAGCAAATTTTCACTTGTTTCAAGCAAATTTTCACTTGAAACAAGAGACAACTGTCTAAAAACAAGTTACTTCTGAGGTGATCATGTCTTATTTTAAGTGTAATGAGATATTTTGACTAGTAATAAGAAATTTTTTGACTTGAAATAAGACAAATAATCTTGGTGAGATTTTGAGTTTTTGCAGTGAGTAAACCCTGTAACAAACTGTTGGGATCTTATTCTAGTTTCCAAGCAGTTTTTTTTTTTTTTTGTTTTTTTTTGTTTTTTTTTGCTAATTTGTTGTTTGTTTTTTTCCCCCATTGTTTCAGACAAAAAGCCATGATTTTTCATAGTGTCTGAAACTTCATTCAGTTGTTCCCCATATAGTTCACTATATGACAAATATGAATATATGAATGGTGAATGAATGAATGAGTGAATGAAGTGAATGGCAAAGGGCTAACACTGGCAGTGCTCAGAATGCAGTACTCAGTTTGTGTAATCCTTTAGAGTTTTGGAGGGAGTTGCTGATCATAGTTTTTATAAGGAAACAAATAACTTAAATACAATATTTTACCTAAGCCTATTACTACTAACCAGATGGCATACAGCAGTACTTTGTCAGTGCTGAACAATTCCCCAGCTTACAAAGCTGCAGATTTATGTTTAAAAGATTTATGTTTATTACTTGCCTTGCTTTCCCAGTGGCAGGATCCAATGCTGCTGGACCTTCCCACCAGCATGATCACAATAACATTTATGGCTAAAAACCAGTGGTTGTCCAATGGCGGCAGTCCCAGATCTGGATCATCACCAAAATCTAATCAACTGATCACACACACACACACACACACACACACACACACACACACACACACACACACACATACACACCTCTATAATTTTGGTCAAACCCTGCTAAGAACACACAGGAGTAAAAACATCACTCCCCTCCAACTTTGTTGGCTGAGTTATTAATGTGTTCATGCATAACCATGTGAAATCTGGTGAAAACATAACATTCAGCCAAGCACACAGGACATGACTTTACACCCTGACAAACTGGAGATCTGAGTCCTCATGTTGGAGTCAGCTCAGCACTGCCATCTCTGCAGCTTGTTTTAGTTTGAGCGGTCAGACAGCCAGTCGAACTCAGACCTTGAACCATCTCTAGAGGTTGTCAGACATCTTTGATTTTGTCCATACAAGACAAGTTCACTGTGAGCACTACAATCAATGAGATCCAATGGGGAAACCAAGCAGAAACTACAGACAACACATCATCAAGGCTTCATCATTTCCCTCCATATGTCTCTCATATGCGGCCTTCATCTCGCCAGCCATCCTCTCCTCCTAATTTGGAGTCTTTTTCTGCACACAAGTGCAAATATAACAAGTGCTGTAGTTACTCTTCCTTCTCAAGTGCAATTGTGGCCTAGTCAGGTGAAAAACTAGGTCATTTCTGCTGTTTGCTTTGTCAAGACAGGTGGTTATCAGGATCCCTCATGACTTAATCTGAGAGACAAACACTTAACATAGTTAAGTGTGCCACCAAGGAGAAAAATAAGCTCATTCAGCTACTTGAAGTTAGGAAAAAATTTCTCTCCATTTTGTGCTACAATGTCACATATATATTGTGTAATATGTGAAATATTCAGAGCCAAGATGCCATTGTTTCATCGCATCAAATAGAGAAATATCTAGATGACTTGTGCATCATTTTATGCACATTTTCCTGTAGTGGTGGAATGGTGGAAACGTTGGTATCTCTGCTAGAGTTTCAAATAAAGATCTGCGTCAAACCCAGCAATGGGACTGGCAGGGTTGAAGAGGGTTAATGTGAATGGTGTAGAGAGCTCTGGTTTTTTGAGTGGAGTGCACTCGGCATTGGAATCAGTTGCAGTTAAGGTAGGACTGACCAATTCTACAAGAAAAATGTTATCAACCAAACAAGCTGCATCATATCTAACAAGTCAGAGGTGGATGTTGACACTTTGCCAGTTCCAAATAATGAACCTCTATATTAGCTCTGGTTGTAGGCCTATTCTACCTGAGTGTCAGATCATTAAAATAAGACCATTTTCTGGTAGTGCACTTGAACATCCACTACCAATATGAATGTAGTTTGTGTATTTATAGCAGGATTGGGGCAGTGAGTGCTAACCATCGTTATAAAGCTAAGACTAAAACTAAGATGGCTAAAATGTAAGCAAACTTACATTTCCCAAATATGCAAACTCTCCTATTCACTGCTGGAATGCTCAAATGTTTTGGCCTGTTCGATCACTGGCTCACTCCCCCTGTGCCAGCAAGGCCAAGAAAACCTCTCCCTGCAATGTGACAGACAAAAACATGGCAGCTCAGGAGCCTCGGGGGGTTTTATCTGGGTGATATCTGTCACATGCCTCCCTCTCAGGTGTGAAATTGCCCTCTAAATCCTTCACAGCAGAGGAGAGGAAGCTCGCTGAGAGTGCTGGAGTACGGAGGGGTGCGGGGTGTAAAAGTCTAAAATCCCTGTGGGTCCCGGAGTGAGGAACGAGCCTGACTAATTACGCTGAGACGGGGGGCTCTGAGGCTCTGAGCAAGCCTGGGAACGTGACTCCCAAACAGGCTTGGGTGGATGGGTGGATGGGTGGGTGCATAGAGTTGGAGGTGGGGGTTGGAAGGGGGTGGGAGAGAGGTTGGAGGGCATCCAAGCAGGGCTGGAAAAAGGACCAAAATATCCTGCTGAAGCTGAGGCTGTACTGGAGAGTTACTGAAAACGTGGTTAAAGTTACTGAGGTAAAAACTGAGAAACACACCAATGACATACATAGAGAATAAGAGGACAGAATTCAAACTTAGGCTCTTTTAAATGGAACAAAAGCATTCCCCAATAAAGTAAAGCATGAATCAGCAAAACAGTTCATGATTGTAATGTTGGCAGCCATGTTCCATATCATCCTCAAATATGGTTCTCAGAGTAAAAAAAAAAGAAAGAAAGAAAGAAAGAAAAGGTCAAGGTCAAGAGTTCTGACAGGATCTGACATTCCCACTGTTTCCCACTTACCTATTTTTCAGTATTCATTCACTTCCTCTGTAACTGTCAGTCTGTCTCCTCAAAAAAGAGAAGCGGTGTTAAACAGCTTACGGCAGTAGATCCTTTTAAATATTCAGTGGAGCAGCTCTTATAAGATAAGCTGTATTGATTCCTGTGGGGAAATTGGATCACTGCAGCAATAAATAGCAATAGAAAAAACACTAAATTATGAATGAGGGTCGAGCAATTGGCTGGTTTTCAAGCATAATGTAAGCTTAATGTAATAACAACATTTGTACAAGTAAAAGCATTAGAATGAAAACTAGGAGATCTGACTTACAGCCGTGGTGGTAAATTAACATCCACCTGCAAGAGTGTCAGGTGGACGTGCAAATTTTAACAGCCGCTCAGATTTTTTTATTCCTTTTTTTTTTCTCTTGATACTTACATGTACTTTTTAATTAATGTTCCGGTAATTTTTTTCTAATTTATTGATTTACTTTTTTCCACGGTTTTGAGAGAAATCAACTGAATTTGCTCATTTTCAAAGGGTTAATTGAATTTAACTGCCTCTTATCTGAGACATACAGTATTTTCGGCAAAGTGAACACTACATCGTTCAATATGTTGTGGTCTTTTCACGTCGTGTCTGTGTCGCTGCAGAGCTGCAGGATTTTGTTAAACCTGCCACTATGTCTAGTGGACAAAAAAATCTCTCTGCTACTGCAAATACTGACCCACATTTGGGAGGTTGCAGGTGCTAATTTGCCCCCCGATTACAGCATACACAATGTAAAGTCACAGTCTACAGTATAGATTACACAAATATGGAATATACGCAGAATAAGAGGGAGAAAACTAAAAGAAAAATTAAGTTAGAATCTAGAGTTGGATTTCTGCAACACAGTCCATTTAAAACGACATCAGTCAACTTGCACTGAAAAGTACAAACCACATAAGCGTTTTGGGGTTCCACTCGATAAAAAGTCTCATGTTCACTGCCTGTTAGCCTGGTTAGAGTGCAGAGTGCTGCTTGTGGTTAATATTTTGCCAGCTGTTTCGTTGGGAGTGGTTTCTTTTCCACCGCAGCCCCTCGACTAATCAAGCCGACAGCACTCCCCTTTCATTCATTTCTGTGCAGCAGCCTGTCATTTTCTTGGCAAACCTGCCCACATGTTACTTTGTGGACCCGGTGCAGCTGTTTGTTTGGATTGTAAATTGCACTCAAAAGGTGACATAAAAATTCACATTCCCCCAACTCCTCCTTTCCTCCTGGTGAAAACATGACACTTTCCAGGGACTTTCTGGGCACAAAACACATTTGTGCTCACGCTCTGTTACACACACACACACATAATATGCGGAGTAACACACACAAAAATTGCTCTTCATTTGAGTACGATTCTCTATGTTGGTTCGTTAGTGTGCTGCTGCTGCTTTCCGCTGTTTCTGATCTGCTGTCCTGTTTATTAAAGGCCACCTTGATTAATACCTGACTTACATTTATTTTTCAAAGTAGAGGTCATCTTACAGATAATCTCAGGTTTCAATCAGTTAAGTTTCTGTGCTTCACACCTTGTAGTTTTCATTTAATTAACCAGCCGGGTAAAGAAGAAAACAAATTCCTGTTTTCTATCTAAATGGATATCTAAATCTCTCCTGCTCTTGTGTAAAATCCTCCCGTCAGCGTGTAGGTAGATGTGTCTGAGTTTGATTCGCCATGAATGTCACAGCTCACTGCCCAACACAGGCCACTCTACTATAATATTAATGGGAATCGATGCTTGGTAATTAGTTGGCATTTATAAGCTGCTCCCGCATCAGCAGTTTTGCCCTCAGAGTGAGGCACAGACTAGATTTCCCATTTTTACCCCCACCAACCACAGGACAGCATTGATTAGGAATGGGCCAGCACGATGCATAATGCTGGAGCAAGAGTAACCATTTCTATACAGTAGCTCCAATGTCAGTCTTGCTCTTCAGTTTATTTCTCTTCTTCTTTCTTTAGGAAGCCCTCTAGTGCTTGCAAATGTAGGTCTCTGTTTTTTAATTTTCTTTTTTCTTTTTTTAATTCCTTGACAATCACTCTTGTTTTGGTATTCCCAGTATATCACTTTGTGGTTACACAGGGTCGATATTAGCCTTTAATTAAATATCAGATACTAGGAAGTCACTGTCCTGCTCTAATATAATGGATATGATGAGTTAGATTTATTGTTTATGCTATATTTGATCAATACTACACTGGTGCTCTATCCAAGGCCTTCACCCTGAATTGGTGTTTATGGATATTTTGATCAGAAGTAATAATACTGCTGGCTCCAACTTGGAGCTATTTTTTTTTTTTTCATTTTCTTTTTAATATGAACACAAACAGGGGTGTAAAGTATTTCATGTAATCATTCGCAATGATAACACTGTTTGTGTTTGAGCAATCTTCTACTGTGCATTTCTTTATTTTGGGAGTTGAATTCTAATGGGTTTTAAATCTGTAACTAAAAAGGATTTTAAAAAGAACTAGTCATATTTTGTTGTGTATTCCAGTATGTCATGGCTTTGTGAAGTAAGGATAGCACAGGCTACTGTAGACTGCAAGGAGGACAACACAGTATCCGCCCCATGATTGTACGCAAAACTGTTTTTGAAAAAGCAACCTGTCAACATATGCAAAATGTTGCCTTCTGCATTTTAAGAGAGCACTTGCTGGAATCCATAAAGTCCTTTCATTTTTGCCCTGTAAGCAAACAAAAAGTGATACATATATAATGTGAAAGCCCAAAATGATGACCACAGGACTATCTTTGCAGTTGAGTGCTTGGAGTGCCTTCCAATGAGCACAGAGACTACATCTGAATGGCAGTCAATGAGGGTATGATCTCCTGTTTGGTTACAGAGTAGTTAGCCCTAAAATCATCTGAAGTGACAACATAATTTCACTTGTAATGTACACATAAATGAAGGTGAAATTATTTCTTCTTTTGTTTTGCTTTTCTGCTTTGAATCCATGGTGGTCCAATAGTTATTCAATAGTCACTATTGAAAAATGAATCACAGCAGATGTATAGTTCATCTTTGATGAGCTTTGTTATATTTCTTAACCACCTAATCCATGCTTTGACTTTTACACATGCCTGTTTCATATTTATGACCCACATATACCAGATTTCCCACTTGCATATGTACCACCCCCATTCCTTCCCTGTCAATGTTTTCATCTGCAGGCATGTCATCAGACAGTATGTTTTAGAATATAAAGACAGGTATGTTATGCCAGTGCAGCACTAAAGTTAAGCTACAGATAATCTATCTAGCCATGCTGTCAGTTTGACAACCCAAGATTTCACTCATTGGTCCCCTCTCTCTGCTTGAAAGTGAGGTAACCAGTGAAATCACCTGGTGTGGTTTTTGGTTGGAATGAAAACCTGCATAGTAGAGTGTAATGCATATTGGTCAATGATTTGGCTTAGAGGGAGCATTTAATTAGAGAAGACCAGTGGGCCCAGGACAGAACCCTGAGGAACACCATGGATGAGGGAAGACGATGTAGACCCTCCAGTGCAAACAAGCTTACATTACCAGAGACAGCAACAGCTAGCAGACCATAAATATCTCTGACAAGTGCAGAGTTTGTATTACGTTTAGGCCAAACCCCTGATTAAATAAGGTAGTCTGAGGCCATGTAGTGTTTAGGCTGGCAGGCCACAGTTCAGTCCATTGTGAATGCTGGGAGTTTTGTGACGCCAATGCAAAGGCTTTGTCAGAAATTAATGTTCTTCCCCATCCCTAGATGAGTCAGATTCACTAAATGCCAACTGACAGCCTGAGCCCAAAGTCAGCCAGCTGATCTTCGAGAATTCCTCAACGCTTGACATTTTACCAATGCAGTGTGTTTTACTCTGGCTCTCATTTCTGATGCTGCCTCAGACTCTTGTCTCTGCCCCTGCCGACCTTCAGAGCCTGTTGGAGGCTGCCTTCACAGTTTGAAATCCACCTGCTCCATCAATAACACACACACACAGACACACACACACACTGCAAAAATATCCATCAAAGTAAGTCTTTTTATCTGTTGAGCTACATAATCATACTTTTCTGAGCCACAAAATCTGCCACTTGAGTGAAATAATTCCACTTCAAGAACATTCTTCAGCGAGGTGTCATTTTTCTTGTAATAGTGCAGTATTCTGCCTTTGTTTCAATGCATTTTTACCATATGACTTGCTAAGATGGCCATTTTTTGCAGTGCAAATACATATCAACGTGCACATACACACACACAAATACACACACACACACACACACACACACACGCACATACACGTCACACATGCACTCATGACCAAATTGATACATGCACAGCCAGCTCACACACCCACCCACCAACACACAGTCAGGCATGTTGGACTATGTCTGTGGTTCCTGTATAAGGAGTGTGCTGGAGTAACAGGCCTGCCTATAGACAGAATGTTGACATCAAAGGCCTGCTGTGCTGGGAAACAGGATCGCTACAAGAATGTCAGGATGACACACTGATTCAGGAATACAACACTGAAAATGAAAAACTGATGGGGTGAAAAAACATCAAAGTTTTCCTCTCAAAAGCTCTTCAGCTTCGGTCCAAACAGATAATCAACATGTTGACCTCATTCAAGGCTCTCTACAGTGAGCAAGAATAGTCCTAAACCACTGGGCTGGACTCAAGTGATATGGGTTTTTGAGGGCTAATACTAACGGTTTTGGAATGAAATTACAGATGGCTGATATTTAGTGATAATACTATGTGTCTTTTATTTGACAATTTTAATGGCGAAAATCCCAGATATTTGAATCAGTTGTCATTAAATGTATTATCAGCTAAACTGCATCATATCCATCATATCAGAAGTGGACAGCACAGACTGGACCAGACCTGATCTTTAATAAAAGAACAGTACTGGCCACATTAGTCTAACCTTAACTCATGTTTTCCTCACACACATTAGTGCTGCACCCCACACTGCCCTCTTAGCCCTCGCCCTACCCACTAACCCTCAATTTTGCACGTTCCTGTGAACCGTTGTTATGACGAGGGCAGCCCATATTATGAGCGAGCCAAGCTGAGTGAGGGCTAGCGGCTGCTCAGCCCTCTGACTGAGCCCTCGAAAGGCAGCCAATTAAGGTGCAGACTAAAAAGCCAGTGTTTACCCAGAGGGCATTGTGAGAGGATCGCACGCCAATCATAACAATCACCAGAGAACACAGATGACGTCCAAATGTGAGAGCTTTGTTTTATTGCTGCTGTGCTCGACTTTACAATGTAGAGACGTACTACATTTGTGTGGATCTGGGTATCCTGTCATAGCAACTGACATGCTGAATTATAACCGTATTTTTCCTTTTTAGGTGTTTGACTATTGCTTGTATTGTAGAACTTTTGTTTTATCTTATTTAAAAACATTTTATTCATTTTTTAAAAAATTCTATAATTTATTTTCCATTTCCTTATTTTACTTTATCAATCCTTAGCATTTTCCTATTTCCTTTTCCACTATTTATTATTACTGTTGTTGTTGTTGTTGTGTTGTTGTTGTTTAATTGATTTAGAGAAAACAAAGGCAAAGGCTCTGAATCCCCCTTCATTTTCCAAACTCAGTTAATTTCTCGGTGGTTCCAGATGGTTGGCCTCCCTGCAGAGGCTGCTGGAGAAATGTGATCAGTGTAGCCTGGGCTGTCTGTCCAGTCACACCACCCGTACAGCTCCTCCCTTACTAAACTAACGCATCAATAAAGTCAACATTAAGAGCACTAATGAGTTTCAGTGAGTTTGTCCAAGTCTATCAGTCCACCACGGGACACTGGTATCTATAATGCAAACAGGACAGACAGCCAGAAAGACGCCAGTATACATAATGAAACAGTTAAACCAGCCAAAGCTGCCACGGTCCAACCAGTTTGCTCACTGGCACCGGCTCCTCTCCTGAGAGCAGAGATAGCCTTTTATCCTCTCTGCATTATTTAATCGCCTCCACCTTTCAAATGGGAGTCAGCCCGTTGGTTTGCTGCATAATTACAGGAGCTGAGGTAATCTCTTACTGGTGATGGTGTATAGATTCTTCAGGAACACACAGTGTTTCTCATGATATAACATTAATGTAGATTGGAACCACAGGTTTCTGGCTGAGTAGGCTGGAACTCTTGATTATGAGTGCATGAAAGAACATTAGGGCCACAAAAAAGAGTTCAGAGATTAATCTCAGAATTCTATGACAAAAGCTTGAATTCTGAGATTAAAGTCAGAATTCTAAGAATAAAAATAAAGTAACAATCTCAAAACTTGGTAGCGCACACACATACGCACACGCGTGTGTATGTGTGTGTGTGTGTGTGTGTGTGTGTGTGTGTGTTTGAGTGTGTGGGCCTAGTCCTCTTCTGCATGAATGTCATGGCCATAAATGAATAAAAAAAACTCATTTCCATTTATATTTTTTTCATTGTGATGTCCACTCGAGTTCCCTCTTTGTCACTCAGGTTTGCCAGTTGCTCTAAAACGCTGTGGTTGTTTGGATTCAGCCACTGAGGTTTGCAGATTATTTCAGTCCCCATGCAGAGTAGTTCTGCCTTCCATGTTTGGACAGAGCTAAAACTTCTTTGACTACTTGATCCACCAAGAGGAAGATAATATTCTAAAGGTTACCTGACAGTTATTACCAGTTATGTGTTTAAAACTGTATTTAGACTATTTTAGGTTACAGACAACAATGTGAACAATTGTTATATTATCAAAAAAGACTGCCTAAACCAAATATCCTAAAAGAGTCAAAAATGTAACAGCCTTTAATACCTTGTGTTTCCAGCAAGTTATTTCATCATTACATTCACCCGTAATCAATAAATTATTATTCATAAATTTTGAAGCAATTGATTATTGTAAAACTTTATTACATTTGACCCATTTAAAAGGACATTTGGCAAGATTTTGACAATTTATTACATTATCTGACAATTACTGCATTCCTCTAACATGTTAATGAGATATCCAACAAGTAACAAGTATTCTGATTACTCTGAGGAGTGATTCATGTTTGACATTAACTATTGTGGATTGCAGTTTCCTTTTTGGTAAAAAGATTACTGCAGTCCCGTTTGATATAACCCAAGCTCCTCAACCTTGTAAGGAAGAAATATGTAGCTTGTGAAAAAATAATGAAGCCAACCAGTGGGTTAGCCAAAAGGAAAACAAAAGACACAAACACTGAAGTGATTAAAAATGTATGATTTCATTATAAATCAGCAGCCAGGGCACATAAAACATCAAGAAACACTGGTATTGGCAGTAACAGACTGTCCTCCAGCCAAAAACGACCCCATAGGTCAGGGGTGTCCAACCAAAAACTCCACCAGGTGACTTCACTGATCACCTCACCTTGTATCAGAAAGGAGGAACTAATCAGTGAAATCACCTGGTGGAGGTCTTGGTTGGAATGAAAACGTGCAGCCTCTTGGCCCTCCATGGCACATGACTGGACACCCCTGCCATAGGTCATGTGTACAACATATACCTACGCTTTAAAATGAAGCGACCTCTAGTGGTCCTGTACAGAACAACACTGTGGTGTAGTGATGAGGGAGCAACAGATTTTGGGTAAAGAGGCCTGACCTTTTCCTAACCTTAACCATTTTACAAACCATTCCCTCACCTTTACAGTGACCTTTTCCTAACCTTAACCAGGTGTTTTTAGTGCCTAGCGAGCTCAGGGTCATATCAAAGGGTAGGAACAACAACCTATGTGGTGGTATGATATGGAGGACATGTTGTAACAGTTTGACCTGAAGGAGGAGGAGGATCCTCTGACAGTAGAATATTTCAGTAACAAGGTCACCTTAAAACTCCAAACCCTCACGACCAATATCTAATGAATCTGAGAAATGGTCATCAATTATTAACTAAAATTGATAAGACATCAGTGAAAATAGGTTTGTGTGTGTGTGTGTGTGTGTGTGTGTGTGTGTGTGTAAGTATTTGAGTGCGTGGGTCATATTTTGGCAGTAGTCCTCGTCCATCCTCTCGATGGTGAAGGTCAAAGAAAAGCAGAGATGTTATGGAGGGTGAGATAAGTGTGTGTGTGTGTGTGTGTGTGTGTCAGTGTTGAAGGGCAGGAAGAATGGTTCCCGTGCAGGCTCCAAAGCCAACCCTGTATCCAGCTCCTTCACAGTAACCTGCACAGATGGGGAGAGGCAAGACATCACTGCGTTATTATGATTATAAATATTACAATGATATTCATAGTAATGAATAACTCCCATTACGGTAACTGAGTAAATCTACTTCCACCCAATGACATTCTTTTTTTGTTGTTTTTTGTTTGATAGTAACTCATTTTTAATTTGAATACATTTTAAATTGTCCACTTTTTCGTTTTACTGAATTTAATTTATTACAGCAGTGATTTCACTTCTGGTTTAAGTATTAGGTCATGGTTCTGGCATATTGTCCTGTTGGTCAACTTAATAGATGAGAATGTGATGAGACTCATACCTCTGCCAGCACTATGCAAGTACATTTTACCTATTTGTTGAGAGTCACTTGATCTTTACAAGTGTGATGAGCGGTGTTGATATTTTACAGTGAGTCCCTGTCAAGAAATTATACAGAAAAACCTACTGGACAGCATCAGTATTTTTATATTTTGTGATGTAAAATTGGTTATATTTTCTTTGAAACCACAGGACCTGAAACAACATACATGTGACAGAACAAATATTGCATTATTCAGCGTCATATTCAGTGTCATGTATATGTATATACATAACACTGTCGACTGCAGACAGAAAGCAGCTCTGCAGGACGGCCCTCTGCCATCCAGAAAGAAAGGACGTCGATTTTTGAAAGTGTTATAAAAAGTATGTTAGCAAAAGTATGTGAAAATGCATTCAAAGTACATTTAAAAGTACAGGTGATTAAAACAGGCTCTGCAAATTAGTTTCTACCATTATTGGAATTTCAATTTTTTCTTATATTGAAGCTCAGCTTTGATCAAAAGAGCACTGCTCAGAGATTTTAGAGATCAAAAATCCCAATCCCAATACACATGAAAAATTAAATAAAATACAAGGTCAAAGGAGTCAATATTTGTAAAAAATGCCAATATGTCTATAGAATGGGGGTAAAAGTATAAATTGGGTGGAGTGTGTTTGTGTGTGTATGTGTGTGTGTGTGTATGTGTGTGTGTGTGTGTGTGTGTGTGTGTGTGTGTTTCTTGTAGTGTTCAAGTAGAAAAATTCAATTTTTGAGGGGAAGACAGTGAAACAGTGAGCGAGAACAGCCAGATAAAACCAAAGCAGTGGGATGAATGAATTATTAATATTACACTGTACTGAGACAGAGGCCTCTGATGCTGCCGCTGGCTGTGTGCTCAGCTTGTGCAGCAGCTTTGACTGCAACAAGTTGGGAAACCTGAGGGTCTGCAAAGGCGGCTGACGTGACAGAGCTTGAACTAGCTGATTTGCTGTTTATTTGCTGACTCCACCAGCTTTCAACAACTTGCCATAGGGTTAGTGTTTGGACACAACGTAAAAAAATCGAATGCCAACTTTTTTTCATGTACTGGGTAAAACCCAACACTGACCTTTGTCTAGCCAACTGTTATTTCTGATAGCACCAAATCCAGCTCACTTGAAGTTAGTAAGGGAGTTCCACATGGAGCTATTTTAGGGCCTTTATTATTCACTTTGGCTGGGTTGTACCAACAAGGATTAATTTTTTAAATCAAGGACAAGATACTTTAAACTCCAATTTAAACTACGATCTGGTTTTAACTTTAAACTTACACTTTTGAACAGGTTTGAGCCAGTTGCTGCATTTTTGAGCAAAATGATCATGTTGTCCATTATCCCCACTGATCCATTATCAGAGGCTGCCAGTTTCCAGTTTAAAACAATGCTGCTGTCCTCATATGGCACCTTATTGTCTCCTATATAATTTGGACATACTGTTCCATTTATTCAATCAAACATAATTCATTTAACTTGATTATTAAACTTAATTTATTATTTAAGTTAAGTTTAAACCACTAAACTTGTATTACTAAACTAGCCTTAGATGTTGCAGCAGAGCCAATTTTAAATCTGGATTTACTGATTTTAAACCTTGCTCTGCTAAACTCTGATTAGAACTAAGATTAAAATTATACATAAAAAGAATTACATGACATTATCTGCCCGTTGCTGCTCTTTAAAGTTCATTTAGATGCAGATCATAATAATTTGTATGCCTCCAGATTCACATTTCAACAAGCCATCTCCAATGTACAATCTGCTTTTGACACTTTCCAGGTGTCACTCATTGATCACATTGTCTTAACCGTGAAAAACCAAAATGCCTTTTATTTTCAAGATTCCAAGGATATGATCCTTAAGGTGTTGGGATTTTCACATTTCAGAGTTGATTAATTGAGAAGATTGATAAACACTGATCCAAGCACATAAGAAATGTGCCTCATCTTAATCAGCAACTGGCCATTTTCATCAGTGCAAAGTAAAAAAAAAAAAAAAAAAAAAATCATTGAGAGACTCTTTTTAGCCCAGTTTTAGTGCTCCATGTTGCCCCCTGGAAGTGGCCTGACATATTCTTGTAGGTGGAATACTTCCCTATGTACACTATCTCTGATTATAGTTTGATGACCATTTCACAAAGCTACAGTAAACATGCAGCCGCCCATGAATAATGCAATCTCCCTCTGGACAGTTTAGTAATATCTAATACACATTAAATGTAATGTAACAAATATGCAAATATTGCGATGGAGATGCCTCTGTGGGGCTTGTTAGTATCATTTTGAAAATACCAGCCCACTGACATGATGTGCATCAATCCCCAAACTTTCCTCAAAATCCATCCTCAGTGTCTTGAGATATCAAGCGTGTCCTGAAAGACAACAGTGCTGAGGATGATGAGTGGAATCTAACCTGTGATGGAGACGTCATCTCCGTCCTTCAGGAAGGTTCTGGTTTCTCCTGCGCCCAGATCGATGCTCTTAGATCCCCTCCATGACAGCTCCAGCATGGAGCCGAAACTCTCTGGGTCCTTGAAACACACAGTGGAGTTATACATACAGTACACACAGACAGGTTATCCACATGGAAATATATTGTACATATCAAAACACATGGCTCAGCAGTGAGCCAGCTGGCCTAAATGACAGACAGGGAGACAAACATTCTCTCTCTCATATATTACAGTATACATCCCCCTCCACACACACATATGCCTGCAAAAAATATCACGTCATGACATCATGGGATTTCTGTGTTCTGTGTTCAGAGCTCTGTTTACGAGCTGGTGTGCCAGCAGATGGGGGGGGGGGTTCGAGCTGAGACTATTTACATATTCATAGATCTGCACATTTTTAATGAGGGCAAGATTTAGAGTTACATTTAAGCGGTTTTAAGGGACTAAGGGGTGTTTTTTCATGGACAAAACTTCTAAATATGTAATATTGTGTAATAGAGATAATTTTTTAGGGACTTAATAAATGAATGGAGTCGAACTTTAAGATTTTGTATTATGGTAAAATGGTGAATTCCAAAAGCCACTTTAACTATACTTGTGAGGATGCTTTATTGATTACATTCTGTCTGCAGCTGTCTTTCACCTTCACTCTCTATAGCACATCCTTATCCTTAACCCTTACATGAACATGATTTCAAAATCTAATCCTTCCTTTAACCTTAAAACCAAATATAGATATGAGGACTGGCAAAAGGAGGATTTTTAAAAATCTGCTATGCCTGTGAGTATGGTAATAAAAGAACACACAAACACACTCACAGGTCCACTGATGGTACCCGAGGCCAGCAGGTCTCCTGGTCTCACGTTGCAGCCATTGACTGTGTGATGGGCAAGCTGCTGCTTCATAGTCCAGTACATGTACTGAGGACAGATGCATACATGGAGATTGAAAGAGAGAGAGAGAGAGAGAGAGAGAGAGAGAGAGAGAGAGAGAGACTCTGTCAACAAAGTATCGGTTCTCCACTGCTATCGACTGTATATGTGCCCATCAGGGAAGCTGCAGACAGAGACTGCATCCCTGCAGTCTAAAGACCACTGCAGGCCTTCTCTGCTAGAGTTAGCCTGATAAACTGTTTTTACATATGCATCTTGCCTCATGCAGGTTTAAAAATTATACCATGAAAATGGAGAAAAGCTCACTGAAAGAGTGCTTGAAATCCTCGATTTTCACCTAGCAGTTTGCTGAGGACCAATCATCGCATATGCCTAACATAGACTTAAAGTCCTTTACCTCAGTTGAATGAAATAAAAAATGAATGACAAACTGAATGATATCACTTTATAGATGGCCAAGCAGTTACAGAGACCATCCTTCAACCAGATAACCTGGATTTAACCCTCACCCTGCTTAAGTGTCCATGAGCAAGACAATAAATCCCTACCGACTCCAGAGCTTGTTGGTATTGTGCTAACCCTCTGCTCTCTGTGCAGCAGCGCAAAAGACAAGGGACTATGGGCCTCATTTTCTTTTTATTAAAATTTAATGACCAGAGACGCTGGCTCAATCGGTATCGCGTGGATTCTGCTTTAAGCATCACAACATTATCATATCATTTACTATAAACCAGTGGTTCTCAACTGGTGAACTGTGGTCCAACAGTGGACCGCAGGCACGTAGGCCCACTTCATCAGAAAGGGCACAAAAACAAACAGAACAAAACAATAAAAATAAAAATAAATGCAGATCACCAGCACTGCATTTTTATTGTGAGCTTCAATTCCCCCAAGCCCTGATCCTCAGCTAAGATTAAACAAATAATAAAATATCTGTTTATAGGAGAGTTTGAATATTATGTTTTTACCTTAGTCTAGCTTTGGACCGTGACTTTAGGACTTGGCCAGATGTGGAGCCCACGGCAACACCAGCTGAGAACCACCGCTACAGACAGAGAGGTGTCTATGGCTCAGTATAGCAGGCTCTTACCTTGAAATTAGACTTGCATATGGTTGCTGCCTCTGCCATGCCTTCCCCTTAAGACAAATCACAGAGCACAAGTCACTTATGTTGGAACAGAAAATTCTTTACAACATACAGCAGCGAGTAGTCAGTAGTTGGTTATGTAGTAGTAAATTGAAAGATGAGCAAACTACGGCTTCCAGTCATCTGATCATCATAAACAGGGCCGGGGGATATTAATATTATATGGACTTGCATGTAACTTGCATCAGTGATGTACGACTTTTGATGATGTATGCTCTGAATTTGGGTCACAGAGACTGATGTCAGCTTAAACAGGAGGACAGCCGAGTTTGGGTGGCTTTACTCTCCACTACATCCCTGCTTACAACACTGTATGTATCTGTGTGTGAGTGCTCCATGAAAACATAATGGAGTGGTGTGTGTGGGAGGCATGGCAACCACTCTGCTTAAAGTGTAGGTAGAAAGTATAGGCGGTAAAATATTAAGCAACAGAATGAGAGGCAGAGAGGGAGAGAGAGAGATTAGATGGAGCTCTCAGACATAAAAAGCATTTAATGGTAACTCATTACCATGAACGGCCTCAGGGCTTTCACTATCAAGCACGGTGTATATGTGTATGCGTGTGTGTGTGCACGCGCGTGCGTGTGTGTGCATGTGTGTGTGTGTGTGTGGGTGGGTGTCTGTGTGTGAGGAAGCATGTTTAACTACAAAACGACATAGAGAAACCATTACAATTTATTTGATTATAGTCGCCTCATGTGCAGCTACTATAAATATGTACAGTACCTTTTAGCGACACGAACAGATTAATGTTGAAGGTGTAAGCATCGTCGTGCCGCAAGTAGGGGAGGGGCTCAGGCTCCTGCGGCGAGAGCAGGACAAGAGGAATAACAGGAATAAAATGAACAAAAATCATTAACTCTCAGATGCAGCAATACCATTTTTTCACTGCCTATATAAAGCTTCCATCTGTATGGGATTCTGAAGGCTGGCACCGCAACCAGTTCCAGTATTTCATGTTGAAATTCAATATCTTTAAATTTGACATTTAACATGCAAATTGGAAAAATATTGACATCGACATTTTTCAGTATTTCTCCAATCATTTTATTCTTGCCAGAGTAGAATAGTTTCTGAAACAGCGTTTAAACCAGCGTGTTGCACTGAAACTCTCAAATAAAGTCCAGGATGATATTTGCTGGCCTTTTAGTGTCATAATTAATCAATGACAAAATAAAGAGAAACATCCAATCTTGGATACTTTTATACTGCAATATACAGAGCCAGAAAAAATAGTAAAAATGAGTCAAAAGTGACAAGACAATGAGACAATGAAAAAAAAAAAAAACATTACCATAAACTATATTTATATATAAAATAATATTATATTATATTTTTATATAATATTTAATATAATTTTATGCTTATATTCAAAATGATATTATAAGACAAATTGCCAGTGGATTACCCCCAACAAATAGTAAAAGAAAAAGAAAAAAAAAATCACCAAAAACTTCCCCCCAAAATTGAAAAATTGAGGCTGAAATAAAAGTTTTAAGGGTAAAATACAAGGGTCCCTGCCTTGGGCCCCCAAATGCCTATGGAAAGCACTGGCTAGGTATAACTTTCCACTTCTGCTCACCCTGCCTCTCCCAGAATAACCTTAGACATCCCCATGGGCTTGTTTCTTTCAGTGCATGGAGGTAGAATTAACAATACATAGTGAAACTGACTGCACAGTAACAGCAAGAGTGAGGGGTTTTTCCATCTGAGAAAAGGTTGCAACCCTGAGTCCAAGCACAACATGTCTTGTGGCTCCATTGCACTGTGGTCTTAGAAGTAGGTATCTCTGCCTCTGCAATGACGGATTTCTCCCTGTATGATTGTTGATGTTGGTGAAAAATGCTGAGTCTAGCAAGAAGTGCTCAGGGACTGACCGCAAAACCTAATGGTTACGGTTTTGATGGTTTTAAGAATGGATTTTTAAAAAAAATAAATTATCAGTTCACTTTTTTATGTGAACTGATAATATGTCATGACATATTTTCAAAAAATATGTCATGACATTTTGATCCACACAAGCATCCACCAACATATCAAAGTCTACAGGGAGAGAAAGGCGAATAATGATCACTGACTGCTGCGAAAGAAGACGTTCTAATACAGTCCTTTGGCCATCGGGGGGCAGTGCTGGGCACTTGCTAAACAGAGGCGAATGTAAGGCGTCTATTGTCTGTGAGGCTAACTGATAGAGAATGATCACTGCATTTGATTCCAGATATTTACCAGTAACTGGACTGTTATCATCATTGTTCCACTGCCCTATTTGTAATGAGGACATAAATATAAGCTGATGTGAAATTCATAGTTGAAATATGATATCAGTTTCAGAAGATGTCCACTAGCACTGAAGCTACATGCTGGTGACTGGTTGCATAACCAAATAGAAAAAAAAAAAAATCTTTTTTTTTTCTTAAATGGTTCCAGATGTTATTCATCTAAGCACACAGAAATATGAATCTTCTTACCTAGCCTCTGGCATGATAACTAAATAAGTAAATAAATAAATAAATAAATAAATAATATAGATTTGAGAGCTGATTTCCTAGAATAGTCCCACTGAGGGCTCCTCATTTTACTCTGTTTATCCCAGTTTTAGTGCTCTACGTTGCCCCCTGGAGGTTGAAATACATATTCTTGTAGGTGGATTAAGTACCCATGGGCTATCTCTAAATCTATCTTATCATTTGTTTATTTATTTATTCATTTATTCACCTTACCACAGAAGTCATTCCAGTGTGGTGTGCGAGGATTTTAACAGAACAGCTTCAGGGGTGTCAATCTGTAAAACCTGACATGCAGCCTGCCTCACTCTGCATACACGAGCTGCTGACACTAAAACAGTTGCATTAAATGCTGTTTCATGGGCTTTGTCCACCCTGTGTATAACACTGACAGACTTGTAACATATTGATTTTTTGGTATGGAATCATGGAATCACATGGCACAAAAAGATCAGTTTCCACTCTCCCAAATATCAGAGGCTTAACTGTGAACCTTGTACTGACCTGGACGATGTTGGGCTCAACAAAAGGCAGCAGGGCCTCCATGGGCACGACCCAGGGTGAGATGGTTGTCCCAAAGTTTTTCCCCAGGAAAGGACCCAGAGGAACGTATTCCCAAGCCTGGATGTCCCGTGCTGCAAGTAAACACAAATATGATGTAAACAAAGCAACAATGGCATGATAATTACCAATATTAGTAAAACTCTCTCTGGATAAACACCAGACTTGCTTGTCAGCAGTGGGACTCCATTTGGACACATAAGACCACCATTCTATGTAAGGGCAAAATAAGGACAATGTAACATACCTCTACATTACGCTACATACCTCTACCTTATATGCCAAATGATAACTTTAATAGGTTTAATAAAAAAAAAAAAATAAATAAAAAAAAAACTGGCATGGGTTAAATATTGGACCTGAGTAAGAATTTGCACACTTTCAAAAATATGCACAAACACACACATATGAGGAACAGATAAGGACTATCTCATGGATAACTGGATTAAGATGGGTAATTCTCGTCTGGGTTTTAATTGAAAATATTCTATCTGGGGTTCAAATCATATGCGCTACAGTCAGCCGACGCTCTCGTTTCTACTCTCACTGTTCTCACAGTCTGATAACCACTCTGCTGCCACTGCAAAATCTCCTTGCATCTGCATTTCTCTGAAATGTCATTTGTCAGTCCAAAGGACTAACCCATCTGTCAGCCAAAGTGACTTCTGGTCAATGAGCCATCCAGGCAGCGTCTGCGCTGTGATGGACCGGCCGGGACTTCTGTAATAGTCACAATAACGCTATTGAAGTAATCATTTTATTTTAATAATACCAAAATTATGAAAGCTTTTAGATTGCTTTTCTAATTACTTAGAGAGAGGTAGATTTCTCCAAGGAAAAATGGTTGAACATATTAAGAAAATAACAGAAAATCCAAGATGTCGCAGTGCTGGGTACCCTGTTTGACTGACAGGTGATTGTTGTGCTTACCAGTCTGAGTGGATTTTGCCAATAAATTCAAATTCTGACTCAGAACTCCCCAACTCACTCTAAGACTGAGATCACTCAGATCACCTGAGAGTGGATTTGACAGCAGTGTGATAAACGCAGCCTTGAAATACACATCTCTCTACAAAACCTCTCTCCCCGTGCGGTCTTTCTCATTCCCTTCCACTGTGAAACTAATGAAGCAACGGTGAGATTATGCTCTACTATAAGTGTCTTAATCACACTCTATCAGTCTCTTCCTGCATCCCAACACACAGAGATGGCTCATTGGCCAAACCATTCCCTCACCCACTGGGAGAATCCAAGAATTGCTTCTCAATTAAAACGGTGTCATGAGAGGAAGGCAGAGTTGCGGAGGAAGAACGGGGCCATCTGAGTCAGTGCACAGTTCTGTGTTAGAAACTGCGGAGAGGAAACCTAGGGAAAGTGTGGTCGGCTAAGCGAATGACGAATGGCTTCAGCAGTCAAGCACAAAATGAAAGCAATGTCACTTCTTTCTCCCAAGCTGCATATTCAGCATTATCACACTGCGCTGTGCTGAATATATTGAGGCCTACTGCACAGAAGCATCTGTGCACTATTACGATGGGTGCGCCTTAAAATAAACAGGTCTTGTCTGGAGAGCGGTCAAAAAAGGGGAAAGACGACTCATGCATTTCTCTTAAGTAATGCTGTACTTCAAAGAACACGACCTCAGTTGGAAGGTATATCTTACATTTACTTTAATGCCATGTATTAAGCCAGAGTTACCTCTTTTTTTATTTTTTGCACAAGAGGACACTATTCTGCATTCGCCGATCAAGGCCATAGTCTCAAATCAGAATTTCCGTTACGTTTGAACAAGTGAACATTTCAAGTTACTGCCATCACTTCATAAAAAAACACTCAGGTAAACAGGAGGGCACTTGCTCTGCGTCTGTGACTCTCCTGTGTGTATTCTGCACGGAGCTCCAGCCACATAAGCTGTATCAGTGCTCTCATGTGGCCTAGTCCTTTATGAGAATGGCACTGTGCTCCTATTCTTCCTCACACCTCCCTCTGCCAAGGGCCATAAAAAAGTAATAGCCGCTGCTACGCTTCAAAGAAGGCCATTGCAGGATCTGGCAAAGGAAGAATAAAAAGGAAAAAAAAAAAGAAAAAAGAAAATAAAGGCCAGTTGCTGTGCTGAAATGCCACTTGCTTTACACCCTAAAAGTCTCCCTAAATCACAAGCAGTCCGGCTCTGGCGTGGCATGAGAGGTGCAGGCAGTTTAGCAGATTAGAGATTGCTTCAATATTTAACCAAGCAACAGGAAGGCAGGGCTGGGAACGGCATTCCAGCAGCAGGCAACACAACAGGCTGAAGCCAGCAGGGCTGCAAGGGACGAACTGGATGTATTCTCTACTGTGACTGAAAACAAACTTGACTGTAGCAAAGATGAAAACATATTGAGACTGAATGCACATAATGCACATACTTTTGATACAACTTACACAAAATGTACAGGTGTTTTAAATAATTTGATTTTGTATTTTTCTTTTTTTTTTTTTTTTCAATTTCCTGCCATTTAATTATTTTCTTGAGAATTTGGGCAACTGCAGCTGGCTCAATTTCCCTCGGGGATCAAATAAGTATTTCTGATTCTGATTCTGATTCTGATGGACATTACTTTACTATGAAATACTGAAATTGAAATGCTGAGTAATTTGATGGTAATTTCATAGAAATTAAAATGGCTGTGCAAAAAAATACACAAGAAATCTATAACTCAAGTAAATCTCTTTTTTAACATCAAAATCAACAAAGAGAATATTACCAATGCAAAATGGAAACAGTAGCTACTACCAAATAATTTCAAAGAGGAACCAGAGAATAACCACTTTGATATGGAGGGGGGAACACATGGACACGCAGATATTTGATATTTTAAAAGGCAGATATTGGTAGTGTGCAGTATGGCATATTGAACTGTCCTGTGTAACATATACTCTCAGTCTATTTTGAATGAGCCATGCTTTTCTTTTACTCAAACTGTTTTGTGTCCCCGTCATTTTTACTTCTACTTCAGAAAAATCTCAGCCAAAGTAAGAGCCCTTCAGCTGCACGTTGCTGTAGTTTGCTGCTCCCTGCACTCCTGCGGCTCAGTCGCCCCTCTCTGCTCCCTGGCCGTGAGCCAGCGCTGCTCTCAGACATCAACACGTCCAACCTTCAGGTCAGTCCACATCTGACCTCATATTACACTCATCGTTCTCCATTTGTACACACACTGATGATGAATCACACAGGTGGCTCTCAAAATGCAGCTGTGCAGGGCCCTCATTTGAGAGGAAGAAACTCACAAATTCATGATAAACTCTGAAAATCTAAGATTATTTATGAGAGTATGAGAAAGATAGATAAGAAAAAGTATCTTCTGAGTTTTTTTCTTGTAAATTTGTGACGTTATAATCACTGAATTTTCTATTTTTTTTTCTCATGAAAAAAACTGGCCCTGCTACTCTGTTGTACATTTGCAGCAAAAAAAGACTTTCATTCTGGTTGTCTGCTACATGAACAGTCAGCACTGCTCCTTCCACAAGGGGAGAATAAACTCTCCAAGGGGGCGGGTGGGGTTAGAGGAGTGACACAGCCCCCTGGTGTGGGACAGCGAGCCAGCCAGCCAGCCAGCCAGCCAGCCAGCCAGCTGATACAAGGTGTTGTATTAAAAATCTGATTTGCTTGAGACAGTATTGAACTGATTAGTTAGTTATTGTACTGCACCGGTTGTCTATGGGAAGCTCTTCTCCTAACATAACAAAACATCTGGATCAGATTTCACACAAGAATACATGGATATGATCAGCTTGGTATTATGATTATGGCTTATGAGAAGGAATGGGAAGCCCCAAGAAGCCCTAAGATTCACTGCAAGAGCGATGCTTCAGATCCAAACAAAGCTATAGCATGTAGCGAAGAGCCGGCTGTCCTGTTCAAGACAACATGGAAAGAAATTTCTTACACAAAAACACAAGTTTCAAACTGGCATTCTTGGATTTATGTCTTGTCTAAAACTGTTTCAGAAGCTCTTCCATTCTGAGATAAATATCATTTTAGGGAAACTTTGAATACTTGGATATTTTGGATGAGATGGATAAAATCAAATATCATGATATTTCTGACCAAACACCCCGATATCAATATGTGACAATAATGTAGGAATGATAACTGGTGCTTTCATAAGATATCTATAATCAAGACATTAGTGATAAACAGTCACTAGTAATGTGAATAAGATGGCCAAGCAGGTATTGGTAAATTATAGGACAGCCACACCAGTTTAATAATTTCATATAATAATAGCTACATCCCTTTGCTGTAATGCAGCCTTTAAAACCAGGAAAAGACAGCACTTATTACCACCGCATCAAAGCATTAGACAAGCCAGGGTTCGATGGGGCAAGAAAAGAGAGGGTATATTAGAGAGAGCAAGAGAGTGACAGCAGCATGCACGCCCTGGAGATTTCCCAGTTGAATAAATAATACATATTCCCAGTCATGTTCTGATGGGAAGCTTACTCTGCCATTTAATCTGAGGCCAGCTTCCATATGACTAAAGATGAAGTGGCTGCATCAGCATCTATAATGCAGAGCCAAATTAAGGAACAAGTGCACTTCTAAGTGAAGAGTCACTGCTAATTAATCGTGTTGGTATGGCAGGCAGACCGTCAGCTTTCATCTAATAACTAGTTTAAAACCATGCTCACATCATTTTGTGAAATAAGCATGAATTCTGAAGAGCAGACTGTGTTGGGGACACAAATGAGAGGGTTAAAATAAAAAATATTAACATAATAATAATAAAATGATAATAAAATAAAAAATATATATATAAAGGGTTAAAATGGTTCCAAGATTAAAACAAACAACAATGACAAAAAAAATAATAATAATAATAATAATAATAATAACTTTGCCTAATATTAGGGTTGAGGTTTCTTGACTTGATGGATTTCCTGTGCTGACTCATTTCCTAAATTCATGATGCAAAAAAAAAAGTCATTTTTTCTTGGTCAGAAGTTTGTATTTACAGAAAATATGATATCATGTTTGCATGGTTTACTTGCAGTTGGCTTGTTAATATAACAAATCTAACAGCAAAAAAAAAAAAAAAAAATGTTCAAGTTTGAGGCGATGGATAATTGGCTATTGGATGTTGGCAGGTCCGTGTGTTATTGTGTTGAACGGATGTGTTTGACTGCTCAGCTGTCAGAGTGTGTGTTTGCCCTCTGGCTGTGTGTACTGGACACCAGTGCTCCAGGCAAACTGAAGCTAAGTCAAACTCTGCAGTGAAGCAAGTGATGAAATTTTGATTGCCATGTCGGCAAAAGCGAGGAAAATAAGGCCAAGCCTGAGAATAACCACAATTCGGAGTAAGATTTTGGTGATGGCTTAAGATGAAATCCAGGTTTTATCCAATGTCTCTGATTTGTCTCCTCCCCTGGTATGGAAAAGTATTTAAAATCATATGTTCAGACTGATGTTTAGTGTTGCTTGTTTGCTATTATTTAACCAGTCAACAGATTTCAGAGAAGCTTTGAAACAAGCTGAAGCAGGAAGTGAAGTGAAGGGCAGAGGAGGAGCTTGTAGAAATTTACAAAGCTCAGGCCAGGAACTAACGATAGACTGGCTGTAAATTGTATGGTGGAAAGAAGACCCACAGTGACAACTCTGAACATTGTCATTTTACTGGAAGAAAATGTATGTGATATTGCTTAATGTAGCTTTAATGTAGCTTTAACATTTTGTGCTCATTACTCAAACCTTTGTGAGGCTATGCATCAAAATCTATATTTTGCAAACACATACAACAAGGATGATATTTGTGTGATGGTGCTTTGAGTCAAGGCCCTTACCACTCCAGTCATTCATGAGCACCATGCCAAAGATGTGTTCATGGGCTCTCTCTATGGGGATTGGCTCTCCTAAGCGATTCCCTCCTCCGACAAAGAAGGCCTGATAACAAGTAGAGAGGCAACAGATTAAATATGATACCAAAAAATATTGCTATATTGCTGCACATATACATGTGGTATCCCTGAGAAGGACAACTCAGTGCTGGGATCTATCTTCCTCAGTCATTCCAACATCTGTTTAGACATTAGACATGAAGTCAAAGTGGTGAAGAGATCAAGTAAACTCTAATCACCATTTCCAGCTCAATGTCCAACTGCTTTGACGGTCCGAACACTGGAGGGTTGGCTAAGAGAAAAGAAAAGCACATGGTTATCCGTTTAAGAGGTTAAACTGCTGGCTGGTCACAACTTGTCCCAGCAACAATGTGACAAATTGTTATTTTAACTTGGGCACAATGCAGTCAAACAGTAAGTTACTTTTGTTTTCACTGCCTCTCATTGTAAAACTGAAGGTGAATTATCCAATTACTGTTTCCTGCCACTATTCTTGATTTGTTTTCATCAAACTTAATCAACAGCCACATACACTAAGAGGCTTAATTAACTAAGCGAATGCAGGGCAAACATGATTTTTTTTTTTTTTTTTTTTTTAATTCTAGTATAGTATAATGTGTTTTGGGGAGTGTTTTTTTTTTCCTGCCATTGTTTAATGTGAGCCCTTCTTCCATCTAGTTGTCTCTACTTTGATAACAAATGGTAGAAAAGTTGACTTTCTCTGGACACTGCCACGATATTTGACTGATCATTCACAGGGTGGGACACTGACTTATCCTTGTTTTTAAAGGTAAGGAAGAAAGCCAGTTTGGAGGGTGCAGCCTCAGTGGAAACAAAACTCTGCCAGACAATGAGCAAAGTAATAACATGACCTTTGAAATGAATAAAAAGAAATGAGTAATGAGCAAATTTGCTGAGCAATACAGAGCTCTAATAAATAGTGTTATTTAAACAGGTGAGTGTTCTTACTTGGGTCAGGCCTCATCTGTCCTGAGGGCCGGCGGATGGGAGTCCCAGAAACCACAACTGATGATGCTCTGCCGTGGTACCCGACCGGAAGCCTCAACCTGCACAAGTCCACCACAACGTCAACACCATAAGGATCACAGTGGGAAGACGCATATTTAGTTTGGACGTGGACCGCTGTGCTCAGAACGGCCGATGCATTAACCTTGTATAAAATGATGGGGTCGCACTAGTGAGAGCATACACTCAGTGGCCACCTTATTAGCTCCACCTGCACAATCTAATCCAGTCCAACTGTTTTGCCATAAAGTTTCCTCTCCTGCTGCCTATAATGATCGGCTTGTGTTGTTGTCATAGTAATAGAGGTGTTCATTCACTTCTATGTTTGGCATTGAGCTCATAGTTAGTGCTGCTGTTGGACTGGACTGCATTTTACTGACAGCTGTTTCTACTATTCTGTCCCCCTTATGTATATAAATAGGGAGGACAAAAACTTAGAAACACCTCTCAATATAATGCAGTCCAGTACAAGACCTCTGCAAACTACAACCTTAATAATAAACATAGAATTAAACTGACACATTCTCTACAATGTCCACATTTGTTTGTTTGTTTTACTAATTTTCAGGTCATTTTCTGCTGATTTTCTTGTAAAGATTTGCAGTTTTTTGGGGAATGCTTGGGTCATTTCTGGCTAATTTGCTCATCACCTTTTTCACCATGTTTCTGAAAGTGAATTTGCTCAGATTTCAAAGGGCTAAATGCTTAAGAAAGGCATCTGGATGCAGCCTTCCCCAAGCATTTAAGAAGAATTCAGCATCACTGATCTGACATCTAAATATAAAAAATTAATAACTTTAAATGTAGTTTTCTAGTTACTCATGTTTTGTTGCTAATTTTCTGTTTCACCCTTTATTTCTTTCTTTCTTGCATTTTTTTCATTAATGTTCAGATACTTTATTGCTGATTTTCCCATTGCCTTTTTTCCTGTGTTTTTGAAAGAAATCAAGTGAATTTGATCTGTTAATTGAGCCTTCAAGAAATGTATTGGTTGTATAGGTCCTATATTTGGGAGGGCAATTTGCCTAGTGGGCCTGATGGCTCTGGGAGAAAGATGCGGATAATTCAAATGAGTTTGTTGATGATATGGGTTAAGAGATGCTTCATTAATGCTGGTTCAAGCAGCTGACCAAATAGACCAGTATCTGTCGTACATGAAGTGTTTGTGGGCCATTCAGTTCAGGTGCTCTATATGCATTTTCAAGTGATGATCTGCAACATTTTCCTAGAAATAAATGTCCATTCTCTTGCAAAGGCATGGAAAAAGACACCTTGCCAGTCATCTTTATAACCAATCCGGATTGTCAGTCTCTGAGAGACAAAGACAAGATAGAGATGCACTGGCAGTCTTTGCATTCCTCCCAGGAGAGCCAGAGAATAAATGAAGGCTGGCTGTAATGTATGACTGAGGCATGCTGCAGGGATGCTCCAAGAGCCATGCTGCAGTGTTTAAATGCAGACTAATGCACTGAGGCCCAAATCAATTAGAGAAACCTTGTAGTGTCCCTACACCAATCACTGCTCCCCGAAAGCCTTGAACAATTTGTTCCAGCCTGCCTCTCAATATCAATCTGAACAAAGGGAATAAATAAAGGCTTTTCAACAAGCCCTTTAGGTCACTGACTGTTAATTCTATAGGAAATGCTCCTGTATGTTTGTGTGGTAGTGTACCAGTTGGGCATCAGGGCATTCTCCTTCCCCCTGAACATGATGCCGACATTGGTGGCATGATCTCTGGAGGAGTAGAAGTCAGTGTAATCCCCTGTGGAAAAACAGATAGGATAGTTGATAGGAGACACAGACTACTTTGCTGGATGATTCACTCAAAGTAACAACTTGATTTCCTGTGCCATGCCTTTGTCTTACTGAAGCCACTCAGAATAAAACCAAAATAATGTCATGTAAATGTAATGCATATATTGTCAGACAGTGCCCCCTTGTGCTGAACCACCCAAAATCCATTTCCTCTGTTGCAGCTGACTCGCCACACAGTGTCATGAAACAAAAGCCACATTAACCTAGCTTTCCATAATGTCAAAGGTCAGATACAGCAGGTCTTGAGATGCCGCATCGACAGAATTAAATGCATTATTCAAAAAGTGTGGCGTGACATCAGCTGCGGAGGTGTCCCGTTTTCGCTGACTGATGCTGGAAGAGGAATTTAACACAGGAGGAGCTCACCGATTTCTGCAGGAAGATACATAGTGGCTGTGCTCTGATGGACAAACGCCCTGCAGACACAAACAGAGAGAAACAAACTTTGGAAATCAAAGCTCTCTCTCAAGAAAATGACTAGACATAGACAAGCCTTTTGGAGATCCTAAATACAAGAATTTGACCACTATGACTTTTTGAAAGCTGATAACAACACTTTTTTTATGCAGATGGCAATTTTTTCATACCAACAATATATATATATATATATATATATATATATATATATATATTACATATATTATATTTGTCCATTTACTTTCTTTCTTTCACCGTAAAGGACTTGGAATGGACTTGAACCCAGACCACCATGGCCCTAGCCCAGCACCATGTGGTAGTCAGAATTCAAAAAGTATTCACTCTTAAGCTCACAATTTCATTTTTGTTAGCATAGAAAAAACCTCTGAGGCAGATTAAACCATGGAAGACTGAAACTCCCCACTGAAAGCCAGGATCATAATCACAATAATAATGAAACACATTCACGCATACCTTTTTTTGTAATGCCATCAAAATAGAACACCAGTGTAGTAATAAATACGTGATCAATCAAAGTGCATCGACACAGATCAACACAGACATGGATGGCAATAATAAACATGCAATATCAGACTTATACCGTATGTCAGTGTAATTAAGACACCAAATGTAGACTGACCTGGTCCGGAGGCTGACATCGTCTCTCAGAGTGCCCTCACTGGCTGACAGCAGGACCTGCAGGGTCCTCCTGGCTTCCCTCCAGGCCTCATAACCCAAACCCATGAATGCATTGAGCGTGGGCTGGCAGGAAGGCAAGCAGAGCATGTCAGTCCACGCTCTAAATTGATTCATGTAGCACACCATTTCTCTTGTGGATCAATACAGCTAATATGTGTGTGTGTCTATGTCCATCCATTGAGTAGTTTACTCTGTACACCGGTTCTGAGAAGTCTCTAATGTGGAGGCAGGCTGGAGGGAATTTTTATGTTTCTTGTCTTGGCTGTCTGCTTCTTTCTATTGTTATAATTTGCTTCAGTTTCACCTGCTTTTGTTTTTTTTTTTTAAGACCATTGTGAACTGCTGTGTTTTGAAAAGTGTAGCACAAGTAAACGTCAATAATAATAATAATAATAATAATAATAATAATAATAATAATAATAATAATACTCATGTTGGTGAGCATTCACCCTGCTCAACTGTCATTGAGTAAGACACTGCATAAACCCACTGGAAGCTGGCTTAACATACCAAGAAGTACAGAGCACTAACACACTTGTCAATAATAATAAAGCTCTGATTATTCTTTTCTATGAACTTGCCCTATATGAATTGCTGTGAGGCTCTGAGCTTTGGATATGAGGGGAGAGAGAAAAGGAGACAATAAAACACATGACTCTCAGGCTAGTAACTCTCTTTTGTATATTACATCTATATCTATCTATCTATCTATCTATCTATTGAAAGAAAATGCATTCAACCACATCAAGCTCAAGGTAAAACTATCCCCCCAGCTATTACCCTGATTGAGTATTATTCAGTAAGCACACTTTATTGGTTACTAAATGTGAAATTTGTATTATTGCACTTTTAAAGGGTTCATTCCTCATGTATTATTAGTTTGGCACTATTTACTGATGTGGTCACCTTAACATTTTGGATTCACCTCCTCTATCTCTTCTGTTTTATAAATGATTAACATGGTAACACAGCACAGAGAGGATTATGCCATTACCTGGTCAAAGACATGCTGATATTTGGACAGGATGGGTCCTCTGAACAAAGGCTTCATCACACTAAGGTCCAATATCTGATCTCCAATTGCAACCCCAATGCGATGTCTGGGCTGAGGAAGTAAAAAACATACTTTAACATCACTTGAGCCAGTCCACAAAGCCATTTAGCCTCCATCCATTGAGTCGCTTAGTCCATAGAGGCTAATTATTTCCAATTCTTGTTTCTGTCAGTGTTGAGCTGTGTCAAGCTAGCCAGGGTTAACCAAAATAACTGCAAGTAAGGCAATTTTGTATTTCATAAAAGCATAAATTTGTTGCTTAAAAGCACAAAAAATTAAATGTCTTCCAGTGTCCTGCGGAAAAAAAAAAAAAAATCATGTATAATCATGTGAGTGATATTAGTCTAACCAACTGACTATAGTGTTACACTACACATAGTTCACATATGAGTAATATGTTGAACCTCTACTTGCTCCATAGCTACCAGACCCTGCAACCCCTTTCCTTCTTGATTACGTTATCAATAAGGCTTTTACTTTTAAAGTGACCGGAAGTGTTGTATTTGTAGCCTGGCTAACTTGACACTGATCTGCTGCTGAGTTCCATTCAACAGTGTGTGGTAAGTGTTTGGAAACATTTCCTCCTTTATATAAGAACAGTGTACTTACGTTATCTGGTGTAGAGAACACTCCATAAGGCAGGTTGTGGAAGGAGAAATCAGACTTGGCATCTACTTTTATGAAGGACATCTTCCAGTTTGCAGTGGTATTCCGGTCTGTTCTACTGAGTGAATGAGTAGGGGCAGAGTAAGCTCTTCCAGATGTTAAAAATGCAGCCTTTGGACAGGCCCACCTCCTTCGGCAGGGCCAATCACACACTGACTTTAACATCCACCCTAACCCAGACTTCTGGAGATAATGCAAACCAGCTTGTACCATGACTAAGCAAACTTGTTCTCTTTAGGACTGAGGAACCCTTTCGATTCCGATTGAGAAAAAAATATTTCAAAAAAAAAAAGAAAAAAGAAAAAGCTGAGCTGCAGCCCCTACATTTATTTGCCACTGTCCAAATAACATATCGTCAGCCATCAGTCATTGCTCCAGCTTGTCCCTATAAATTTAGCAGATATTAGCAGGTTTGGGCATTCTGATGGCAAATGACCGCCTGCAGTGTTCAGTCAGATGACGCCCCCTGCCCTGCCCCTTCTCTTTGCTAGTTCCTGTAGCCATTATTATCATTACATAATCCTCAGATCCCCTTCACTTTTGGTCCAGAATCTTACAATGCACAAACTTGTCACAACTGTAAATAAGAGATTTTTTTTTTTTTTTTTTAATTTTAATTCAGAGCAAAGTCAAAACAGTGAATAAACAAACATAAATACAGTGGGATAAAATCCTGGTCATTCTTTTGTGCACTCATAAATGAACTATATTCTCATACATAAACTCACAATCAGCAACAATGTGCATACAAGCTATTCTTAGTCACTCATGGTAGACGTAGACATACACACAGTTCTCTATGGAAGATCACACATATTAAATGACTTAATTATACAAAACAGTGAGGAAGCAAACAAGCACATGTATAACAGATGCTGTTTTCTTATTGATGGTATAAAAACAAAGGCTACATACCATACAGTACAAATTATTCAGGAAATATTGCTGATGGGTCAACATGCATGGTGTTTTAACATCATGAAAGAAAATCACAGCCCTTCAAGTAGCCCCAACTTACTTTTTTAAAAAACTTTTTTTATTAATAGGGCTTGATTATTTTTTTTTTCATCTATTGCATAATCCAGAAACCAAAACATTCAGAGTTAAAAACAAGAAGGTGACTGAAAGCAATTAAGATACAATTAAATTTGGAAAAAAAAAAAAAAAAAGTGTCCAGAGATGAGTTTTTGAGTGGCATGCATGATTTAATGATGAGAAAGTAGACAGGTGGGTTGGCCTACGGGACACCAACTAATCAGAAAGAGACTGGAAACACAAACATGGTTGAGTTTAAGTTGTAGGCTTCTGGTAAGATCCACTGTGAATGTTCTTAGATCTTCTGGATCTTCTCTCCAACAATGACGGGATTCTCTTTCCTGATCTTCTCTGCAGCGTCAGCTTTGTAGTCGAAGGAACAATTGTGAGTGTCAGAGTAACGGTGCATGCTGCAGAACACATTGCCACATCTGCAATCAAAGCCTGCAACATAAAAAACAAGTGTTCAAATACTCTTCAGTTAGGTTCAGAGCCATGGCACCTGCATGTCTTCATCTCATAGTGTGGTTGGACAAAGGACCCGTTCATGTAAATTTACCCATAATATTATAAATGTAAGTGTTACAGAAATTTGAGAAACTCTCGATCTGGCTGTCACCAGAATCAAACCATTTGACACTCAGTTTACTTCCTGATATAACTGCATCAAATATAGACAGATTTTAATGACTTATCTGACTAACTGACAGTGTACATGACTGATGAGGTGCCCCATAGTTCACCAAAATGTTCAACTATGGATTATTGATGGCTGTCAAAGCTTTGATGCTAAGTATTTGTTTGCCAGTGATTAAAGTAGTGGTTTGCACTGGGCAACACAATTACACTCACTCTCCTATAATCTTTGTCTTCATCTGGAATAATATTTAACAAAATATTTAATAAAAAAAAAAATTATGTGGGTGTGGCCCAATCAGTGTGAGTTAAGTAAATCCTTTGCAAAATTATGCGACTTTTGATGCGCCCCCTTTTGACTGACTAGCCTGAACAGCTGATCAGGTCTTCTGTGGTCCAAACCTGCTTTAAGTGTTGTGATGATGTGTGAATCCAGTCAGAGGCTATGAGCCTTATTGTGATAGGCCACACCCACTACCACTCCCCCGTGTGACCAAGGGCTGTGAAGGGTGAAGGCCTTCTTCCTTGGTCCATGACCAGCACTCCCACCCAATTGGATGGAAATCCAAGCATCCGGATGTTATACGACTGTGACAGACGCACAGCGATTCATAGTCCCTGAACTTCAATTTCATCAGGTGGGTGATGAGGACAGACTTTTCCTGAATGAACTGTTGCACTGGATCCATATATGCTTTATGTGAAAGGCTGGGTTTTGTATTTGTGTGAACTATATTGTACCTGTGAGGCCAATCTTCTTGCGGCAGGTGAAGCAGCGATTTTTCTTGGTTTTGGGTTTCTCCGTGATCTCAGTGGATGTCTGGGCCGAGTCTTCAGACACTGCTGCTGAGGGTAGACCACCACATTGACAATTTACTACTCACATCAGGAACAGACAAAGGGAATCACTGTTTGAAGGCAACCACTAGAGGACAGTGACACAATGACTTTCCTTTCTGACATCAAAACATTAGCAGAACTCTTGAGTCTTTATTGGTCAGGGTGCCAGTAACTCACCTCCATTTGCACCTATATTTTCAACTGTGTTATCCCGCTTCCTCTTGCCATTATTGGAGCACTTTTCCAGAGAGATGCCCTTCCTCAGCTCTGTCCTCTGGATGGCAGAAACTGTCCCTGAGCTACCTGATGCTGAACTCTGACCTTCCTGCCCACTGCCTACTGCTGCTGCTCTGAATGAACCTAGGATCCATGAGAACAGAGTCCAAGCTCATTCAGTCAAAAGATGTCACTGAAATTCACTCAGTTTTTTTGCCCTCTTCCTTGAAGGTATACAAACCACAGGCATGGGAAAACCCACTCTATACCTTGATTTTTTTTCCAAATCAAGTTGTGCGTCAGAAACAGACCATTCCATATCCATGTCCACCATAGGACTGGAGAAACACTGCACTATACCCTGACCAAACAAACCTGACAAAGTATATTTTAGCCTCGCATGTACAGCATTATGGCCTTGCATTTTAGGATTTGCATGCTTGGTCCGAGTATCACTTCATTCTGAAATGTTATCTTGGCACTATAAGGGCAGCTCAGACTGCTAGGTTGCAGAGAACAGGTTTTGTGAAGCAGGGTGATTGGTGGATTTGAACATGAATTTTTCCATTTCTGAAGTGTTCCACATTGATTTTAGCAGTACTTTTAGCTCTGCATTGCATCTTTAGGCCATTCAGGCTAAGACAGCCCCTGCCATTAGACTGTGGTAATAAGGGAATGTTAAGTATCTGTAGTAATTACCATACAAATAGCATATTGTGGTCATCACTGCTGCTGACTGGGCAGCAGAGCCATCACCACAAATTACCCATTTTAATTTGTCTTAGAATTAATGTCTTTTTGGTTTAATCTGATTTCTCTCAAGGGATTATGCAACATGTTGCCTCCTTTGACTACCATTCAATCAGCAGCAGCTTAATGTGAAAAAACAGGAAGTGACACAAAGTATGACAATGTGTGATTGGGACAGTAATGGCAACAGAGAGAGTTTCCTTTCAACACCAACAACAACAAATGTGACGGTTAGATTGATATATGGAACCAATACTGTCCTTTTACTAAAAATGGAGGTTCCTCTCTGACCACAGCTAGTGAATATGCTTTTGTTGTTTTTAACTCAAATGTGTGACAAGAGAATTCATTCCAGTGTGGTGTGGGAGGATTTTACTCAGCAGCTTTAGAGGTGTCAGATGGAAAAGCCTCACATGAAACCTGCTTCACCCTGCCTTAAGGGGCTGAATACTTCTGTTTTGGAACTGAAAATGGGTGAATACAAGGATGCAGCTTAATTTTTTCCCAATTGGTTAAAAGAGCAGAGGAAGAAGTGCAGCAGTGAACAGAAAGAAACAGGGAAGAGATATGAGAGAAACAAACCGTACTTTGTAAATCGTCAGCCTTTAGGCTGGCCTTCACTCCAGAGGCGCTCTCTTCTGTTGGAGAGGTTGCTGAGGCTGTTGTCACACCACTGAAAAACACAGCAAAAAATGAAGCTATTATGTGTGAATAAAATGCTTTCGGCAAGGGTACAAAATAATAGGGAAACTTGTTTTTTTTTCATGAACAGACGAGCTATGAATCTGTTGTTGGTTTTACAAATCAAATTCACAAACTTGCTGATAGATAGTCTCCAAAATCACAGCACCACCCTGCAGACCAGCTACAGCTGAAAGATTAACAAACTACTGAACACCAGGTTCAACCAGGCTAAAACAGGGAAACATTATTTATTAATTTCCCCAGAACTGAAATCTTCCACCAAGTTCCATAATAATTCCATAATAATTTTAAGAATCATAGCAAAGTGACTTTATTTTAAGTACACTCACACCTGCAGCCTTTGGCATGACAAGTTTACTTTCTTGCACATGGATACTAAAAGAGCTGGTTTACTTGTTTACTGCACAGGTTAGTAAGTGTTAGTGTGCGGCAGAGTTTAGTAGTCCATCATCCTGCCAGGTTGGAGATTTTACTGGAGAGGACAGTCAAAACAAAACCAATTCCACTCCCTATCACTAGCAGAGCATGATGGATTTGTCTGTCTCTGCTCTAATTTCCCTGGTGTTCAGTTAGAAAGACAGAGACAAACAGCTAAATATGAATATCAGCCCATACTGCGGTTTATCCTCACTTCATTTTGTTATTCTAGGCTTTCCATGCATGAGTAAGTTTTGGCGATCAAATGTCAACATTCATCTCCCTGTGCCAATATATCCTTGTGTTTTGGGACTGTCTCCTACAGTTAGTTTGGATTGCGTTCTCACCTCTAACAAACTGCACCGTGGTTCACTTGAAAAAAGACTGAAACTCGCATTTTCAGGTATCTCGGTCATGTTATTTGGTACCACTTGTGATCAGAGGCATTGTTCTCAGCTGGTCCAAACATACTGAAAACACTCTTGAATGTTAGATCTCTCTAACAGAGAAACTGGTTGATTCTCAATTATCTTGAGCCCTGTGATCCCACAGAAAAGCAAACAAAAAAAAAGCAAACTGTTCATCAAACTTAAATGTCTAAGACTGATACTCAGTAATAGCCTATATTGCAAGCTTACTTCTCTGAAAGTCAACTATTGTGTAAGAGTCCCTTTTTCTAACATTACTGCTTGTGCAGCCTCTGTATCAAGTCTGAATCCATCATTTTTAGTAACAGCCACCTTTAAGTTCACTAACAGCTTTAAAGAGAACAGGAAGACCTGGCTATGCCAGCAGGGACTCTTTATGAGTCTAAAGATCGTCTTATTGTCATCTTGGCTGTTAGCCCTGCTTGCCTCTGAAATACAATTGAGTTAACAACACACGTTGTGTCACTGGCTCATAGAAAGGCCTCAGGCCATATGACATCACACCACAATGATAAAATACACAGTACTCTCTAGGAAAAAGGGGGAAAAAGAGGAGAAAAAGGACGTGGTTTCCTCAGATACTTCTGTGAATCTGATGTACATTTCTCATGGCAGAGTAAGGTTAAGTGGCAATATAATCACTGCAAGGTGTCCCCGTATTTAGAGGTCAATGCAGGCATTCAACCAGCATCTAAAATTAACTCCATGCAGATATGATGTGTCTGGCAGATAAATCTGTATAAGGCACACATCACACAAGCTGGTCACAAATTAAGAAAATACATACTAACTTAAAGTTAAGGTTACATAAAGTGTTTGGTCTTCCCTTGCTCTCAGGAGCTCTGAAATGGTGTCCACTTGTTGTAGGCAGAAGAGAAACACCAGCCTAATGTTACTTGAGGATGTTAGTTATTCTTTAAGGATTTATGCCAGATGTAAAGCTTTCCAAATGCAAATTCTCAAGAGAAGAATTAAATTAAAAATCATAGAAAAAAATACGAAATATATAAATATGTGCCTTAGATGGTAAGGCTGTAGTACCTGCTGTGTCCAGACGTGTCTGTATGCGTTATGGCTGTTGATACGGGTACAGTAGCAGTGTCAGAACACTGTGCTAGGAAGGACTCTCCGATACTGCTGTCGGTGGAGGATGAACCTGCAAATGTTAGTTAGTTAGTTAGATACTTTATTCATCCCGAAGGAAATTCACAACAAAGCACATTTCAACCATGTTTTCACTCAAGTCACTTCCATGGAGCGTGTTTTCAGACATCTGCCAATTTATTTCGGGACACATCTTGGTATGTAAGCTAATTCCAGTCAGAGGTAAGTCCTGATAATGAGAACAGTGCGCATTGTCATTTTTTTTTTTTAACCATGCTTTGATTCCTGCATCTGGTGTTTTCTATCAGGTGGAAAGCCATTAATTTCCATACTCAACGTGCATTTTCTGCACTTGATCAAGTCACATTTGGTACACCTTGTAAATACGCTAAATGTTCTTTATTGCTTCACATTCATATTTTTTCCTCATCTCACACATCTTGCATATAATCGATATGAGTATACTGTAATTTTCCATCGAATATGATTCTGCATTTTTAATCTTTTTTTCAGCACTCTTAAGTATTTTCCATTTCTGTTTTGCACTCTGCATAGATATGTCATACCTTTCTTTCTTTTTCTTTTTTTACTTAACATGCTCTATTGCTTGTCCACTGTATTATGTTTAATCATTCCTAATTTTGATTTCTTTCAGTGTATTTCTCCCTGATGTATCATTTTTAATATTTGCTGCTGCAACAACTCCATTTTCTCTCTTTTTTTAAAATTTCATCTTATACAGTTAATGTCAAGAGTCAGTTCAGCTGGTTAAGGAGACTACTGCTGGCATTCATTAGTAATAGTAGCTACCAAACAGTAGTTGGTCTAATTAACTGTTGATAAAGGTGTCTTAAAAGCATTGCTCACAGTGGCTGAAGTATGGCCTCTTCTGACATCATTAGTTTGTCCGTGGCTCTGCCGCTACAGATTGCTACTGCGATTGGAGAAAGAGCAGTTCCACCAGGTGACATGCAATATGCATCTAACATTCCTTATTTACATGCCACATGCCCTTTAAAGCTGTTCCAGGCATATTTTTAGGTAAAAATCCATCCATCTTAACCTAAGTCACAAAATGGTAAAGCAACAGACAAAGTTCCCAGTAACAGGTCGGTTCTTGAAGTAAGATATGATGAAACTTGAGTGGTGCCCATGGGTAAATTTGGGTTGTTGCAGCAGCAGCAAAGAATGATGGGTTAAAGAAGAGAAAAACAGAACCCAAGACAGAAGTGACCCAAGGTGAGCAACTAAAGATAACAAAACTGATAACTATCACACAATGTAGAACCGAAATCTAAGGATGCAAAGTATGACAATATAATAATGTTGAAGTGTGGCCATAAATAACAGGAGTAGAACATGAAACACATAAAAAAAATGAATGAATAAATTTCTTATAAAAATATATTTTTTTAAAATACAAGTTATGTACAGTACGCAATAAGTGAAAAAACACACCTTTATGCATATAACATATAAGCAATAGTAAGGATTATAAAAATCAAACATAAATTTTATAACAAAACCTAACGAAAAAAGAGAATTTACAGCTTACTAAACAGTTACTGCACTTTTGACAAGGTGTAACATGTGCATCATGTTCACGTTAACAAAAGGTCATTGATGCACTGTACTGAAAGTGTCTCAGTGTGAAGACGAAGATGCTTTGTGAAATACTAGAAAGACAAGTCAGTGTAGTGAATAATGCCACTGTAGGTATTCTGCACTGCTCTTGAACTCCCACCTGGTGGACTGATCCTTCCATTGCTGTTTTGTCTCTGAAGGAAATCTTTGTAGCACACCGAACACATGCCATTATTCCTGGGGCTTCCATAGAAACCACAGCCGGTTGTACAGAGCAGAGGAGCCTGGCTCTGGTTGGTCTCTTGGGCCATGTCCCTCCTGTGGAAGACAAGTGTCAAGGTGGACAGGTCAATATCTGCATCGCAAGACTAGTAGCTGTACTACCCCACTGAAGGCAGAAGCAACTATTGATGAAGTTCAAGTACAAGCTGGAGAAAAGTAAATTTGTTTACTTAATAAAAAAGACTGCTCTCAATTCAGCTGGATTTTAACACATTCTGGAAACTTAGCCTATTTATTAGGTCACAGAATTTAAATTTTATTCAAGCTATGTGAGATTAGAATTTCAGACCTACAGTAGGCTAAATGTAATGAACATGGTGCAGCAATAACTTTCTTGCATCTTTGGGTAATAGGCCTAACGCTCATATCATCCACAAGCCAACAGAATAGGCTATGGAAGTTAGGTATTGCTCCTTTAAACCACAAAAATTTGACTCAGTTCTATGGATTGTTCTTACTTTTTTTTTTTTAAAGGTTACACTAAAGGTTTTGAACAGTCAGTGCTAATATGCTGAGTTAAAATGTTTCACTAATGTGCTTAGGATCTTGTAGTAAATTTTTGAATGCTAAAACTTCTTGACATCACCCTTGTCAAACAACGTTTATTTAAATACCCGTTACCTATTACCTACTAGTTAACTCCTGACGGCGCCTGATCGAAAAACATGTGTTTTCTGTTCCTGTTTTATAAATACTAGAGATAAATAAATAAAAAAAAAAAACAGGTTGGAAGCCTTTTGGTGTGTGGAAGAAGACTTTGGTTCCTATGTAAATTTTCCTGACAGTATTGAAGACTGCCAGTATTACAACAGACGTCATGTGTCTTGTTTGGTCATTCATACCCCTGGTGTAGAGTCTGTTCTCACTTCTGCTTAGAAAACACAAAATACCGGCTCATGAATCCTGGCCTTGTCTGGTTCCTTCTTAACATGTCTAACAAAATGATGTCAGTCTGTAAAGGGGCTGAGTGCCACAGAACTTGACCCTGGAAAATTCATATAACAACTTAATCTAGAACTGGTCTTCAGTCTGTTAACATGTAGTAAGGTTCCTTTAATGTTTGAGGGCTGATACTGATAGTTAAGGCTGGGTTGCGCCAACAAGGATTAAATTTTAAACCAGGTTAAATCATGGTATGCCTTTAAATTCGGTCGTGCCAAACCTTAGAAGTGGTTAAAAAAAAAAAAAAACAGATTAAATTTAAAGGGTTCATTGAATCTTACTTTAGTTTTTACTCTAAACCTAGATTAAACTTAATCCTGGGGCACAAAACTTTAAACTCAAGTTCTAGATTCTCCTTTACTCCTTATCTATTATCAGAGGCTGCCAGTGTCTGCCACAGGGTCTCTGTTTTCTAACCAACCCGTAACATTATTTTGATTGAAGATGCCATTTGCTGTTATTTTGTGCCAATGTTCAATATGAATTCTATTTTTAATGAGATCAATAATCAGCCCACATATTGGCCTAACCTTATGTAGTGGTTACCATGTAGATGCCACAACCAAAGCAGCCAAAGACAGAATGTGCAGCTAATGTGTCACACTGCTGATCCTCCTACGATCATAATGCTGGTGTGTGGTGATGTAACACTACATTTGCTCTGCAGGACATCTGGTGCTGCTTTCACTGCCATTTTCTCCATGAGAATCTACTGGAGATCTGGTTCACCCAGCTATCACATGGGCTTCTCTTGGTTTCTCTACTGGGAGCAGGCATGGAGACAGTTTTGGAGCACAAAATCTTGGGTTCGCTTAAAGTCCTGCTCATACCAGTTCAACTGTCTTTAAGTTACACTGTCCTACTAGAGTTGAGGAAGAGGGGCTATATTCTGGACTGCATCTTCCACATTAGCAGAGGGAGCCTAATCCAGTGTTAATCTGGAATAGGCCTATCTCTAATCTGTGGGAGGGCCTATCCGATATCACACAGAGTGACAAGAAACCCAGCTACAGCTCAAAAGTTGCAAACAATAAGTAGAAGGTCTGGGCAGTGAAATCTGTTGTTTTGGTCTGCTCTCTAGCCAAAGTTTGACACTGTTGTTTTTTGACTAGCTCAGAACTGCCACTGAAATACACCCCCTCCCTGCCTCTCCTTCACATCCCACAGAGGAGCACCCACAAGCCAAGTATTAGACTACCAAGTAATTAATTACCACAATGGATTCCTGGCCTGTGGGCCGTGTGTGAGGTGCACTCACACCCTGACTACTCCTCCTATAATGACACATTAAACCTTGGCAAATCGAGGGCAGGGTGCTAGGGATGCCTCTTCATCCTCCAGCTGGACTGAACTGGTTTACACTCAATCTCAAGGCTGCTGGGTAACTGCTTCACAGCAAGCATTTGGTCTGCTTCCCTTGAACTGAAGTGTTTAAGTTTGCTATCAGTGGTATAACACTATTGGATAATGAAGTACCACAGGTTTTATTTTGACTGTTTCAGTCCACAGCAAAGAAAACACTGTCGGTCCAGTCTAGCAAATGAGATCAGAGTTTGCATGGTAGCAGGCCCCAACAAGTTCTTGAACTATGCCCCTCACCTGACTAACCTCTGGGCTGTTGGTGACCTACTGATCCCTTTCAGCTCGCCTGACCTACTTGTAATCAAAACAGGGTGAGGTCTTACCACGACACCAAGAACTCAAGGACTTTTCTAGTATAAACTCAACCAAAATTAGATGTTAAGGTACTGGCAAACACATTTTTTATAATATGTTATAGATATATATATAGAGAGAAATTATACAGTACTGACAGTGTATTGGGTTACTTTGTTGTTTTGCTAAAACAAGCCAAAAGATGCAGAGTTGCTATGGTTAAGTTAAACTAGGCACATAAATTCCAAACAGATGTTAGACTATACACCATTTGTGAGACCTCGCATAGTAAAAGTCAGGGGAACAAGGTAAGGTGGATACTTTACCAACAAGCTTCATATTCTGAATAACCTTACAAAGAGTAGTCACTGTATATCAGCAAGCTAAACTTTAACCAGTACACCCGACTGAGGATACACTGGACTAGCATCAATAAAGTACATTTGGAGCTGACTGAAGTGGATTTCGTGGTTTTCTTTAGTGAAATTCCCAGGCCAACTACATAGTGATCCTTTCATTTCCTGCCTCAACAGCCCTCTTTTGTTCCGACAAAAACATCAATATATCATACACGCTCGACACATAAGCGACAGACAGCCCTGCATTTCTTTAGGAAAAACGCCTAAAAAGGTTTCCAGTTTGTTGCAATGAAACTTTGAATTCGACCAACCTCAATAATTGTCCCAAATCCCCTCTCTGCTCCTCTTTTTCTTCGTTTCAACACAGATAACGTCCGACATCATATGCATAGATCCACAACGCAATAATACTCAGCTCGTGGCTATTGGCTAGCCGCTGCACTAGCCACGCCCATATCTGCGTGCTCATTGGCTCGACGGCACGTCAGTCATTTGTATTGTCTTTAGTAAACAGCTGGTTGTAGGAAGGGGGAAAGTCCTAGCTCACTGACAGCGGAAAACAGGTCTTGACAAATATTGCAAAATACGCATTTGACATCGAAATGCTGTGAGCATCACCTAGGTACACATACTCTGCTACGTGAGGGAGAGAAAATGAACACAGTGAGCTACGACTCTGAATAGAGGGCGAAACAAGTGGGAAACTAACTTAGCGTTAGTTCACTCAGTTTCCCAGACATCAGCAGTTTCACTCGGTGTATGGAGAGAGCATCGAGCAGAAGTTCATTCAAAAATTTAACAATTTACATAACTTGTCATGATCTTTTTTCAGACGAATAGTGGATTGTTTGTTCATTGGTGAAGGCGGCATATATAAAGTCCGATTATGCTACTGATAAATTTAGATAAACTGGTTGCAGTCGCCCTCGATGGCGTAAAGAAAAAACAAAAACAGGAAGATGATGAAAATGAAGGGTCAATTAACAGTTGAAATATAATAAAAATACAAACTGGCTGGTGAGTTAAAAGTACGCCGCTTTGTCAAGTGGCTTATGGCAATTTGATTAAGGTGTTGATATTCTATAAAATATGTACTGTACTATTAAAAAAAATGAAAATTAGTTAAATTGCCGGATTTTTTTAGTTGAGTTTGGCATATTGCTCTCTTGGTCTTGTAGCAAACATACGTGGAGCTTTCTTGCTAGCATAGTTGAGTAGAATATGCGACCTTACCCCTTTCTTTCGGACATCCCTGGCCGTGGTTTAAAAGTTGGGTATCTAACGTTAGACAGCTAAATTAAAGAAAAACATTGCACATTTGCTTCTCAACACAGTATGCCTATGGAACCTCTTCAGAACAGTTCTAAACACCATAGAAACCATACCAAAGCATTCACAGTGTCACAGCAACAGTTATTCTTTAGCATGTTGAGGATATTGAATACCAGTGCATTTAGGAGGTAGGCTCCAGTAGGTTGCAAAGTGGCTCCTCAGCCATGTAATAATTTCACTATAATTCACTAAAAATTGTAAAAACTCTACTCTGCTTTTCTTTAACATTATGTTTTAATCTCATCAGTCTGTCTGTTCAAATACCTTAACAATTCTGTAAGCCTAAATTTATTGTCATATCAGGTCCCTAACAGGCAAAATCACTTACCCATGGGGTAGACTTCCTATATTGGACTATTCCAAATGGAAACTTTTTAGAGCTGTGTATTTTGGGTTCTAATTAAAGAAATTTGAAGAAGTTTGAGATTCTGTTGAAACCACTGTAGAAGCTGAAACAGTCATATAACTTGTCATTCATTTTGTCAGTACTGTAACAAAGACTAAAAAAGACAAAATGTATAATCTCACAGATCTCTCATAAGACATCCACAACCAAGTAATATTCTAAAATTGAATTTTGCATTCAAATGATATGCTCAATGAAAAATATTAGTAGCCTACATACCTTTAGTTATCACTAGGCTTACACCTTCTTCATTTGTCTTACACTTCACTATGTACAGTCTGCACCTGCCTGTTACAGAGGACCAGGATAGACAAAAATATATTCATAACAGGTAAAAGGGCTACCAGCCATGAAAAATAACCATTTTAATGGAGCTGTCTTACAAAAGCCATCTTCCAAACAAGAAAGCTCACCTTTGGCTCAGTGTTATGATTTGTGACTGAATAATTTAGCAAGTAGTGTTTGGATCTGTGAGTGGCCTATAGTTGATGCAGCTAGTGTTTTGCAAAAAGGGTGAATTAACACTGCAACCTGAGTACATTTTCGCAAAACTGTTTTGCATGAGGGTGAAGATTTGGTCTCTGCCTCTCATGCTCCAGTGTGTGGAAACCATACAAATCGTATTGTTATGGTGTAAACAAATGAGAAAAACTGTGCAAAATACTTGTAACAAGTGCCATAACATATCCATAACGCACAGTCAGCGTTTGAGATTGTTTGAATACAACCCGGTTTGTCATAGCTACCGTATTAACATAGGGATATGACCAGAGAATGTCGTAGACGGGCTCTGATATGACTTTCCCACGCTACTTCCGGTTCGCCTCTGTGAGCAGTACAGCCTCATGACAAACATGTAGCATACTGAAACAGTGTCATGGTCTTCACCGTTAACTTGACAGCGCTGTGTGCATTTCACTTGTCCAAAACACACTGTTAAATATGTGTTTTGGCATGTTGCTGTGTCTATTAATGTTTAACTGCTGCTGGAAAGTTGCGAGAAAGCAGATAACGTCAGTCGTGCAAGTTGCTTCGTCTCTGCACTAACCACGATTATTAACCAATTCAAAGTTTTCAAGATTTCGAGGTTGCAGTGGCAGAATGGCCGCCCTGCGTGCAGCCAAGCAAGCTCTGAGGAAAGAGATAAAGCGACGTGTTGCAGCGCTGAGTGACCAGGAGAAGCTCCGACAGTCTCACGTTGTTTCACAGAAGGTAGGTGACCTCTCTCTCTCTGTCACTGAGCTTTTTCGGATCTGACAGGCGTCCAAAGGACCAGGTCAAGAGAGCTCATTGAAAATCAGGCAATTCACCATTGCCCTGCATACCGATATAGTTACATCCACGTTAGAATGTGGTTGTGTCTGCCTAAAATAACAGGTTCCACTAATTAATTCGGCACGCATCCAATGTATGAAGCAGCTGTCATTCGAATACAATTTCGCCTTTCCTATGTGGTTCACATATTATTCCCAAATCATCTTCCACCAAAATACACCACCAGTGAGCGGTAAGGAGCAGTGTGAACCAGCTCCAAAAGTTATGATTTGATTGAAATAAAGTGACCATATGCATGCCGAATTGAAGGGTGTCTGCTAATGATTTCGAATAAGTTTAAATTATGTTCCCTAGGTTATGTAAGCTTGCGGCTAAGGAAGGTAACATTACAGTGACACATTCTTTCAATCGACCATCGGCTACAGGCTGCATTTCTGCTTCGTTAGGGTTTGTTCTATATTGTATCTGCAGCCATATACCATACACGCACAGCTCACTATTTCCATCTACTGCTTGGAGGCTATGAACTGCAACTTAAAAATTACAGAAGCTGGAAAGTATCTATCTATCTATCTATCTATCTATCTATCTATCTATCTAAATCATTTAAATAATTTTCAAACATCCCAAAAATTTCATTTGATTTCATTAATTTGATTAATTGTAGGTAAAATGCCCATGCCCTTTTTTTTTTTTTTTTTTTTTTTTTTTTGAAGAGGCAGCACATTAATTTTGATAAAGATGTCTACAAGTTGGGTAAAAGTGTCTAACATACAAGATCAGATTTTTTTTTTAAGTATTTCTGTAAAAAATTTGTGCTCAGCATCCTTGATCCAACAGGTATATCATAAATACATAAAAATTAACTTTTTACTGTTGTATCGATGATTGCTTTGTATATGAAACTGCAGTAGAAGCAAAATAATATCTCATGCTTACTAATACATCCAAAATTGTAATTGTCACCTGAGGTACCTTAATCATTAACTGGCACTTCAGCATATGTCTGGTGCACATTTCCATCCTCTCAGTTCAGGCTTGGGACAAAACTTTATTCCCCTCATTTACCTCAATTACCTTTCTATATCACAGAGGACTAAAATTTCCCACTTTTCCATTTTTTTTTTTTTTTATTAAACATAGTCAGCAAATGTGCCATAACAGTGCCTTCATTTTCCTGTGTCTTGTTGCATTAAAGTGTGACAGTACTCCCAGTTCAGGACAGAGCAATGATGGCAGGGGAGGAGGAGGGGGAGGTGAAGTAAACTACAACACTCTGAAACATCCAGTGTTCATCTGCTTTTCTTTAACCCCGGGAGGAGAAAAAAATATAAGTGCATGCATGCATTTATATGTGGAGGTAATGCCTAGTGACTGTTTTTTTTTTTTTTTCAAACAGCCTCTAGATGTCAGTGAACACCTCAAAAAATAAGTTTTAGTGTCTCTTATTCCCTTTGAAGTAGCAACCTAACTCTCAAAATCCCCTTTTAAGGTTTGTTTAAAATTTTGTCTTCAACAGTAAAAAGCAATATAGAATATCAAGACAGCAAAAGACAAAAAAAAAACAAACAAACAAACAAACAAACAAAAAAAACTATTAACAGTTGTGGGCCCTAGTAAACATGCTGTAAATTTCAAAATGTTAAGGAGACAAAGCAGTCAAAATGGGATGTATGGGGAAAAAATGGATCACTAACATTTGTTCTTTTCTCACAAACAACTTACTGTTATATTGAATAAACATGGGTAGTGAAAAGTAACATTGCTGCCATAGCTAGAGAGCACTGATGACAGAAAATTGCAGATATTGCATAAGTACATAGACTTATCACTGCCCCATTATTAAGGCACAATGAGTCGGAATGGAGCCAGAGATTGAGGAAGCCTTTGTTGTTGGAGCTGGTAGGGCTGAAACCCTGTTGTTTGGCTTGTTATTCCTCTTCTGATTGACTGACAGTTGAACACAAACTTCTAATTTTGTATAAAGGCAGACAGTTCACCATTAAATTACTATCTAATACCATCACCATAGTAACACATCGTTCTTTTTTCTGCCCAGCCTGAGGTTTGCCCAGCCAGAGGCTTGCTCTGTAAGTCTGCAGCTGGTTGGTATTGCAAAATGCTGCTACACAGCTGACTTAAGACAAGAGTGTCCCCAATTTCAGTTTGGCCAGAGTCCAGCTTGTCTCATACTACTGGTAAAGAGTATATTTCAGCTGGGCACCCTGGCAGTGTGATAACCCAATTTAAAAAATGACTAATCTTTTATTTGCCAAAGAGAGAAGATGATTCTGAATGTAATTTATTAGGTACAGTATTAAACCACAGCTGAAGTCACAGACTGCACGATCTGTATTGAAAACTTCATGCGTTAAACTTTGGTTGCATCTCTATAAAAAGGAGTGATTTTTATCTCTCTTTTCAAAGAGAGTGCTAAAAATCATTCCTTTTATAATCACCAAACACATAGTCTTCACTAGAGTTAAACTGAGGCCAAGACAGACTGCCAGGGGAATATACACTATATGGACAAAAGTATTGGACCACCTCCACGTTACACCTACAGGAGCTTTTCTGACATCCCATTCTAAATCCATAGACATTAATATGGAGTTGCTCCTTTGCAGCCAGAACAGTTTCCACTCTTCTGGGAGGCTTTCTACAAGATTTTGGAGTGTGTCTGTGGGAATTTTGGCCCGTTCATCCAGAAGAGCATTTGTGAGGTCAGACACTGATGTTGGACCAGAGGGTCTGGCCTAAAGGTGTTGGATGGGGTTGAGGTTGGGGCTCTCTGTGGGCCACTCAAGTTCTTCCACACCAAACTCAGCCAGCCACGCCTTTATGGAGCTGCTCTGTGTACTGGGGCTCAGTCATGCTGGGACACAAAAGGGCCTTCCCCAGACTGGTCCCACAAAGCTGGAAGCAGAGAATTGTCCAAAATGTCTCTGAGCTGAAGCGTTAAGATTTCCCTTCACTGGAACTAAGGAGCCGAGGCCGAGCCCAGAAAAACCAGCTCATAGCGTTATCCCTCCTCCACCAAACTGCACAGTCAGCACAATGCAGTCAGACAGGGAACGTTCTCCTGGCGTTCACCAAACCCAGTGGCTGTAGGTCCATAATTCCATAATGTTTTAAGTCAATACTGTCACACCCAAAAGTGGACTGCGGTGATACAAACTGTTATATCTTTGGGCCAAGTATCTTCTCCAAAGCAGCTGTAGCTTGTGATTTCTAGTGTGACAACAGTTACCTCTGTGAACCTAAACAAAGTGTTTGGGCTGCATCCCAAAGCTCCAAATAGTCCTCCTCCACCACCTGGAAATGGTTGGCTCTGCTGTGCTGCTTGTCACCTGAATAATGAAAAAGACATGAGAAGCTGCTCTTAAAAGCCTTTTTGATGGAGGAAAAGACTTCCCAAGAACTTAAAAAAAAAAAAAAAAAAAAAAATCTGAAATTTGAATTTGACATTGATATTTTGTGCAGGGTGCACTGTGGGCTTGGGCTCCATCAGTTACAGTGGGGCAGCTTAGTCCAGCAGATGTCCACTTTATATTTGTAAACTGTCTCCCCTCCCTCCCTGTTCTCCTCATCTGCACAGTTAAAAAAATGTAATTCAACAGATTCTTCAGTTTATTTTTGATTTTCATTAATTTCTCATTTTACTGTTGCCTCCTGAGTAGCTCCTTCCTTTCCGCAATGCATTACATTGTGGGACAGTACTGTGCAATAAGCCAAAATACTCAGCCAATAGACTCTTTTCACAGCAGCCATACACTGCAAAAATGCAAAATCTTACCAAGATTATTTGTCTTATTTCAAGTCAAAATGTCTTATTTCTAGTCAGAATATCTCATTACACTTAAAATAAGACATGATCACCGCAGAAGTAAATTGTTTTTAGACAATTTTCACTTGTTTCAAGTGAAAATTGCTTGTTTCATTGGCAAAATTTGCCAGTGGAAAAAGTGAAAATTCACTTGAAATAAGTGAAACTTAGCTAGAAACAAGAAACAAATTTTGCCAATGAAACAAGCAAATTTTCACTTGTTTCAAGCAAATTTTCACTTGAAACAAGAGACAATTGTCTAAAAACAAGTAACTTCTGAGGTGATCATGTCTTACTTTAAGTGTAATGAGATATTTTGACTAGTAATAAGACATTTTTGACTTGAAATAAGACAAATAATCTTGGTGAGATTTTGAGTTTTTGCAGTGTAGCAGCACTGATGTTCCTAATGACATTAATGAAGGTTCTGTTCCATTTCCCTCAAGAGGGCCAGGCTCCTGGACTTGTGGTATTACATGCTGGCTCACTGATAAGACCCTGCTACACTTAAATGGATGAATCTTAATTAATGTCATTAGTAACATCTGTGTTTACCTGCTATTTATGTCAGAATGGCTGCTGAAAAAGGTCTATTGAGTATGTACGTTGACATTCTTGAGTGTACTGCATTTTCATTATTGTCATTTTCCTTTACATACTCAAACCTGGTTAGAATGAGTATGTAGTCTGGTCTGCTATTTAGACATGGCTATTTTGACATGAAGTAGGATAAACACAGGCGCATTAAATAAAGTTCCTTTCCATTGAGATCTAACGGAGCAAGGGCTCCTCTATTGTTCAAATTTAGTAGGACTGAATGACCGTTAAGTTTCCACTCCATTATTCAGTCTGAAATTGCCTCTGTGTTAGCCAATTTCTGTAGGCAGAGGGATTTGATCCCGCTAACTAAAAACAAGAGGCTGACGTGTCTGCCTGCTGGGACCTAGTTCTCAGTTGACACAGTGCAGGTTACAGCACCACTGCAAATTAGTCTAGCTTAGCAGCTTTAGCCGCCCACAAAAAATTCAGTCAGTCTGTGGAGTTTTATGTTGGAAACTGTAATCTGCAGATTTCCTCATTCTACTTTATCTTCTCTCAGTGCAGTTTGCACCTTGGCATTTGCTGAAAGGTGTTTCTCACTATCACCACATTTAGAGCACATAACAGGCTTGTAATAAGGGTATAAATGTTGCTGTGGCCAGTGTTCTACTTTTTTCCTCTAATTTGCATTTGTAACAGCTGCTGGAGGTCTAGAAAACCACCCTAAAACCTGTGAGAGGGGAAAAGGCACAGCCACTCACTGCTCATTTCCCCCTCTCCCGGTCACAGGATGAAATTCCGCTGTGAACTGGAAATAAGCAATATTGATGGTAGCTGTCCTTCTAAGTTGGTACTGTCATTTCAATTAGGAGCGATCAAGATCTACAGTTTCTACTGAGAGACAAAACGAAAGAAACGTGACATTAGAAAAGCTCAGGATGTGATGCATTCAGGCACCCTTGAACAGTATCGTTTGGGAAATACTCTGATTCTCCAGCACCCGCAGCACTGCTAGCATCTGCACCCAACTCTGCACTTAAAATTCATTTTCTCGCCATGTTTTGGCCTGGCAGGGGGCCAGGTTAGGCCTGGCGGCCCACCGGCCTGGTAACACACTAAAGAAACCCTTATGCCACTTTAAAGTCCTCTATAGGCTGAATCTCTATTGTATCATCTCATCTCATCTCATCATATCATTTGGCAGTAGAGTTTGCAAAACAGTCATTTATATGACAGGTACTGCAGATTATTCCATTAACTATCACCACCCTCTTTATCTGCCATGTCTTTCAGTTGTTCAAACACCCCAAGTATGCAGGCTGTGAGCGGATTGCAGTGTTTCTCAGCATGCATGATGAGGTGCGCACCGAGGAAATAATACGGGACGTGTTCAAACAGGGAAAAACCTGCTTCATCCCCAAATACCAGACCAACAGCAGCCACATGGACATGCTGAAGCTGACCAGCCTGCAGGACATGGAGATGCTGCCCCTCACTTCGTGGAACATCCGACAGCCTGCTGACGATGACAACACCAGAGAGGAGGCACTGGCTACCGGTCAGCGCACACACACACACACACTGTCTCTGACAGTATTTCAGTGTATTGAATTTTTAAAGAGGTTTATTAAGTAACAGGTAAATTCTCTCCCATGACCATAATGTAGACTGAAAATACCAAGATGTGTTCCTGTTTCCCAAGTTTAATTTAATTTATCAGCTGGGAATTTGAGGATATGAATTACTGTTTGATCAGTTGTCCACATGCTCTTATGCCAAACCTAGTACTGACCTTATCAGGGCTGCCAAGTGTCATTTACCTCTGATTTCTGACATGATGGAAGTTCCTCCCTTATCCCAGCTGCTTAGTAAGTTTCTGTTTTTGTTACTTTAATGTCACCTGTTTGACAAGAGGAATGTGGAGGGATTTTAATGGGGCATCTTCAGGTGTATCAGTCTGTAAAACCGGACATGAAACCTTTCAGTGAGGAGTTGTGGTGTCCATGGTAATCTAAATGCTTTTTAAGATGCTTTTCCACCAGTCTGCTGAGGAAACATCACAGACCGAATTAAAAATATATAAATATGAATCTAATTATGTTTATCTTATGCCTGTTGTGTGAGCCTATCAAAGACACTTTGATTCACCAGCAGAGAGAGCTGTTGTGCCTCTAAAGATGTGTGCCTCATATCAGTGAAATAGTCTTCTGCTTGGTTACACAACCATATATTAATCTCAGTCTTAAGATTTGATTTGCCAAAAGATCAGTATTCATGTTTTTAGCATATTTTTTTCCTGGAGGGATTTGCAATTATTGTGATCAGCGAAAATAAATGCCAGCTGCTGGTCAGTTTATGCCACCTGGGAAATATCTGAAATACCCCCCTGATGCTATTCTAGATGTTAGATGGCAGACTGCATATCATTCAGTTCCCTTATACATTACACTTTAATCTATCATTCACAGGCAGATGCAGCTGTACTAAAAGTTACAGTAATAGTTAAAGTAAAAGTGTTTTTCTAAATCCCTTCTTCTGTATCTCTCCGTAGCTCTTTTTCTGATCCTTTTCTACACACTTCAGTGTTAAATCACAGTAACCTTATAAGGCCACTAAATCTTTGTCTTTTGTCACACTTAATTTTGGTTTCTCCTTATATTTGGTGATTTTGGTGATCTAGGAACTGTAGGTTTTTTTCAGCATCAGCTTTCTGGATAAAAGCATCAGCTACTGTATGTGACTAAAATATGAATGTTATGTTTTTCCTTTTCCTGCTAAGGTTTCCTAAATTAGGTGCACACTTCTTCATGTTTTTAGGAGTGATAAATTAAATGTTTTAGTCGACTACTTTCTAATGAGTTTGTGGGGCTGAAAATGTTCCATTGTGGAAACAGAAATGCTGGTAAAACCATGACATTGACTGAAATCCTGTAACCTGCAGCTAAAACTGTACACCAAGGATTTTCTTAGGCTGCAAACCTGCTGATTTCTTAGAACAACCTTGAGGCCACTGAGGATTTACCTCAGGAAAAAAAAAAAACCTTATTCATACAAACTCACACTCTTTGTGTTGCTCTTTCACTCATACAGTTCTTGCAGTAAACCAATAGGACCATATTCAGTAGTCCAAATTATGCTTATTATATTTGATCAATAAGGATTTTTGGCATGTTTTCAGTATCTTGTTTGATATTTTCCCTGCCAAAAAAGTGAAAAAATCTGATAAACATATTTCTTTAGAATCAGCTCTGGTTAAGGCCTTCCTATAGACAAATGGTCTAGTATAGATCCATTTTTCAATTAATATGGAATCTGTCAAACTGCATCAAATCCATCACATCAGAGGTGATGATACTGACTAGTTAACTAGATAACTAGATAATTGATTTTTAATATGAGGCTGGTATCAACCCTATATGTCAGTCTAACCCTAATTGTGACATGAAATGTTAATTTCATTCAGTATATGTAGGATTCATAATTTATACTGTTGAGAGGCTTAGAACTTGTGAACTTGAGTAAAGGTACAAGTTATATTTTGTATCATAAAGGCCTGCTCAGACTGTGGAGTGTTTCCTACCTGAAATCTGCCATCTGCCTTGCAACAACTTATTTTTGCAGTGGGAGCAGAGATGTGTGCTGGGACCTGAGGCTTGACATGCGGAATGTATCCGCTCAAGATGACTTTTTTCAGCTCGTTCCACACACACAAAAAAGTGAGCTACCTTGCAGACAGTGCTGCAGGCGGAATTTGCCCCTTTCCTGGTGTTTTTGTAGAAAAGGCCCTGCAGTCTGACTGGGTCTTAAACATGTAGACAAAATCTGTATAAAACTTAGGGTTTTGCTGTCACATGGCCCCTTGTACAAAAATCGTGATGCAATGGATTTCAGGGTGAAATCAGGTCTTTCCATTTCTCTGTCTGAGCAGTAATATGAAGATTGCTTTCTTTTGAAATGGAGAGCAAAACAACTTGTAAACTTTGCGGTAATGAGGGATCCATTCCCACCTGCTGTGTGTGTGTGTGTGTGTGTGTGTGTGTGTGTGTGTGTGTGTGTGTGTGTGTGTGTGTGTGTGTGTGTGTGTGTGTGTGTGTGTGTGTGTGTGTGTGTGTGTGCTGTGTACTTAGTTGTCCTCAGTGGTTTCTCCCCTACTGGGTAAGTGATTTACATCTTCAAAGCTCTCTTTGTGCATGCCTTTATGCACCTGTATTAGCTGTAGGTTGGTATGGAGAGTTCAGAATGAATGGCGAATAACTTTCATGTACTTATCTTTGACTAAACATAAAATTGGTAGATCTAGAACTTTAACATCAATAAATCATTATCAAATAAGTCAATTTGAGTAGAAGTGCTGCAAATGGGATGCAAAGTGACAAGAAAATTGGCATCATGTGTACACTATATTGCACCACAGGGTTTAGTGGAAAAGTGGTGGGATTGCTTAACAGCTTTAAAGGGACTGTTCACCCACTGTGAAAAATGTAATATTATTTCACTTAACTTCCTAGCTGTTCTGTTGGACAGTAGTGGTGCTATCTTCCTCTCATTGTTGCTCCAAATGCTAACCGTTAGCCTCCTGCCATTGAGGTGGACTTCCCCCCCAGCTAACATTCTGAAAAATAATCACCTATATATAACTACCAACTGTACACAGATGAATACTCACATTAATGTTTATGACTCTATTTTTCCTGTTATCAACATCTGGCAGATCTGGCAACTTTTACACTTCATGTGTTACTCTGTGCCAGAGGAGCAGTTACCACCACAGAGACAGAAGTAGATTCATGAGTTTACTATTGTTTGTTTTCTTCATTTAACATATGAACACCTGGAGGACAAAAATATCACACACATTTCATGTACCTTCCAGGCGCCTGACAGCCACCATTGTAACTGAGGACCAGCACAGAGATCTTATACAACACACGGAAATACTTGCTTTTGCATTTTTAGAGATTATTTTTTTTTGGGCAAATCTGCTTTATTAGTAGGGTTGGGAATCTCTGGCATGAGGCCGATTCGATACATATCTAGATACACGGGTTACGATTCGATTCAAAAACGATATATTTTTAATACAGAACGATTTGATACGATTCGATACAGTTTAAGAACGATACGATTCGATACAATTCGATATGGTTTAAGAACGATACGATTCGATACGGTTTAAGAACGATACAATTCGATACAGTGTAAAAACAATACGATAGTTAACATTTGTTGATGTAGACCGGGCATCACCAAATGATGGACCGCGGTCCGGGCATGGAACCAGTGGCGGTTCTGTCCAGACCCATGACAACAAGAGAGCACTGTTTACTTCTGATCTTTTGTAGCACAGAGGAAATATGCTTCTCAAACACTCGGTATTAAGTGATAGTGTATGTTTATGAGTTGTAGAACATAATAAATTATCTTGAAGGAGTAGATGTTTACCAGTAAGTTTGACTCCAATAATTTAACATGTTAAATAATTTAACAATATGTTAAATTATTATTTGTTTTAAAAATGTAAATTACTTATCAAACAGACCTAACAATTCAACTACCAATGAATGAGCAGGAGTATGCCTGTGATAACATAGATTGAATATAAAAAAAGCCAAAGTGATACCTCTTCTCTGAATAGACAAGCTAAGACAGTGTGCTCCTGTTAGCCAGGGAAAATACATCGGAGTAGCAACTCTTTGCTTTATTACACAATCTATGTCAGTGCGCTGCTGTAGCTGGAAAGTTTCTCTGCCTTTTGGACTCGTACGGTGCCGGTGCAGTTGTTGTAAATTTTTTTCTTGGTGGTGCAGGTGCAGATGAAACGACTGGAGGGGTTGTGCCACCCAGATTTGACCTCACAGGGCACCAACCAGCTCCGCGCTGCGCCCTTCTCAGCGCAGACCGGTGTACCCTCGCGTCCTGCGATCACATACACAATGAACGGCTGTGGTAGCCGAGGTCTGCGCTGAGCACGCGCTATGTGAAAGCCCCTTAACGTTACGGACCATGCGGGAGAGTCCCTTTCGTGAGCTCTCGCGTTGTTTAGAGATGAAAACTGTAAAGCCTCAGGCAACCGATTCATAGTCTCGCGATATCCGATCCACAACTCTACAATCGATTCATCTAAGGATTCATGGCTGATTCGTATCGATTGAGGAGTCTGCTACCGATACAGCCGTATCTCTCGCCTGTAAAATCTTTTATCCGGTTGTATCAGTTTTTCATTCCCAACCCTATTTATTAGACAGGGCAGAGAGACGGAATGACATGCAGCCACTGTGGCAAAGTTAGCCTAGTACTTGGTATGCACTCTACACAGTGAGCAAACAGGAAAACAGGAGGCAGAGAGGCAGAAAAATCATTCCAACATCCTTTTCGATGAAATTAACAGATTTGTCGTTGAGTCACCATACTTTGTAACCGAGTCGAGTCTTAAGGTACCAGTGCTCAAGTCCAAGTCTGAGCCATTGCTGTCCAAGTCACAAGGGTTCAGGTCCAAGTCTACCTTGTACTTTAACAACTTAATTATTACTTCTTTAGTCCTTCACATATGGTTGTTGGTACATTTGAGTAAGGGCATTAATTCATAGTCTGGACGGAATAGGCTATTGACATCTATCTTTGGTGGTTAAAATACATGTTCAAAAAGACTCTAGAGTCTAGGTCGAGCTCATTAATCATTATTTCATAGAAGACTGGATAATTATGTAACACTTGGCACACTTGACAGGTTTCCACCATGGGGCTGTGCGTATCTATCAATAATGTATTATTTATGGTGATCACAAATCTGGAGATGGCTGGATGGCCCGAACCTGCTGCTGTTTTGAGTTTGAGTAATGGATATAATGTCACTTTTAATCAGCATTAATCATTTCTGCGTGTCAAACAAGTGTCTGTGAGAGAAGGTTGTGATTTTTGAAGTGCTCTCGTAGGGGTAATGTTGGGGGGTAAGGGGAGGGGGGTTCAGATGTTCTTAGAAGCCATGAATAATCCATGACAGTAGCTGTGTATATTTCCAAAAGCATTTCCAATTGATGGCTCAGTCCACGTTGGCATCACAGAAGTGTCTTACGTGCAGTTGCTGTGACAGTCACAGCACAATGAATGGCACTATTGCAAGGCATTTTTAATGTTATGCAAATGCTCTGGCTCCCCAAAGTTCTCAAGGACATGGTCATTTATTTCCTTTGAAAAGTGAATTAAACGACTCTACATTTTAGACAAACCAGCCTTGTCATTGAAGGCGTCAAAAGGAAATTGTACAGCTCAACGGGGTTTGAAAGAATTTATCCTTGGAGGAATTGTAGTTGATGGCAGGGTCTTTAAAAAGTGCTGCATTGTTAATTAATTTAAAGCAACTACCTGGAGTTTTTAACTGGTTATGAAACAGTCTCAGTTTAATTCTTATACCTCTATATGACCTACATAAGCAAACGAAACCATCAAGATTGGCTGTTTCTATATAGTTACTCTGAATGCCGGTCAGTGGGTTGCTGTCCCTGTGGACTAAGACAAAGGATTTACACCGACTGGCAGCCGTGTTAACTGTCACTTCCCAGTTCAGAGGTAACCAGGCTGGGCTGTATTCATCTTCGCCATGCCTCCGGCTCTTGATTGGAGAATTTTTATTTATTAGAGGATCATACCAGTGATTTTGCATGATGGGGCATAATTTCTATAAATTGTGTATACTTCACACAGTAATTTTGAAGATTTGGTCCATGAATATTTACCCACATTTTACATTGCAACAAACCATTTTGCAACTTCACAACATGGAAACAAAATCCCATGATGTTCAAAATTCAATTTTTGGTTGAATCACCCAACTTATAATGCTCTGCTTCTGTGGTTAACAAAGTAATTGCCATTTATAAACCACAGAACTGATAATTCACTGTGAAGGCAGCCATTCTCAAAGTGTGGCCTATGGGCCTGTTGCAGCCCTCAGGAGTGTTTCTGGTGGCCCGCAATGAAGGTTAAGGTGACATGTTGAAATGCATGTGGTATATTTGGTCTGGTTTGAGTACAGTTTTAAACGAATCTACATCACATAGTACTTTGCCTTAAAAAAGAATGCTAAAACTGTGCTCCCTGTACTAAGCTGTTAAGCTCGAAATGGTTGCATCTTATGGTTGCATGGGAAGGAATGGAAGGCATCTCACCAGTCTTGTATGGCTCGCAAGATGTCATGAGACAGATTATGCCATCATTGCAGGTATGTTAGCCGGTATGCAAGGTGGAAGTTTCAGGAGAAAAGGAGCAACATTTTACTTGGTTGTACCTCTTGGGTCGGATAAAGTGATGTGCCTAATCTGCAAGCAGGTGAATGCAATGTACAAGGAGTTTAACATAAAACACCATTATAATGCCAATCATAAAATGTACGACAAGTTCATGAGTGAGGAGCGCACCAATGACTTTGAACAATTTGAAAGAGACAAATCTGGCAAAATCCAGTAAAGCTGGAACAAAATTTGTTTTGGAATTATTTTGTGTTCTGTTTTTTCTTGGGCGGCCCTCAATCTAGTCTTAGATCCTAAACTGGCCCTCAGTCATCAAAACTTTAAGAACCCCTGCTGTAAAGCAAATGCTTCCCTGGGAACTTTTTCCAACAGAGTCAGTTGATGGAATACTGGTGAGAGGAAAGTTTGAAGTCTCTGAAAATTCATTTTCATATCGTAGTGGAATGAATGGAAACCAATAGCTGGATAAAAGGTAGAAAAATCAGAGTTCTAAAATGTGACTGGTGGGTTTGGGAAAAGATAAGCAGAAATGTGAAGTACATACATTTTGTGGAGATACTAAATATGCAAAGTCACTGGTTTGATCCTTTTTAATAGTTATTTAGAAGGTTCGCAGACAACATGATCTTACTCAGAATGTGCAAGAGATTATAAGGCTTACCCAGAAAAGGCTTGTTCCAGATAGCTGAAGAACGGTGCAAGTTAATTCAGTATTGCATCTTGAAGAAGGTATTGATAAGAGACAGCTTAATTTGCTTTTGAAGGACCTGGGAGTTGGATCAGTAGTGCACCTCCATCACACATCGTCACATCCTCTGCAAACCAGGAGACGTTTGACTAACAGCTGGTTAATATTCCTGACTGTAGATCAAAATCTTCCATAGCTCTGTCTTTGATTCCACTCTCCTCCTTTTATCCAGGAGGCCTGGACCTGATCCTGATGCCTGGCCTGGGTTTTGACCGTTCCGGGAAGCGTCTTGGACGAGGGAAGGGCTTCTACGACACTTACCTGGAGCGCTGCATCAGACACCCGAGAGGGAAGCCCTACACCATTGCCCTGGCCTTCAAAGAGCAGCTATGTCCCGAAATCCCTGTAGACGACAATGATGTGCTCATAGATGAAATCCTGTACGAGGACCAGGAGTAGCCAGGCGATCATAAGTGTTGGTCTGTGATGAGACTCTCAGTATGTTTACATGCCTGCTAAAATGCGAGTATTTCATCTTGACATACTCTGGTAAAGGTTTAATTCAGAAGAAGCTATTTACATTGGGGCTTGATGCGTTTTTAAGATGCGAGATGCAAATAATGATATTTTTGTATTGAAGGTGTTAATTGTTAATATATTGTGCCAATATTAATATCTTTCAACTGTATCATTTCAAAGCTAAAGAATCAGCTGCTCAGTGTCTCCACCAGAATTTTATTCTTGTCAAGGTAAAAAAGTTTCTGAAGTAACATTTAGACCATCTTGGAACTCAGATGCTAAAAAACTCAGATGCTAAAACCTGGACTAATGAAAATCTTTTACATGGGAAAACCCACCCCACTCATTTAATGGTAGGAGTAACATTACTGCCTTAACATGAATAATTCATTCACAAGTAACATCACTGGACTAATAAAGGAATGAATAAAATGTGCAAAAAAAATGAAATATATTTAGGTAATATGCTGACTGATTTTGAATAATGGGAAGCACGGAGGAACCTCCACCAGTGGTTGATATTGACTGACATTGGCTGATATGCAATATTTAATAATGCACCAATAACGACATTGTGATGATACAGGGATGACAATAAGTGTTTTCAGAAAATATTTACACAATGAGATTTATGAGAAATGGGTCATCTACTAAATTCACAAAACTGTATCCCTTTACTGTGATGAAGTCCTTTAAATATATCACGATATTATGATATCCAAAATTTCATACGCTATCTAGTCTTATACCACAATATCGATATATATATATATACCAATATACTTCCATGCCTCTGTTTGCTCAGTTTTCACAACACAGCACTTGTGCCTTGGGAAAGCTTAATAGCTGAAAAACACCTTTTCCCTCACCTTGGTTCCTACCCAAATGGGTGATAATGGATTGCCTTTAAATAGCTTTCTAGCAGCTTATTACTTTCAAATTGTTGAGCATCTTTACACCACACATGGTCGCCACTAGATTTTCACAGCAACTGCATCATTTCAAGGGCTTTACCTGGTCCCAGAGGACTGAGTCATCATGGTCATATTTTATGACTTTCAACTCTTTCAGACCTCACTTACATCATCCAGTCTGCTCTTACTACTACCACCAGCTTTCATGATCTTAATAGAAAACATCAAACCTCCAACCTTCAATTGTGTGTGTGTGTGTGTGTGTGAGTGAACAACAGAGCATGTGATTGAACACACTGGAAACTTCTTCCAGCAGCCGTCAAACTTAGGGCAAAAAGTCCTTCATACTTTGAGAAAAGCATTGATTTGTGTCTTGGCATCCTTTGTAAGACCTTTCATGTAAGTTCCATCAGTTTGATATTGCTCACTGTTACAGTCCTGCCCTAGCCTAGGCTCGCTATTCCCCAGCCCCTTACTAAAGCTAGCACAGTACCTAACATTTACCTTGGTTTTCCTCTTTCCCTGCGTGGTGCGGTTGACGTGAGGATGAGACCTGGGCTTTCCTGAGTGAGTGTATCTCACCTAACTAAAAGGGGTTGGTGTTTTTTGCTGGATTCCTCACCCCAGCCAGGTTGCCAACTCTCAGAAGTCCGCATACGGCATGGCCAGCTCAGTCCGCCGGCATCCTCTTGCCGCCCGGCTATGTGCCTCGCCAGCCCGCGCTGCTTCCTTTCGGCGTTCAGTTTTAAAAGGTGTTAAAAGACAAAGTGCACAGTTCGGGGTGGTGTGGAAGATGGGTGAAAAATGGGTGGTCAGTCTCAGCAGGAAGCCACCGTGGCTTCTGTCCTCAAGCATCCGCTCAGTGTGGCATCTCTCACAGCATGGCGTCTCAGGTGTGTGTGTGGCCTCTGACAGCATGGCGTCTCAGGTGTATGTGTGTGGCCTCTCATAGCATCCCCTGTCGGCTGTGGCTCATCGGCTAATAAAGCCCGGCTGAGGCTACGTGCCAACCAAAACCACGCCCCTTAAATGTCGTCATCAGTGAAATCCCTAAGCACTTGCTAAAATACATTCCACCCCCAAAAGCCTATCATAACCCTCACCATAATGTACACAATATATTGACTTCTTACCAGAATTAGTGTGACTTGTAACTTGGCTCATGTGTTGCTCTAACTGGCCACAAATCCTCTTTCTGTGGTCCTTCTCAAGATTTCTTCCATTTTCTCTTCCATCTGTGGTTGTTTCTTGCCCTCTATGAGGATTAAGTCAGGGGTGTTGTCCTGTTTTGTGTGTTGTAAACCTGTGGGCCTGTAAAGCCCTTTGAGACTGGATTTGGGGCTCTAAATAAACTTCAACTTGAAACACTGAATCTGTTCAGTGGCCTACCAGAGCAAGGTTTTGACACGAAGATTTTCTGTTTTTCAGCATCTTGGCATTGCTTTTTTATTATGTGACAAACTTCTCGGTTCACACATTTGGGCACATTGAATAGAGCTCAGACATGACTCTGTGTTGGTGGCATTGCATTGGACACTATTAAAGCATAAGAATTTGTTCTATTGAGCACCATAAAGGCTTGCTTTTTCACTCGCACAGCTCCCCAGCTTTTTGTTATGACTGCTCAAATTTGACATTGACTCCTGAATTTGACATTATCGATCCTTCACAGCCTGATGAAAGCATTTTGGTGCCACCATCAAACTCACCACTTATCCAGCAGCTCACCACTATTACTCTGACATGGTGCAGCAAATACCACCGTATAAACTGAACCTTCATTTTAAATCTGCCACAGCACTCTTGTGTTAAATTGTTAAACATATGAATCTCAAGTCTACGGTTCCACTTAACATTTTGTGCTAAATGACTAGTTAACATTGCCAAATATAGTAGCTTTGCATTTGATGTTATGGAGAGAACATCTCCAGGGTCACCAGGTTTTTCCAAGTTGCTGGGATGCACAATGGTTGTAACTCCAATCTGCAAGGTTAGAATTTCAGACTTTCCACTGTCAATGCAGCATCAATACATTATTCTCTAAAACTAATGAAGTGGAATGGAATGGAATGCAAAGTCCAATGCAGGTTGAGCATGACCATGACCGTTTTTCGAAAAAGACCCAGTCCTTATCTACAGTAACTTGAGTCACTTTGACTGTATGACTCAGCCTTATTAAAATTCCACCAGCCCAAAAAAGTGGAAAAATCTGCTTCTGCAAATATGGAGGGGTGTAAACTGCTCCACTATATCTTAACCACCATAACAGATAATAGCTTGCAACATTATCTGCTGATATGTTATGGTTTCTCCCACAGTTTACCCATGACACGGTGGGATATGTGTGTTTTTCATTTGTCTTTATTTTTATTGTGTCCTTTTATCCCTTGTCTTTCTCACTCTGCTCGCTCTTCCCCCCTCTGGCTGCTTCATCACAGACAGTGGCAGCCTGGAGACGATTAATTAAAGAAATGAAATCTGTGGGGATGCCAGGTCTGCCAGAAACCCAGCACGGACACTCATTACTCAGACATACACACAGCTAATCCTCTGCACTCTGGGTTTGCCAGCCTACAGATCTGGCAACGTGTGACGCAGGTAGCTGTGATGTCGCTGTCACAGGGCTGTAAGCTGGGGTTTACTGTTTTGCAAGTGACCCTGCAGATAAAACACATCCACACACATTCAGCCCTGGCATCTAATGTCACTTTGCATTGAAGCTGCAGTTAGAGCAGATGGTGAGAAGGGTATGGAAACATATTGGATTCGTTTGAAAAACCTGCCAGGTTTTCTTTTTTCTCCATCTTGCCGCTAATACAACTGATGCAAGTCTCATATATTTTCAAAACTAGCCCAATCCAAGATGGATTTGGATTGAAACCTGGTGATCCAACAGAAGAAAAGACTTCCATTAGCCCAGCATTTTGGAGGTAGTTTTCATTCATTCATTCATTCATCTTCTTTAGCTGCTCATTCCCCTTCAGGGTCATGAGGGGGCTGGAACCTATCCCAGCATGCACTGGGTGGAAGACTGGAATACGCCAGTCCCTCACAGAACACAAAGACAGTAACTCGTCCTCCCATTCCTACTTAATTTCCGAGTCCTTGGGCTATGGCACGAAACTCAAAATCAATAGAGAGAGCACCAGGAATTGAACCCTTCTGGCTGTGAGGCAACAATGTTAAACACCATATCTATCTATCTATCTATCTATCTATCTATCTATCTATCCATCTAGATGTGGATTTACTCAGAAATATTCCAAGATAGTGTGCTTTATATATTTGTCTTTAACTTAAATTTCATTTTTCATAGTTGCTCATTCATCATCGATGGCCTCATGTACGAATGATTCCCTCTGCTGTCAAACACAGGCTTCCAGTTTTGCAGGAATTGCTCCAATTTGTTTTTACATGAATATGAAAGCCTTTCAAGTGGTATAATATTCAGAAATTATTTTACACCACAGTGACACATCTGAAGGATTCATAATCTTACAACAAACAATATATGTTTATATTTAACACGATGTTTTGCAGTATCATCTAATCCTAAAATAAATGATTTGATTTAGTGTTGTACATCCCAGCAAGCCATCAGCCTTCATTTTAACATTATGCCAAAAAACTGAATTTTTTACGCATGAAAACATGTAGCTGTGTGAAACTTGAGACAAACTGTGCTACACTCACATATCTGGATCGTATAATTTGAGTCATATGCAATTTATTAATGGTCTTATATTGTGCGTCATGGAACAACGTTGAATAACAGCTCTTTTTTCATTCAGTAATCCTGTTTTCCACTCCTCTATGCTTATTGAAGTCCCAAGATCTAATTAACGTGTGCACTTGCTGCCACTGGTATCAACTTAATATGGCATTTTAAACTAAGACATAACCGTTGTGCCCTCAATTTCAAGCATCGAATCATAAATTGTTTTTGGCAGCAAATATGGTAAATGCCCTATAACAGAATAAGGAAGATAGCACTGGTTCCAGCCTGGCCTGATAAGGGGCCAAAAATGGTTTAGGATTTGAAAGGGTTAAATGTTTTTAGGCCAGACAGACGACAGCTATTTTTGCTCAGGAGGGCTGTTGTGCTTGTGATTGCAAGATTGTGACCTGATGTCCAGGGTTGTATTTTTGGCCATCTGTATGACACAAATCACATGTTGCATCAGTGACGCAAATAATTACAGAGACACTGATTAGATTTTGGTATAAATAAATATATTTAAGTTAATATAAGGCGTTGTTATGAATCCCAGTATTGTTCGGGCAAGATACACGCTCAGGCGCCATGACTGCTGATTGCCCACAACTGCAATGGAATTCATTAGAGGCATGTTAACTGAATCTGCTGAACCATAAAATAGCTGACATAGTTTAAGTGGAAAAATCAGTGTACTGACATGTAGATTTGAGTGAAAGATTATGTTTTTATGAGAATACCTTGTGATTTTTGAGGGTTTTTTTTCTCAGTATGAATGCTTATGCTTCATACAGTTGGTTGGATTTAGTGAACAAAGATTTTATCATCTTAGACCAGGGGGTTTCAAACTTTCTGGACAGCCAGGTTGACTCTTGGACCCACTTGAAGTGATTTTGCTTCCCCAAAGATTATAGAAGGGTTAAAATAATCACTTAGTATATTGTAAAAAAAAAAAAAAAAAAATGAAATACCTGCACTTTAGTTAAACATTACACAAAAAAGAAAAAAAAAATGCTAGAAAATTTCTAATAAGCAAAAAAGACAAAAAGCTTAAAAAATAACAGAAAATTAGCAAAACAATACAAAACAACCCACTTGAAGTGATTTTGCTTCCCCAAAGACTATAGAAGGGTTAAAATAATCACTTAGTATATCGTAGTGTTAAAAAAAAAATGAAATACCTGCACTTTAGTTAAACATTACACAAAAAAAGAAAAAAAATGCTAGAAAATTTCTAATAAGCAAAAAAGACAAAAAGCTTATAACTGAAAATTAGCAAAACAAATATTTAAACAAAAACAATATTTAAAGGAACAGCAAGAAAACTTGTATGTAGAATGATTATATACAGATTTTTCTCATGTTTGCATGCCTTTAATGAACCTAATGTGGTGTAACTAATATGGCACTAGACTCTTATTAGGGTGACATGCTGCTTTTGTAACTTCCCCTGAGCAGCTGTGTTGCTGCCCCAGATCATTCAGTCGTGCCGTCTCATGTCCTCTCTCCCTTGTAGTTCCTGTTTTGAACTTGTTGATCTTTCTTCTCGCTCTCTCTCTCTCTCTCTCTGTGTGTGTGTGTGTGTCTATGTCTGCTCACCCCCACATGCATCTCTACCCAGTGATCCACAGCAGCAGGGGGCCTATTCAATATTTCATAGGATGTAAGGGTAGAAGAGTTTTCTCGCATGTAGACCAAATGAGAGACGGGCTTCATGCATGTTCCCATTTCCTTCTTCAGGAAGGTTTCTGAAGGTCGAAGCACAATTTCCACACGGATTCCTCTCTGAGTGTGATCAGACAGCAACATGAAGCTGTTGTGTCTCCTGCTGTGGACGTGCTTTTCTTTCCCATCACATCCCTGACTGAAAAGAAATGTGTTCCAAATGATAATCACAGACTTGTGCTGCGCAGCTGTGTTGCAGATGAATAAGCTGCTTGATTGAGGAGAAACATTTTATTGGGAATAGCAAAATTCATGCATGAACTAGATTCTCAGGAACTGAGCTTGGCCTACTAATTTTTCTTTCTTTTTCTTTTCTTTCTTTTTTTTTTTTTATCTCACTGTCTTATTTACAGGATGTGCTTCCCCAGGCAGTCCAACCCTGTTCTGTCTCTGGTGCTGTGATCTCTGAGCTCAAATTATAATCCAGACCATGGGACAGGTGTAAACCCAGATCCCCCAAACAGAGCAATCCAAGGATAACTGAACGGATAATAGCAGCGCTGTCTCTCACATTATGCCAATGTTGACTCCTCTGCTTTCCATTATACCTGCAGGTGTCTGCGCACAGCATAGGTGAAGATATCAAGGCTCATTTTCCTTCCCTCAGAGGAAGTCATTTTCTGCCATTCGTTCTTGTACAGAATGTAAAATAACTTCCACAAAACTTCTTTTTTAACTGTAACGCAGGAAGCTGTACAGATAAAAATGATCAGTGACACCCAGGGTTTCAGCCAAAATTAAGATACTAAATAAAAACCAATAAAGATGCACTACAGATACACCAACAGCGCATGCACTTTGCCTTGTTAATCTCAATGATAAACATTTTCATTTTTATTAATAGGCCTATGATCACTGGAACTAAAGTAAACATGTAAATTCATGCTTTGTCACACCGCTAAATGAAGCTGGACAGTCTGCCTGCTGCGGGACAGGCCAGTTCAGCAGGATATGTTAGCTTGCTCACTGAGCAGGGACTCCTATTAGAGTTCTCATATTCTGCCTGAACCCGACCCGACCCGACATTTTCGGGTCGGGTTGGGCCTAAAATTTACGTGAATTGGGCGGGTCAGGTCGGGTCGGGCTTCGGGTTCTGTGGGGGATTTTTTTTTTAAATAAATAAATAGAAGTTCCGCTGGCCCTGGAGGACAAGAGGTGAGTCGGAAACTCAGAATGATGTTATGTAGGCTCAGGGGTTAGAATAAAATCTCTAATTTATACAGCGCTTTTCTGAGTACCCAAAGACACTTTACAACAGAGAAGTAGAGAACGGAGAAATGAATAGCCTACTTTTATGTTATATGAACAACTGAACATATTTGTCGGGTCGGGCCTCGGGCTGGCCCAGTCGGGTCTTAATTTTCAGGCCCGATGAGAACTCTAACTCCTATAAGCCACAGTACTGGAACAGAACTCTCACTTAAATTATACACTTCTCAAAATAAACCAGGATTTTCTTTTTCTGCCTTCATGGAATACCCACCTGATATGAAATCATCTTGCTGAGTCATCATACTTGATATGATATGCGCAATATTATATATATGATATGCACGGAAGCTTCAGAAGCAAGCAGTTGTATTTTAGAACTCCAATATCTATCCAGCCATTGGTTCCCATTCATTCCACTACAATATGAAAATGAACTTTCAGAGACTTCAGACTTTCTTCACACCAGAATTCATCACCAGAATAAAGTCATCCACATTAGTTTTCCTAAAAGGATCAGCACTGTTGTGTTTTGATGACTGGAAATTGGGTGGAGTGAAACGCTCCCTCCGCCAGAAAATAGTTTCCAGGGAAATGTTTGCTTTCCACAGAGAATTATCAGTTGTGTGGTTTATGAATGGCGATGACTTTGCTAGATGCAGAAGCAGAACATTATAAGGTGGCTGTTTAAACCAAAAATTCATATTTTAAATTTTGACTACATGCGATATCTTTAGGGTAAAATGATTTGCTGCACTGTAAAATGTGGCTAAATTGTAGGAAAAGGGCCAAACATTCAAAGTTACTGATTTGACCCTTTAAGGCTTAAGCAGAACCAAATATCAAGCTGATATATCTACTTGTACTAAACATACAACTAAAGACAGAGAGACCAAAAAAGTGCATGGAAAGTGAACAAGTGCTTGAGGCTATGCTACACTTGCATGCCATTTGAAGGGGTTTTACAGACACACACATTTGTTTCAGGCCTCATGACGGGAGTAGAGTTTCTCCACTGCCATAAACGCCGGAGAAAAATGGCACCGACACACTCGATGGCCTGAGAAGTCATTAAACAATCCATCAGACAGCTCCCCTCTCCAACCTGAACGCCAGCGGAGGAAATATCAGTTTGTATTTCATATATAACGTGGTAGTGAGTTATTTCCATCATTGAATAATTTAATCAGTGTAATTTCAGCCTGAACCTAAGCTGCAGTGATATAGCTCAGAGTGTCGGTCAAGTTGTAGGCTAATAAATCTGTCTTAAGTGAATTCATAGCTGCAGGGGCTAACTTTGCGCTATGAATATTCATGATACATCACAGATTACGTTAATTTCTCATTTTGTAACCGCACCAGCTGGGACTAAAACCTGCTGCGAATGAGTAAGAGACCACGATTATGCGTCTAATCAGCATCCACCAGTCAGCTTTCACCGTGATCATATCAGGTTCTTTACACGTTTTTGAAGGAGAGAATAGAGCCTGATTATGTCATAGTGCTGACTTCAGCTTTTTAGCTCTTATCAAGTGTCGGGTAGTGTGTGCAACCGTGGAAAGAAACCTTGTTTCTCACCTCACCGAAAATGACAAGCAACCAGTCATAAGGAATATTGTAGGTGTCGGTACATAGGTACATTTTTTTGGTTTTGTTATGCTATGTTTTTTATTGTCATCACTGGGTGAAGAAAACATCATGAAATTGAGAATATGAAGTTTGTTTTTATGCAGAGAGAGGCCTTTTGGGTGATCTCTCCAGAGTCACAGGGTCAGCTTTGCTTTGGATTGAAAAGTTACTTTCACATGTCAGCGTGCCAGAACACCGCATCAGTTTTTATTCCTCCTGCCTTTGTTTGATATATTTTTTGTTTGGCGGTTGTCATTTGATCACATGGCATTAAAATGCCCTTCTCAGGATAGTTCACAGAACGTTGACGGAAACCCTCACTGATTCCGATTTTCTTTCACCAGAATGTTCGACACATGGTTGAACTATATCCTAAACATTTTGGATAGAAACATATCTAATGTTACCCATGAAGACATTTGCTAACATATTGCTGCAGTAAGAGCTGTAGCTATTTCAGTTCCAACAAGTGGGATATTTTCACCTTGCTGGACAGTTGGTTGGTCTACCAGGGTCCAGACAATGTTGTTACTCTACAATGGGAGATAAAGCTGACCCAGGCCTGCTGGTATGGGTTACGGTGGAAACTGGAGACCCTAAAACTCCATTTTACTACAGATAATGACTTTTAGGAACTTTCAAATCTTGGTGGATGATGAGTATAAACCTTTTTAGGTCTCCCTGTACAATCTAATAACTTTAATTCTATGTTTATTATTGAGGTTGTAGTTTGCAGAGGTCTTGTACTGGACTACATTAGATTGAGAGGTGTTTCTAATTTTTGTACTCCCTATTTATATACATAAGAGGGACAGAATAGTAGAAACAGCTGTCAATAAAATGCAGTCCAGTCCAACAGCACCACTAACTATGAGCTCAATGCCAAACATACACTGCAAAAACGCAAAATCTTACCAAGATTATTTGTCTTATTTCAAGTCAAAAATGTCGTATTTCTAGTCAAAATATCTCATTACACTTAAAATAAGACATGATACGTGAAAATTCACTTGAAACAAGTGAAAATTTGCTTGTTTCATTGGCAAAATTTGCCAGTGGAAAAAGTGAAAATTCACTTGAAATAAGTGAAAATTAGCTAGAAACAAGAAACAAATTTTGCCAATGAAACAAGCAAATTTTCTCTTGTTTCAAGCAAATTTTCACTTGAAACAAGAGACAGTTGTCTAAAAACAAGTTACTTCTGAGGTGATCATGTCTTATTTTAAGTGTAATGAGATATTTTGACTAGGAATAAGACATTTTTGACTTGAAATAAGACAAATAATCTTGGTAAGATTTTGAGTTTTTGCAGTGTGGAAGTGAATGAACACCTCTATTACTGTGACAACAAGACAAGCTGAGCATTATAGGCAGCAGGAGAGGAAACTTTATGGCACAACAGATTTGTTGGAGTGTATTAGATTGTACAGGGAGGCTGATAAAGTGGCCACTGAGTGTATTACTGAAGAAGAACAGTGAATATGACATTTTATCTAGGTTTAAAATACATTTAACCCTGATTTGGAATTTGTGACACCATACACTGTTATACCATACACTGGTGCAGAATAAACCAGAGCTCAGATTATGAGTGTGTTAACTGCTTCAAAATAAGCCTGCAAGTTCCAAATCATTTTGCTCTCACATGCTACGAGTGCATCAGTGGCTCAGTCTAACATTACGTTTCCCATGCCCCATTTGTTATACTTTTGTGTATTCCATTTTCTATTTTGCCGTATCCAATTTAAATTTTTGCAGCGGTAAGCAACCTAATTTCAAATTTTCATTCAGTCCTTAAAAGTTTCATCTTATCCGTTTGTATAACAGAGCCAGGAGCAGACGGCTGACTTGGTGGCGTCAGCACAGAGGAACAGCTTCGAGCCTGGAGGAGACTTCCGCGGGGCTCTGGGAGAGATGCTCTTGTCAGCCGCACAACTAGGAAATAGCTTGTGTGTTCGTGTGTGGGCAGCTAGTTACCAATGTAGACTTTAATGCAGGAGAAGGCTGACCAATGACAGTTAAATGACAACTTCCCAAACTGGTGTGTAATTACAGAGTATGTGTGTGTGCGTGTGTGTGTGTGTAGGGGGGGAGTTCCCAGAAAACAGCGAGAAACATCCATTTGAATAAAATTGCAAAATACAAAATAACAGTTATTCAAATAGAGGCGGAGAGAAAAGGGCAGAAGAAATCATCTTGTCCTTTTCTGTCACCAGGCATGCGGTATATTCAAAGCACAGTCATTATGTGAGTCATTCAGCCTCAGCAGACAACAGAAAAAAAAAAAAAAAAATTATAAGAAATGCACCCCCACCCATGTGGATTTTTATATATGCTGTGATTTATAGATTTATTCCTGACATAAGCTGACTCAGTGAAATCAGCCATCCTTCACTGTGTGTGTGATAAAGCCGGGTTGTTTTGCCAGAATTGCTCTCTCACTTTCTCTTCCACTTCATTAGTTTTTTGTTCTCTCATTATCAACATCCCTGCTGTTTTCCATCTTAATCTCAAGTGTAGATTTATTTTTGGTGTGAGTCAGTCACTCATTCTCTGTTTCTGTGTGTGTGTGTGTGTGTGTGTGTTTGCGCACTGTTGTGTGGCCACAAGGTTTACAAGGCCACAAGGACGATTGGAGTTTGATGTTCAAGGTCTTTTGTAGCATATTTCCCCAGAGAAACCCAACTTTTGTTTTCCATTATGTACGCATGAGTGTGCGTGTGTGTGTTGGTGCACACATGGTGTGGGTGTGTGTGTTTTCACCCCAGATAGGACTGTGTAGAAACATGACAGAGTCCATGCTCATTTCACTAAAATTGATGAGACTGTGTTGAATTACCAGAGATGAAAGGCAACAAAATACATTTACAAAAATACAGTTTTGAGGACCTGGGGCCGGATTCTCCAAAGGTTCTTAAGATTAAATTTCTTCTTAAGTTCCACTTTTTTTCTTAAGTTTGGGTTTAAGAAGAATCTTAAGATATTTTCGAATTCACAAACAAAATATCTTAAGAATCCAAACAAAAGATCTTAAGAATGTTCTCAACTTTATTCTTAAGATTTTTCTTAAGAATAAATGGAATTCTTGAAAGAAATTATCTTGCTATTTTTCAAACATCTTTGATTAATTTAGAGCCAAATTTGATTATATAACATATATTAATGTAGTAGGCTAATACCTTAATAATTTTACATTGTATATGTTAACATAGTGATAATCGTTATCTAAACTGTAATTCAGCCTAATATCTAAACCAGTATTTAGACACATAGAGGCACATATATTGTTTCTGAGTCTATATGAGGACATTTTGTTTGGCCACCAGTCACCATTCATGTGTCAATTATATTTAGATTCCATTATCTAATAGGTTAGTAATATCATCGCTGTCCAATACAAAGTATGTATCTCAATTTTTGAGAAAACACTTTTATAACATCAAATCAATGTTGAGACTATAATGAATATTGTTTTGTTGGATTTTAGATGGAGCTGCTGTGGGTTGCTGCTAGAGGCTGTTTGTTTACATAAAGGTAGATAGTTGAGAAGTTTGTAAGTGGAAAAAATTAATAAGTTCTTAAGATAATGTGCAGTTCTTAAGAAAATAATGGGGAATAGCACTTGAGAACATTCTTATGAACTTCTCATTTTTTCCTCTTACAAAACGTCTTAAGATTATTAGTAAGAACTTTTTGGAGAATCTGGCCCCAGGTGCTTTACATGAGGCTTTAGACTTTTACTCCACTACATTAAAGGGGACATACAAAAGCTTACAAAATAAAATGTATTGTTAGAGTTGAAACTAGCCAATAGTATATGACTTAAAATTACTTGTTGCAAGTTATTGCATCAATATCCAGATGGAGTGTATATAAAGAGATATACCATGGTCTGAGTGAATACTCCTTCGTGATTGGCCGGCAGGTGTGTGTTAAAACTGTGTATTGCACGCACAGTTCGGCTGAACTTTAATCACCGTTCTCAATTCATCTACTCCCAACGTGTAACCATGGCAACATTAAAAAGCACAGCTGTCAAAGCTTTCTGGTTATCAACTGCAGCAGCACCGCTGAGTTACTGACTTGATAAACTAACAACCAGGGAGGAAAACACACCAGTGGAATTTTTTCTATTGTTTCCTCCTCTTTCCTTTATATTGTTGGCACATGGCCTTGGTGTAAGGGATAATCAGCTCGCAGGTGTGTGTTAAACAGTTCACATCGCTTCAAGTCGAGTGGTTCTTTGCCTCCATGTCGCGCTGTAAAACAGTTAAACACACACCTACAAATTTATTATGGCTTTCGTACTCCACCACAGAGTCAAATGATTTTGTTTTCATTCTGGTTATGCAATCAGTCACCACCATAGAGCCTCAATAGCAGTGGAAACCTCACCACTGCCCCCCAAGGCCAAAAGACTGTGCTGCACTCTTCTCTCTGTTTCAGCAGTCAGTGGCTATGGTTTGGTTTTCTCTCTCTATAGGCTTTGGTTTAGTGAACCTATTAACAATCCTGGAACTAACCTCTGCTTTATGGATACTTTAGTACCTTTAATTATATAAATCAATGCCAAGCCACTGGGCCCAGTTATTTTACTGTTTTTCACCTCCTTTTTCTCTTTGTTGTCAGATTCCTGTATGGAATGTAGCTCTGTCCACCTCACCCTCTCATTGCTGCAACTTAATTCAAAGTGTCTCTGAAACATCACATTCTGCAGATTAACATATCCAAATGTCAGATCACTTGTGTGAGGTCCTCTGTCGCGGCAATCAGCGCTGCAGCAACAGAAAAAGTTCATTCAGAATAGCTTACCTTGTAGCTGAAAGTCTGCAGCTTCACCACGTTGGGGCTGAGAGACAAAATAATCAAAGTAATCCAACCTTTCTCATTTCAATCCACAAAAAAAAAAAAAAAAAAACTTACTCAACACCCTTTAGTAGTCAGCAATCACTTACTGAATGCATGGATGGAGTATTTCTACCACTATTCCTGAGCTTCACCTTGATTAGATGTGTTTGCTGGTATGCTAATCAGATGTGTTCACAGCAGTTATGATGAGCTGACTATATGCTGTGGTTAGCTGGTTAACAAGCTGACATTACAATAAACATCCAAATGAAATACAAAACTTTACCAGGTCTGTTCCGTTCTGTTGAGAAGTTGTACATGTGGGGTGTGAACACATGGAGCTGAATGAATTCTGGAGAAAGGGGGACCTATGTATTTGGTGTAGTAGTAATTCTGGGCCCCCTGGAAGTGTGGGCCCCTCTACCCCATTCACTGCCACTTTTTTAACTGTGTGTGGGCCCTAGTGGGCCGTGGGCCCTTAGAATTGTCATCACCTTTCCCCCTATACGACGGCACTGGGTACGTGACCACAGGGACGTGTATTTGACACTAGGGGCTCTAGTTTCGCAGACCGGGCGAGGCGGGGGCGCAGCGCACCTGCGCTTCACCAACTGGGTGTGGCCAGGTGGATTTTGCAATTTTGGCACACGCGCAAGTACTCTGCCGTCCCTCAGACTTTTATTTAACCCTCTGAATAAATTCCCCTCATTTATTTTCAAAACCATTTTTTAAAAAACCATTACATCAGTCTATCAGTTTTTGTTTGGACAGTGCAGAGTCATGATTAAAAAAAAAAAAAAATACAAGAAGAATTGTAAAATGTATTAATTTTAATTTTTTAAAAGAAGAAGAAAGGGAAAATGGGCAGGCCATTTTCCAAGAGAGCTGATTGGTCAGTAGGTGGGGCTTTTCTACCTGCTGAGCTCTTATCCTGAACTTAACCTGCTCTGGAGCAGGTTAGGTGTTCAGCATATGTTACCACAGCAACGTAGCCCGATAAAAAGTAAGCCACCTTTATGGTACAGAAAAGCCAGGGCTAAGCCTGAAGTTACCTTGCTAAGCCCAAATCCAGCTGCATGGTACAGGCCTCTGGTTTCAGATGGTGAGCTGTGGGCGCACCTCGGCGAAGCCTTTTGGCATGAAACTGTCACTGCGCCAAGCTGAATCTGTCGACACCTCCTCCTGCTGCGCTGCCACTCCCATCTCAGCGCACCTCGGTCTGCGAAACTACCAAACTGTGCGCCCCTTGGAGTTGCGCTGGTCCAAAATAGCTCTGCGCGGGGTTCACCTCACTGCGCCACCCTGCGCTGTGCCGGGAAAATAGAGCCCAAGGAGTCACGCCACTTCCCAGATTCAAATGCTTGATTGGTGTGTCACCCCTGGTGATTGACAATTGCTGTCTCCTATAATCACACAAACACTTCCTAGCTGCACCTGATTGGATGAACGCTTCACTAGTGGGCTGTCCTCTCGGATTTCAAACATGGATGAACATGGCGTCTCTTTCGGAAACTTTCTTTGAAATTACAAAACCAGTTCACCAAGATGTGTTTCTGAAAACGTGAGGTGACAAATAAACCATTCTGTTGCTGTAATTTGCACAAAGTAGCCTAGACCTCAACTTTATGCAAATGAAGACACGCCAGCAGGACGCACACACAACGCAACACAATGCAACCAGAATGCTTTGCACAGCTGCCTACATAGACAATGAATGGGAAGTGTGGAAATGACTGTGGACATGCACTATAACAGTGTCTTTCTTTATAACAGTGTCTTCCAACTGGGCTTGTTCATTTCCTAACAAAGTCCCTACCAGCATGTTCTGCTCCATCTCCACCTTATTTGTTTATAATGATGGTGTCAGCTCCCCTGACAGTCTTATAGTGCATTCTCTGAAAAAGTTCAACATCCAGAAGTGCTGGATCCAGTGCTTTTTACAGGAGTGGTTGCTTTGTTTAGGATTCTATGTAATAAAAAAAAAAAAAAAAAAAAAAAAAGTGGCAGTAGGAACAGGAAACAGGAAAAAAAGGTGTGTTCACACCCATAGGAAGAGCTGAGGACTGCTAATCTGGCCTTACGTCACCTGACACCAATCCATTGAACAGCTTTTTGTTTTGTTGTTGCAGATCAGCAGGGAGGGAAAGGTGTGGTTGATCTCTGTTGGATTTTCATTAACACTCCCTCCTCCCTGTCCCCCCCTACCTAAAGGTGGCATCTCACCCCCTAGGTCACCTTCTCGTCTCCCTGCTGCTCCACCCAGCTCAGCACGTCCCCGTTATCAAATGTTTTTTTTCCATCAAGCAAAGCAACATTCCCATTGTCACTAATTTTACTCCTTTCAAATGTTTTGCCAAACCACAGAATGTCCTCGCCACTCTTCACAATGCTACAGTCTCTCTCACAGTCCATTCAGGACGTTGGAAATTTGCTGCTTTGCTTTGAAAACATGTACAACAGAATATCAGCGTCTTATATCTTGTATCTGATATTATATCTAATATCACCGTACCACTAGGCTAAGGAGCAGCTTCTTCCCTCAGGCTGTTAGACTCCTGAATGCACCTGAACTCCTCCATGCTCAGTAATTCTTTTTTCTACATAATCAATCAATTAATTAACCAACCAAGAGGGAACCACATTTTAGTTTCGCTGTGCAACCTGTTGTATAGTGATAAATAAATTTCCTTGTATCCTTGTATCCTTATAATAACATAAAACAGTTACAAAACTGAGAGCATGCAGCCCTACAAATCATTCAAAAGGCACAAAACAGGTATTGCATTACACTGTGCAGTGTGTGTGTGTGTGTGTGTGTGTGTGTGTGTGGCGGTTATGTCTTTCGATCTTTTCCTCTCTCCTGATGAGATGGAGGGATTCCTGCTGATTGGCAATTTCAGCTCACCAGTGCTTCCTGTCAGCCACACCTCCTCTTTCCATCCCTCCTTCTCCTCCTCTGTCTCTCTATCCATCCATCCCTCCCCTTTCCTTTCACCAGTCCTCTGTTTTCTTTTCTATTTTCTTTCTTCCTTCCTTCCTTCCTTTTTTCTTTCCTTCTCCTGTTTTCTCCATTCTTATCTCTTCATCCGTGCCTCCCTCCCTTCCTCCCAACATGTCCGTCCATCCATCCAAGCCCTGCAGAAGGTACCTCTGTTGGCAGCCCTATATCACTACAACCCAGCTCGCCCCCTCGCAACACACACACACACACACACACATGCACACACACGCACACAGCAACTAGTCTCCTGGCAGTGTGTGTTGTCCATGTAGTCAGGATTGATAGCAGCATCAGCAGCGGCTGAGGCCACAGGATGAGCCCAGCGGTGCAGATCGTGTTTTATTCACATAAGCAGAGTCGGTGCTGTGCTTACATGCCAGAGTAACACAGCTAAGGACCCTGTTCAAGGTCCTCCTCAGGCTCAGCTGGACACCGCGGTGGACAGTAACAAAGCACATTCCCTTGAATACTGTTAAGTACATTTTTCCAGTATCTGCACTTGAGTTTTTTTTTTTTTTTTTTTTAAACTTGTGACTTTTACTCCATTTCTATGAAGGTTTTCATTACTTGTTACTTTTAAGCATAGCTATGAAGTCAGCTATATTTTTTCCTTTTATAAAATGCAATTGGCTGCGCACTGTGTTCCTCACAGCAGAAAAAACAATCACAGTAACCGTTCTTAACTGGGTTTGGTGTAAAAGTGGAAATACGTCATCCAGCTCCGTGAAACGAGTGCAAGCAAGACTTTGAAAGTAAAACACATCCATTTTGTTTGTAAAGCGCAAATGACTAACAAGGCAGTGGTAAAGGTGATGGCAGATGAACACAGTGATTCCGCAGAGTACTGATGCCCAACCACACACACCACCACCATGCTGTTTTGTGTGCATGTGTGAGTGTGTATGTGTATGCTAGGGTGGAGGGGGTGACATAAAAAAAAAAAAAGGAAATCAGCTGAATTTATTTTATTGTGTCGATGTATTCACAAGGACACTGATAGCTGATGAGCACTCCCCTCACCAGTGTGGGACTAGAGTGATGTTACCGCCTTTCTAAAATTTTGTTTTGATTTGTATTGTTCAATGCTGAGCGCTGTCTTTTTTGTAGCAGTTTATTCAAACTATTTTAGTTTCATGCATTTGGCACACTGTCACACTAAGAAAGCCTTGAAATATGAGTCTTTTTTGTTTTCTTAAGATTATATAGCGGTTTCCCATACGCAAATCTGATATATGGCCATATATGAACATATATTTTAAACAATGGGACATATAAGTTCACATATTTGGAAATAGAATAGAATTTAGAAGATGCATTTGACTATTATGATGTAAAACTTAACAGACATCAAAATATACAACCCCAGTCTATATTTACCTGTTCGTTTTAGGCTAGGTAAATTTGCTGACTTGTGCAAACTCCAAGTATGTGCAAACATTCAAGCAATAAAATAAAATAAAGTGAGGTAGTAAAGTTCACATACTTGAATGGTATTATAAAACAAAAATGTAAAATTGTAGTCTTAGAACATAAAATAACACATTTGACTTGAATTATAACATTTGAGAACCACAAAACAATCTGAGGGCGGCCCTTAGTACAGTCTCACAGCAAGTTATACAGTGTATGCCTACTTATCCTTGTGGCTAAGAAAGCATAGACAAATGGCGCTGAAAATAGCAGACATACAAGCCCACAAGGCACTGCGTGAGCGACGCGTTGAGTGTTTGTATGTCTGCTATTTTAACTAACATTTAGGCCATAGGTCGGCAAGCAAAAACATCTGGAGATTGTTTGAACTAGAGAATGAAAATTTAAAAAAAAAATAAATAAATTATACTTTTTAAAAATCAGACTGACAGTCTCAAAAAAGCTCTTTATTTGGAAACTTCATTTTTGGATACGAGGGTGAATAAGCGCATCAGCGAGGTGCAGCGTGGATGCTTAACATGCAAAAACAAATGACGTCAGCGGACAGCGCCTGGTGCTGAAATTCCAATAGTCTCTAAAACACAAGTTGTCACTCAAACAATGGACATAGGCTTCATATTATTGTGAAAATTAAAACACTTCTTTCAAACAGGCAAGACATCAAACATAGGTATATACGTAGGAACAGAGATGTGAGTAGCACGAGTTTCAAACATAGCGTGCGTGTTATTTAGGCCTTTATATGACTGTGATGGCACAACAAATATAAACTGAAAACAATGCATTGCACTGTCGGAAGCAAATCGGAGCAAATCAGAGCAAAAAGGCTGAATCCACTCAACCATGGGCTGCCAGGCTCGGCCCCTGAAACAACAGAGCGGACGTGCTTACAGTAAGTACGCCTGTTCTGTCATTTCACGAGCGCCTATCATTTTCATCCCTATTAATTCAATAAATTAGCCATTGTTTTGGTTGTGGCCCGCCATGTAATGGCTTGGAAAAAATCTGGCCTGAGGCCAAAATTAATTGCCGACCCCTGATTTAGGCTAAGGTTAGATTGTTTACAATTTATGCTCTGTCGTGTCTCGCACTGAAAATAGCAGACACGTTGAGGGCTTGTATGTCTGCTAATTTCAGTGCAATGGAACATAAACTGTAAACAAGTTAATATGAGCCTTGCTTAGGCCTAGTCTAGCTCACTAGCTATATCTGCCCCCATTCATTTGCGCTATAGAAACTGTTCAACTTTCTTTGCACAGAAGCCAATTTTATCACGGGCTGATTGTTGAGCAACATCGACTTATGTTAGCAATATATGATTTGTTAACAGGACTTAGCTTACCTTTGCATGGATATACAAGCCCACCCCGGTTGCTGTATATCAGCTATGTTCGCCGCGCATGTCCGACGTACAACACAGTATAAATGAGGCTGTAGGCGTGGTGGCTCAGCCACACCACAGCTGCGCCAGATGCACACATTCTCAACCAAACAAGCCACAGGATGCATTGCTCATATTTTGAGCTTTTGGCAGACAGATTGCACGCACAATTAGAGGAAATAATGCATTTTGAAAGTCCACTACACCACCTACTAACATTTTCGTCCCATCTCGTCTCGTCATAACGAAAATATACACACATCTCGTTATGTTTCCATCATCAAAGAGCTATTTTTAGCTTGTCATCGTCCCATCTTTGTCATGAAAAAAAGGGTCGTTGACGTAAATATTTCATCATCATAATCGTTGATGAAAGTAACACTGGTAACATTTGGATAATGTAAGTAACTTTGGTTTGAGCTCAGGTCAGCTGAATGAAAGGAGCATTGACCCATCTGCCGCCACGCCAGCCTTATTAACCCTTTAACTGCCTCACCAAGAAAATCACAATGGAACATTTTTTGTAAGCATTTTTTATTGCATTTGGACAACAACAACAACAATTAGTATTATTATTATTATTTTTTTTTTTTTTAACAGACCCCACAATTCTTGAGATATAGACCTCTACCAAACAGTTGACCTGACACTTTATGGTAAAAGAACCAAAATGTATACAAATATTGAACTAAGTAGAATAAGTCATATAAAATGCTTTTTGAAGAAATAACCATTTCAGATGTTTTGTGGGCTATTAAAATTCACTTTTTGTCTCATGGTATGCTATAAAACATTCTAGTTTTTTATTCAAACAGAGGAAAACATGGCATTTCTGAATTTTCCATGTACACACACCTCAACTGTGTGGCAGTGCAACAGCACAAGCATTGTTTGGCCATTTGATCCACTTTATTTCTGGTGGTATATTACAAAGCACTCCTGAGATGCATTCAAACACAGGAAAACATTGCATTTCTCACATTTCCATCTTGACACACCCTTTGGACAGAGATTGCACCGCCCTCGTTCGTCACAGTGGAGAGGAAAATGTCCATAGTTGTCATAACGCACATCTGGTTGTGGTTGTGAGTATGGGAGCCTTTAGGTTTTGTGTTTCTTCTGTGCAGGTGGAGGGGAGGATGATGGTCGACCAACTTTAGATGCTGGCTTGTTGACTTGCTTCAAAGTGTGGGCAACCGCCAGGCGGAACCTTTTCAGAGGCATTGGTTTGTTGCTGTGTAGGCTACAGTCCCTCTTGTATAGCAGCCAGGGGTTTGAGATGCGCAGATCAAGACAATAGCCAAAGAGGGGTAGGTACCAACAGATTGCCTTGGCTGGGGTCTTGTATAAGTGTACCAGCATGTCAGAAAGATCAATGCCACCCATATGCTGATTGTAGGCAGCAATGAGTGATGGGCACGGAACAGCATCCTACATGCGAGCCTCGTTGCTCCAACGTTTGACAGTTGAAAGAGGCATGATCCCACAAGCATTGCTCAGAAGATTGACACATTTGTTGTCAAACTATTTCACTGCGATCACACCTTCAGTAGACCTGTAATCAAAAGCTCCACGTCCCTTCTTCATCAGCTCTTTGTCTGTCATCAAGGTAGCTCCACCCATGCGATTTGATCGGACAGTGCCAACGCACTTGATCCCCAGGTTGGCATGGCGATTCTGGATCAAGTTGAAACTGGTAAAGCAGTTGTCACAGAAGACAACAGAACGTTGTGGCTCTGCAATGGTTTTGCATAGTGTTGTCACCACCTTGGCCCCTAGAGGTAGCGCCTGCTCCTGCTCACTTAGGGCAACACTGAAGAATGTGGATGGCCCTTGGTAGAGAAGTAAGTCATGGATTATGCCAGATGAACTGGCCCGGCAGAACACTTTGAATCCCCACTTGTCTGGCTTGTTGGCGATGTACTGGCGGAGAGTGTTAGGGTTAGGGTTAGCCCTTGTACCCTTATATGCCACTATGACCTCATCTACACTGTGCTTACAAGTGGATGGAATTAAAAGGCACTGCTCACGAAGCATCTCAAAGAGGGGGTGGATTTTGTAAAATCGACCTGGACTGTCACTGCTCTGCTGATTGTCATTGAAATGAATATGTGCGTAAGAGCTTGAATCTCTTCCTTGGCATGACATCAGCTATCACACTGAAGTGTGACTTGTGGTGCCATTAGTCCTCCAACGATGGAAAGTTGAAAACACCCATGAATAGTAGTATTGCCAGGAAATCTTCAATCTCTGCAGGGTTAGTCTTGATTGGATCCTCTAACTCCTGGGCAGAGTAAAGATTGGTATGATTAACAATATGTTCAATCATCTTGTCTGTGAAGAGGGTTTTGAAATATTGGAAGGGTGTCTGTACAGCCTCAGGGGGGTCAAATCTTGCATCAGGAACCTGATATTCCTTGATATCTTCATGTTTCCAGATTCTTCTTGTGCCTTTGTTTGGGCCAGAGGGTGAACTTGGTTCAGGGGTATCCTCTGACTCCACCGAGGAAACTGTTTTCAGGGCACAATTGTGTTTTCTGCTTACGGGTGGTGGTACAGAAGATTTGCTTGTTGAGGCAGCCACATCCTTATCCATTCATTCAAAAGAAGAGTCTCCTGTCACTTCCACTTGTGTGGGCTGGTAATCAGGATCATCCACATTGTCATCATCATCACTTAGACCAGCATCAGAGTCTTCTGGATTTTCTGGCACAAGGGCCAGAAAAGTGCGTGGCTTCACACCTTAAAACGTCTTACTGTCCATCTATAATTAGTAAAGCAGACAAAGAAAATTAAAATTGAAAAAAAAAAAAAAAAAAAAACATGTTATCATCTAATAGGTATAATATATTCTTGTATATCAACATGTCAATTGGTTACCATGAAATCAGAAGTATTACCGGAGTATTTTTTTCATGTATTTTGTCTAGATATTTACTGTATGTACTTTTAAAACATATTAGAAATAGCAAAAAAAAAAAAAATGTAATGATGGATTTTTTATTCAAACATTTTATGAAAGACTGTTAATTACATGGTAATAACAAGTGTGAATATTCATGGAAATTTTATTCAATAAAAATTGTAAATTTGTTAGCTTATTACTACGTTTACCATTCAATGACAAATCAACCATTTGGTAGAGTATGTTTTTAAATGGTTAAATAATCACACCCATGAATTTATTTTAGCATATATGTAATGGAACAGAAGTAAATGTATCATATTAACAAAGGTGATTGATCAAAATGTTTGCAATAGCTTTTCATCAGTAGCTTAACCAGAGGATGAAAATGTGCTCGACCAAATGGTTGAGCAGGAAGTTAAAGCGTTAACATGGACTTTGTCGCTCCCTTAACGCTACACCACAGTGTCATTATTTACAGGACCAGTAGAGGTTGCTTCACTTTAAAATGTGACTTCAGGTCATAATAAACTGTTGAGAAAAGGAGAAAAAACTGAACTACCAGTGATCACATGCAAAATGCACACAAACATGAGCTGTTACGTGGTAGTGCTCTCCCATGGCACTATTTGTATTTATAGGCATGTATCCATAGTTGCCAATAAGCAGATTAATTGTCATCAGCTGCAGTCACCTAAAGGGGTGGGGAGACAGGAGGGGGGAAAGCACATAGGGCATGGCAATGCATGATAATAACAAAATAAATTGGCATGCTCTTCATAGAACTGGAGGATATTTTCTATATTATGCACACACAGGAGCCTGTCACACTTCTGACAAGCAGTTTTGATGCTTGTTTAGCTGTTTCTCTTTGATTCCAGACTTTCTGAACATGCTATACACTATATGATGCAAATAAATCGGCACTTCAGTAGAACCACCGTAATACTAGTCACATCAAGGAAATCCTAATCATTTCATTTTGATAAGAGACTTAGTCACTACAAAGCGAAGTGGATTTCTGTAGTTCTTTTTCTCTTCAGATTTCCTCCTGTGTTGAGTTGCCTCAAACTGGCTTCAGTCCCCAAGGCAATCTCACTCTCCTGCAGCACTGACACCACTGCAATTGAGTGATATCTGTGATCTGTGTGTGTGTGTGTGTGTGTGTGTGTGTGTGTGTGTGTGTGCGGATCATCCTGGCAATGTGAAAGCATGATCAATTGTTTCAAAGCATATGATTGATGGATGGATTGTGCAACATGATGCTGCTTATTGTCAAGCATATTCACAGCATTTAAAGTCATCACAATACAGTACAGATGACGCTTTAACAACAATTAAAGACTTGCTTAAAATGAAAAATATTACCCCCAAAGATCCTTAATCAATTAATCAAGCATTCCAGTATCTCAGCTAAGTAATGCTGGTTTTGTACTGTTATATAATAATAACAACTATGCATGCTAAATTGTGAGAAAGCTGACCAAAATGCCTCCTTAGAATCAATCCAGGTTGAAATCTTCCCATGCACACAGAAAATTACCTTTAGGTACCTTTGGAACTAAATACGGTTCTTCAGAATGATACCATAGTGGAACCTTTTCTGGTTCCACAATGTTGTGTAAAGAGCCATTTCTTTAAATGTGGCTTAAGGTTCCTCAAAAATCCATAAAAAGAAATTCTTTGAGGAAGCAGCAATGGTTCCTCAAAGAAGAGAGGAGAAGAGGTACACAGAAATACCAGCTGATTCTAATTTCTTACAGGAAAAATAGAGATGCCAACTGAAACCAAATGTAGCATTTCATACTGGTGCTTTAGGAGAAGCATTTACGATTCCACAAAGAACCATTCAGACAGCAGGTCTTCAAGGAAGCATATCTTCAACAAATGTCAATCTTCAACAAATCCCAAAAGGTGCTTCAATGACCCTTTTTTTTTTTTTTTTTTTTTTTTTTTCAAATGAAGAATCATCCACTAAACTGTGATTCCTAAGTTGCTCATGACTCTTCATGGAGACAGACATGCATTTAAAGGACCATTTTAACACCATTATTTTTCTTTTTTGTAGACAGCAAGTGTGGTATTGGTCAACTCTACAATAAATATACAGTCAGTCAAACTGTGTCATATTGGCACTAGATGGCATGGTGGAATGTTTAATTAGACCAATATCACCCTAAAACACCAGTCTAATTCTCCCCACAATGTTATCTCTTCATCCATAGTGAAGATCTGAGAGAACTAATCCCTGCAGCAACGCCAGACAGTTTTTCCATCTAACTCATTCTGACCAGAGTCTCAGCCACGTTAAAGTGGATCGCCTCAGGCATCATATCATGCGGTTTTGATATTCTAACATCACACTGTCATTATACTTCTGAAATCAGAAATCTAGCATTTTGCATCAAGTGACGTATGTCTCATTCATATGTGCATAAGCACCCCACCAGATGTTATTGGGACATGTGATTTTTGCATATTTCACCCATATTGCCCAACCCCACTGAGCAAATGATGGGACCGCTATCTAGGCCATGCTGAATAATTCAGATCCTTCCATTTGAATAACTGGAATGTTGGCTCTTTCGATTCATCTGACTAATACTGAATGGTTAAAAAAAAATTCTCAGGAGAGGGTTGGGACTTTGCTAATGCCCTTAAGTTTGAAAGCGTAGCCCAAGGACAGAATCAAAGAAGCATTCAATGCCACACACACACACACACACACAACATCAGGTGTGTTGAAATTCTGGGTTGATCTACTGAGGGCCACAGGGTTCTCACTCTGACTGATAAAGCTGCACGGCAGTAGGGATATGATAAACCTAACCTTGTTTTTCTAAGCTTTCTGTTTTGACTTTTTAAAGGTGTTTTAAGGTGATAGGTGTTTTTATCATTATTTTAATACTCCTCAAATTCATCATTGGCCACAGTTCTTATAGGCAGTACTTATATCTACTGTGTTCATATTACAGTCATGTCAATTCAATTTTACACTCAGATGAGAAGGCTGAGCTGCATTAACGCAAATAAAAACTAAACTGTGAGAATACTGGAGGGTCGAGGAGATGCGGTAAAGATTGAGCTGCAAAAATGTGAAGAACTGGAGATGGAAGTCATAAAAAGACAAGGAACTAATAGGAGAGGAGGACCATAAAGGATGTACGAACATTTTTTTTTTTTTTAGAAATGATTTAGAGTGCCGAGAGTACATTGAACTAGAGCAACAAGAAACAGGAAAAAATCGATGGAAAGACATAGCATAATGTACTTGAATGTGTGCTGAAAGAAGAGAGGATGGGACAAGAGCAATTAAAGGTAGAGAAACATTCACATGACTTTCTCTTTGAGAAGAAACCATCAAAGGGCAAAGTTACAGGAGGAGAAAAGAAGAGACAGAAAGCAACAAGTGTGTTCTTTCACGTCCACTGTTTGTCTTACGTGCTAATGATGGGTGAGCCAGCATGAGTGTAGACATATTATCAGTTTTGCAGATGACTCTATTATAATGACTCTGCTATTGTCAGTGGGTCCATACACTGGTGTGACAAATCCTTTCTCAAATTAATGTAACAAAGACAAAAAAAAAAAAAAAATAGATCTTGATTTCTGCAGAAGTGCCTCTGCCCATGCTACCTTCCTTCACTGATGAGGGGCAGGTTGAGGTGGTCAGTGCCTATGTTTGAGTATAATTGTGAATAATAAGCTTTGCTTTGAATCTAATGTGATCACAATGTTAGACAAGTTTAAATAAAGTCCACCAGCAGTTCTTCTTAAATAGTTAGAATATGTTTAAAATGACTGGCTGTGATCTGTATGATCTTGGTCATGTTTATCAGAGGAGGACAGGCGCTTTGACAGGTGGCTCACCAAGGAAGAAGAAGGAAGCCTCCAGTGGCAGCAGAGGTTTGGATACACCACTGCAGATTTCAGCCCAGCACAACAGAGTGCTGTGGAGTCTTCTCAGCCTCTGTCAGAAAAGGCAGCTAAGGTAAATGCTCAAAAATAAAATAAATTTAAAGAGAGAAGAAATATCAAAATGGTCACACTAGTTGAATTTAATCATGAAGTGGTAGATTTCCTTGCGTTTTGGGGGTAATTATTTAAAGCTGGTATCTGTTTTTGTTATTCTCCACAGGCCAACAACCAAAGAAGACTGAGAACTCCCACAAAGCCTGTTCTCATTTCTTCTTTTCTTTCCCATGTTCATTTCCATTTCAGCCCCTAAAGAGCTCTGCTTGATCATTTCTCTGAAAGAAAATGACAAGAAAAATCTTTACATGTGGCTCTTTTTTTTTTTTTTTAAGTGTCTACAAAGGAAATCAAAGAAATCTGAAATCAGCCAGTGAGCCTGAGCATAAACTGCTGACTCAGCACAAATGCACTGACTGGGCAGTGTATGTCATGTCATCACAGGAACTGCCTGCAAAATTTTCTGCTCCTTTGACCAGATATTTCATAGGTATTTTCCATCAGTCTTGCCAGTGTGGTTGGCATTTTCTGTAGTCTATCCAGCTGTGGAGCCACCTAGGGAGCCATAATCTGCATTAAGATACTTTCAGACAAATGATAGATTATCCAACTTTGTGAAGTGGCCAGTTAAAGGCCCTTGTCTCATATTTATAACTCATTTAGTCTATAAAAACATATCTAACTGTCCATCCACAGTGTAAATACTGAGAGATGGGGTTGGGGGATGGATGGATAGGGTTTTTAGACAGTGTTTATTTCTAAAAACTCATCATTCAGCAAAAATATAATATAAGCCAGTACTTTCAACTGTAATTTCATTATTAGTACTGATAATTTTTGTCTTAATTTATTTATTATATACATCGAATCTTGAATGATCCTTCTCATACACTGTTCACAGAATATTACCTTCCGGGAGGCGATACAGAGCTTGTAGGTATAAAACGAACCGGTACAAACTCTCATTCCTCCCAACTTCAATTGCTGTCCTGAACAAAAAAAACCTGATTAGCTCCAATTTTAATTTTAATTTCAAATTTTTAATTATCTTCCTTTTTATCGGCTCTTGTACTCTTTTTTTTTTTTTTTTTTTTTTTTTTTTTTTGGTATCGTTTTATTGCAACATATTGTTGCTTTTATTGGGTTGGGTTATTTATTGATTATAGGCAAAAGGTCACCTTATAATCCATGGAGCAATGTTTTTTATCTTTTTGTCATCAGTGTGATTGAGAGCTATATGTAGAGTATGTAAAGCACTGCTGTCCAAGACAAATATCCCTCAAGGGACAATAAAGTTTTCCTGAATCCTGAATCCTGAATTTATTCATGTGGGAGGGTTTGGGCAGCAAGAAAATGGCCAAATATGAACATAGTGGGCAGCAGTTTTGCTAAAAAATATTACCAACCTTCAAAAACCTCTGCTGATTGAAGCCAACTCAAAACATTTCCGTTCCTTTTCAAACACAAACCACCTTGTTGAAATTGTTAAACGTAACTGCATACAGAAAGTAAGTACAGTGCACTGATACAAGAGGATGTTTTATCTGTGTGGGTGCAATTGAAAACTGTGAGAAGTTTAGGGATCAAGGTTTCTGCGTGATAAAGTCTTCCTCTCCCACATACAAGTAGATGTCTCAATCAGTGTGAGGACACATCAGGCCAAACCAGGGGAATAACTGCAGAAATGTATTACAGCCTTTTGGCCACTTAGTATGCCAAACGCTTAGCCCATCATCTGTCTTCCCAGGGTTGGAGTGAAATAATATCCACGTCTCAATGAAGTCAAACCCAGGAGGACTTGGGAGTAAGAGAGAAGTGTGCAAGTAGCTTACGTTTCATCCTTCAGGTGGCTTGATTTCATTACTCTCTCTCTCTCTCCCTCTCACGGGGTATTTATCTCCCCGTGGAGTGAGCAGGAGAAGACACAACCTTGTGTTTGATCTGATCACATTTACCCTTACGGGGGAAACTTGTTTCAACGATTTCTGGGCTGCGGTTTCCCACTTTTTCCCCCTTTTTGGTTCTCTGCAGAGCTGCCGACCCATTTTCAGCCAAAAGGCTTGGAGACTTGAGACTTGAGTCTTGAGACTCGACGCACAGCGTACCACAGTGCACAAAGAAAGCCAAAGTGCAGGTATGCAATGACATGTTTCCAAGATGTAAGATTTTCCTTTGACATGCACAGAGGGACTCCTGACTTCATTTATAATATATTTCTATTGTGGCCCGGGTTGTTTTTGTAGCTATCATAGTGATTCTATACATACACACACACTCTCTCTCTCTCTCTCACACACACACACACTCAGCCCGTGTGTGTTCATCTGCATAGGAACACTCATTTGTATTCCTATGCGTGTGAGGACTTTACACTGACTGCATTCATTTCCTACACCCTTTCCTAACCCTACACTGGTTTTTCTCAACTGTTTGATAAAAAAATAAACTAAAAAATTCTTATAAAATCCTCATTTTTTAACAAAATAAAAATGTTTTGTTTGATTCTTCTACCCTCAATTCCCAAGCACCACCAAGGCACCAAAGGCAAACTAATGGGCAAGTTGAAATGAATAGCTCAGTTTGACCTTACCCTCAACTACACTGCACTGCAAGTGAAATGTGCATGAAGTGCACATGAGCTGAGGAGAGCAGCAGCTGCTGCTGAGCTTTTCCAATGTAAATGAACTGGACCTGCTACAGCAGCAGTGAGCACTGTGAGGGGAAGTGTCACAGAAGCAGCACTGCATGCTTAACTACACTCCGACCTTATGTTTTTTAAAGCAGCATGAGCATTGTCTAGCAAAAAGGGAGGTCTACTATTAAAATAATCATTACCAGGAGGTCAGGAACATGGTGGAAAATGAACTTTTAAGTCCAAATGCGCTCTCTGTTCGTTTTGTGGTGGAATTTACTTCATGGGACATCAGACATCAGGATTTCTCTAAACTTTCAGGATTTTCTCTGCCTCAGTTTTCTCTTCTTGAGAGCATTCATTTCTCAGGAGCGAGCCGTGAACATTAGGCTATCACAGGTCAGAGATTTACAAGATATCCTGACATCCAAGTTCGCATGAAAGCACCATAGCCTCTCACACCCAGACACACACTGCCTCTTTCACATACACTACTCACAAAAAGTTAGGGATATATAATGTTTCAGTACTTTTTGCACAAGTTGCTGTTCTCTAACAAGGAGCTTAACGGCAAAATTCACATCAGGTGTTTGATGCTCCAGCTCATCGAGGTCGTATCATTAGGGAACGGCTGCTGGAGACTGGGGTACCTCAGATGGAGTGGCCTGCACTTTCTCAGACCTGAATCCCATAGAAAACCTATGGGATCAGCTGAGTCGCCGTGTAGAGGCTCGGAGCTCTGTACCCCAGAACCTCAATGTCCTGAGGGCCGCCCTTCAAGAAGAGTGGGATGCCATGCCTCAGCAGACAATAAGTCGACTTGTGAACAGCATGAGACGTCGTGGTCAAGCTGTAATTGATGCTCAAGGGCACATGACAAGTTATTGACACTGACATTTTTTGTTGTGGTATATCCACCACTGTTGTTGGCTTTTGTTTCAAGAAATTGTTTGAGATGAGGAAATCACCAGTGTATGCTTCTACTTAAATGCCCTACTTTCATGATATAATATCACTGTTGTGTGAACTTTTTATATTTTCCATAAATTTCACCCAAAAGCCAAATATCCCTAACTTTTTGTGAGTAGTGTATGTATGGATGTGACTTATAAACGAAACTTGTTAGAAAGCACAGTTTACAACCAGTTTTTTGGCCAGACAAACTCAAGACATGTTTGACTGTGATATGAATTTCCTGTTTTCAAAAAAGACATCACTGACTGTTAGTCGCTGAAGCTTCCCATGGTGACACTTGGGAAAAAAAACGGTGAGTTTTCACACCTTATTTTATATAAACCACCACAGTCTGGTGGAATAAAAGAATCTACCTGCCACTGGAAATATTTATTTGCCACCCAGGTCAGGAGACAGGCACTTTATTGAACTGATGCATCCGGTGCAGCATCCCTCACAAAATGCTGACAGAACTAAAATGTTTCACTGCGCTAATGATCCCCTTCTGCTTCCAGTGTACTTTCAAGGTTAGCTTGCATCCTTTTTCCTTGGAGACCACATTATAAAATGTTAGTGTTAGGATTGTGTGTATGAGGGTATTTCTCAAAATGTTCAACTGGACATGATAAGGTTGAGAATCACTGTCCTGACCTAACCCTAATTCCTAATTCCCTAACACTAAAGTCACTTTAAATCCAAAGCTAAATCTAAATCTAAATTCTAAGTCCCACACCTTGATGTGCAAAACATCCTTTTTTGGCAGATTTCTTCATCTCTTTTGTGAGGACATTCAGTCTTTATAAATATAGGAAAACAAGCATGCGCGTACACACACACACACACACACACACACACACACACACACACACACACACACACACACAGCCTCCTGCCAGTAGTGCTCAGTCATATAGGACTCTACAGGGAGCTATCCAGCTTTGTTCCAATGTAATCAATAGCGCTTTACTTCAAACCAGACAGGAGGTGCAGCACCAAGATACCAGCATGGTGATGGAGGACTGCTGGGAACACCACTGGGCCTCTACTCCCACCTCACACAAGTCACACACACTGAAAAGCCCCAAAACTACTACTACTAAAAAAAAAAAAAAAAACTACTTTCAACCTCTGCTTATGTTTTGCTTGATGACCACACAGCTTTAGTTTGTCCACACCTTTTATTTCTCTCTATTGTTCATGCTGAATGTCAGTCACTGAGCAGCTCCACTGAACTGGAGATTAGTGCCTTGCTCAAGGGAACCCGGACAGTGGCAGAAAGACAAAAGTGTTACTCGCTCTCTTTCCGCCTGTGGTCCTGGAGTTTAAACAGGCTGCTGATGAGGTGGCACTTAATTTAAAGTTCTACTGCAGATCCCAAAGTTTCTCCCAAAGAGCTTCAAAATGTCCTGATGACCTACAGAGAAATGTGTAGAAAATGATGTACGAGACATCTAGACATTTTATTTGATGTAATGCTACAGGCATAGAACAAAGCATCTTGGCTTTGAATATTTCACCTAATATAAGTGTGATGTAGCTTCAGTAGAGCAGTTCAACCAGCATATAAAGAATATGTACACGTGCAGTAAATGACAAAATGATACCATGTGCAAAAAATGTTTTGTCTAGTTTTGAAGCTACTTAATGGGAAATATACGGGTAAATCAGAGTTTAATGGGCTAAACATTTTATTAAGAAGACATAGAACTGTGTCATATCAGAGGTGGATAACACAACATGATTCAATTTGATTGACGACGCATGTGTTGTAGAATTGATCAAAACTACCCCGCTTGTCTCCTGAACTGAATCTAATGAGATATTTTGATCAGATTCCATACAAGTACTGCATGTTCATTAATATGTACTGTCCCTTTTGATTAAATAAATAAATAAATAAATGTATGATGATGGTGATGGTGATGGTGATTATTGATCATTATTATCATGGATCACATGATGTCCTAAATGCTGTTTCAGAAGCTTTTTCACACTGACAGTAACACAATTCTGGGGGAGACAATGTATTTCAATTGTATGTATTTTTTATTTTATGAAAATGATCAAAAAGATTCAGATTGAAAGATATTGTATATTGGTACAAAATATCAGCTATTGGCTTTTGAGTACTGGCACAAAATATCAGCCTTTGGCAGCCATTGGTGGCTTCAATCCTAAAATATCAACATCAGTTTTCAAAAACATATTGGTTATACTCCAATTTAAAGACCTTATAGACCCTTTTCCCAGCAGCCATTTTGACATGAAGTAGCAGGTAAACCCAGGTGTTACTAATGACATGAATGAAGGTTCTGTTCCCTTTGGGAAGCAGAGCCGGCGCCCTGCGGGTCCTCATGCCGGCTCACTGGAGACACTCTGCTACACTTACATGGAACAGAACCTGAATGCCATTAGTTACATGTGGGTTTACCCTGCTGTTTCAGGGCCAAAATGGCTGCTGTGAAAAAGGTCTAAATGAGAAAACACGTATGAGTATCTTTTCCTAGGTTTACTCTCACCTCTACACACTTCCCAAGGTTCATGCTCAAGGCACAGCAGGCGTTTCTTTTAATATAAGTCGTTTGTGGTGATAAATTGGAGCAGTTCTTTTAAATGTGGCCGGGGATGTTGATGTGTGGCTGCTGTGACAGATGCTGTAATGCTGTTAGCTTCAGCCATTTCCCCATCCATGCAATCACTTAATCATCACACACCTGCTGCTGCTGCTGCCTGCGCCGAGTGTTGCTCAAAGAGCTATGGGTTTAAAATACACACACCAATCAGATTTTTCTGTTCAATTTGTTTGATTGTTGTTGATTACAAGTAGTACTACACCTCCTCCTACTACTTTTACTATGCAAGCAACTGCTATTACTGCTGCTATTAGACGGAGTGGGCAATGTGATTTTAGGCCTAAGGCAAGAGAGGCATGGGGCTCTCCATATTCCTTTATTTATTTGTACAATTAAGTGACAAAACAATACAAATGTAACAGAATTACCAAATAATCAGACATCATCAGGAATGAGACAGAACAGAATAAAAGAGGACAGAAAAAGACAAATAAAACAAATGGCAGAGGCAGGTAAAGCTGGTGTGTGTCTGTCAGCTGAGAAAGTTCCAGTGACAGCGGTCAGTGGATATATAGGTGTGACGTGTGAAGGTGTGTGTGGTGGAAAGAGCAACCACAGGAAGGAGCATGCGGCAGAGGTTGGGGATGGGAGTTGGATGAAGGTGGTGAGGAGAGAGGCGATGAGATTGGGAGTAGGAGCTGGAGCGGGATGGATGTAGTGAAGGTGGGTGTAGGAGCTGGAGTGGGACAGGTGGATTGAGGGGGTAGTGGATCAATCAAGCGACCCTGCAGTTTGGCAAGCACCACTCCCACTGCCCCAGGAATGGGTGGGGGGTGGGAGCGAGGCCAAGACCTGTCACGGTGGCAGTGACAGGACATAACAGACAAAGTATACTGGAAGAGAAGGAGGATGGGAAGAGGCTTGGTCTGATTTTCTGGCTGGGCCTGACTGCGGCATTATAATTGTTAATATTTCTTTTTTTCACTCGTTTTTTTTTTCCCTTGCCAATTCCACCATCACCACCAATCTCAGCCCCTCCCCCGCCACGCCCCACACAAGGGTTCAAAGGCAGCACCCGCCAAGCCGCAAGGTCCATCTGATGGATGAGATGAAATGTGGGCGGGGGTGTGTACATTTTATTTGATGTAATGCTGCAGCCTTGGTAACAATAGCAACAACAGTTATAAATTATATTGTTAGTACAATAATACAATACATGAAGACATACAATATACATATTGGAGTAAAACAATAATATGATAGTAATACCCAGCATCAACACCATTAATGCTGGAAATTACAGTGTGTGTGTGTGCTGGTAGATATGTGTCTGTGAAAAATGATGTGTATGTTCATTGAGGATGGTGGACAGGAAAGAGAGGCAGTGAGTGATATTGATGTGGAAACTAAGAACTGATGAATTGCTGAGTGAATTCCAGGTTTTGTCAAACTCACCTGTTTGTTTTTTTGATGGAGGCGGATGATTTTTCCACTGAAATATGGTTGATGAGTAGATTTTTGTGTAGATTTAGTGTAATATTGATTGACTTCCTTGTTTTGGGGACGGTTTTCCTGACGATGATTAGAGCTACCGCGAATATTCTGCTGGATGTGTTGCTGAGGTTGATGTTTGATTAGTCTCCTAGTAAGCAGAGTGAAAGGGGTTGTGGGGTGCAGCAGCCTAGAAGAAGAGAGAGGTTGTCAGTGATGACAGATGGGAGTGTGTTTGGTAGGTGAGATTGTGGTGTTAGTTATTTGGTGAAATTCTCACCAGGCTGTCAGAGCTGTAGCTATAATAGGGTTTTTGAAACAAGGATGGTGTGTGATGGAGCGGTTTATTCAGTTCAATTCAATCATTTATTGTATAGTGTCAAATCATAGAAGTTATGTATGGAATGGTAAGTCTGAGATATGGGTTTCTATGCATAATGTTTGTTCTATGTCTATCCCGGAGCTGTCAGATTGATTGGGATTGGTCCGTTTGTGAATGTATTAGAGTTGGTTTGCAATGAAATAATGGAAAAAGTGTGGTGCCTCTAAACCTCGCTTGGTTTTTGATTTTTGTAAAGTGGTTAGCTTGATTTTACATGTCTTGCTTTCCCAGTAGAATTTTCAAATGATGGAGTCTAGTGATTTTGAGTGAGGGCTTGATGTGGGTCATTGAGCATAAATAGTTTATCATGGGTAGAATGGTCATTTTAATAGTTGCTTCTCTGCCTATGAAGAATATTGGTAGATTCATTAAGTCTCAAAGGTTGCTCTCTACTGTTTTAAGGAATGGGTTGAAATTTAGATTGACTATCTCTGACAGTCCTAAATATGTAATATTACTAACGTGCAGGAGGAGAGGTGGTGATTGGGCTGCCACATCACAAGTATTAGAGCTGAGTGGGAGGATAGTGGATTTAGACCAGTTGATAGTGTAGTCTGAGATCTTAGAGAAAGCGTTTATGAGTTGAATGGCCGTGGGTAGTGAGGAAGAAGGATTAGAAGTAAAATGTCATCTGCATAAAAGTTGGTCTTATGGTGTGTGTTGTTTCTTTGATTCCTGTGTTGATTATATTTAGATGAAAAGCTAGAGCAAGTGGTTCAATGAAAATGGCAAAAAAGGATGGGGAGAATGGGCATCCTTTCCTAGTGCTCCTGTGCAAAGTGAAGTGTTGATATTGTGATATTAGTGCATTGGTGGTGGTTGTTGCCATTGGCAATTTGTGTAAAACCCTCACCCAGTGGATAAATGACACTACAAATTTTTGTAGTGTAGAAAATAAAAATTCCCAGTTTATTTTACAAAATGCCTTTTCTGCGTCCAGTGAGACTTGCTGTTGGCAAGTTTGTGTGAGATGTATAATGGATTAGATTAATTAGCCTGCATAGGTTGTTAGATGAGTGCTTCCCTTAATAAAACCGGTTTGGCCTGACTGAATAACGAATGGAGTAACTGTTTCAATTTGTAAAGCTAGACTGTTGCTAATGATTTTTGTGTCTGTATTAATGAGAGATAGGGGGCAACAGCTTGTTGGGTTTTAGTAATAGAGAGATTATGGCAATGTTAATGTCTATGGGGATTTTTGTTTAATTTTGGCGGTTAATCTAATGAACACAGGGGCTAGCATGTTTCAAAAGTGTTTGTACAACTCAGCAGGGAAGCCAGGTCCTGGTTATTTATTGTTGGGCATGAGTTTGAGTGCATTATGGAATTCTAATATTGTAAATGGTTTTTCAAGTGCATTTGTTTGGTCTTCGGTAAGTTGTGGTAAATCAATATTGCTTTGGAATGTATCAATGTTTTCTTGGGTTGATTTACTTGTTGATGAGTATAGGTTGGCATAAAAATCTTGGAAAATATTATTTATTTCCTTTGGTGTCTGCATGATCATCCCTGCTGAGTTAATGACTGCTGAGATTATTGTTTTATTCTTTGTTTTGCTTGATTTGGGTGTCTAAATACTTTCTGGATTTATAAAAAATTTTGCGTCTGAGTCTTTGTAAGAGGAACTGAGTTTCCTGGTTTGTGTGTTCATTGAGTTGTAATTTGTAATTCTGTAGATCATTCTGGATTTGTGCTGTGCTGTGGGTTTATTTGTGCTGATGTTCTCTAGTTCTGTAATCTTTTCTTCCAAGCACTTTTCTTGGTTGTTTTTTTGTTGTGTGTGGTGCACGATATCATTTTTCCTCGTAAAGCTGCTTTCCTTGTATCCCAAAGTGGCAATTGAACTATTTCTGGTGAATCATTTATTTCAAGGAAGGAAGCCCACTCTCTTTCTGTAGTTATCAAAGGCAGGGTCATTAAGTAAAGATGTGTTAAAACGCCATCTGTTCAATGGTTTGCAAGCATGGTTGATATTCCATCTAAGGGAAACAGGAGCATGATCTCTAATAGTAATAGGGTGTATTAGTAGATCTGATATTTTGGATATAATTGAGTTGTTGGTTAAAAAGAAGTCAATGGGAGAGTGTTTTATGGCCACAACAACAAATATTTGGATCCACTTTACAAAAACAAATGCCAGAAATTAACCAAAACTATGGGAGTCTGGAGACCCGGCCACAAAGAACAAAAGGATGGTGAAGTCTGGGGCCAAGGAGAAGAAAACAAGGATGTGGAGCGTGTAACACCCCCAGACCAAAATCACTCATGAACTGTTGAATTGTTTCTGGTGATTGGGAGATGTGTGTGCTATTTGAATTGTTTGACCTGATCTGATTAGTTCATGACTGTATTAAAATCTCCAATCTATCTCAGATAGATTGAAAAGAGAGGTGAAAAATGAATGGGAAAAGGATGAGCCATCATTGTTGGGGCCATAAATGCATGCAATCATGATTGAGTTGTTGTGTATTGTGTTATTTATTATGATAAATCGTCCTTCAGGATCTGTGATAGTATTGTTATGAGTGAATGAAATGTTTTTGTTTATTAAAACAGCTACCCCTCCTTGCCTGGAGTTGTAATGAGCAGAGAAGATTTGGTTTAATTGTGGTGTCATTAGTTTGTGATGGTCCGATTCTGATGTGTGAGTTTCTTGTAAGAGACATATATCTGCCTGCAGTTTGTTTATGTGGCTGAATACCTTAAGTCTCTTTACCTGTGAACCAATTCCACTGATGTGCCAAGTTAGAAATGTAAGTGAATTCATGATGACAGAGTGTAGGAATCTGTTATTTTAATGGTTTTTCTTCTGTAAGTGCAGAGCATGGGTGGAGTGGGTGTGTGTGTGTGTGTGAGAGAGAGAGAGAGAGAGAGAGAGAGAGAGAGAGAGAGAGAGAGAGAGAGAGGGAGAGAGAGAGAGAGAGAGAGCATGTGTGTGTCCCTCTATATTAGAAGATGGGTAGATATGGGTCCTGAAGGAGATACAGTAACATTACATGGGTGTGTTTGGGCGAGGGGGTCTGAAATAAAGACAAGAGGAAAATCAATGAAAACAGAAAAAAAAAAAAAAAAACGAACATGAGTTCAAGTGCCTGGTGAAACCGAGGTGCATTTTCTTAAGTACAAGTTTGAGTGGGGAGTTATGGGGCAAAAAAACCCACAAGCAAATATAATGCCAGCTGTCGTGTAGCTGCTGTAATTCCTTACATAGCGCTTCAACAAGAGCTATTCGTGCGTCTAGTCTGGAAAGTTTATTGTCTATGGAGAGTAAAATGTCACTGATCTCAGTACAGCAGGTTTTGTCTGGTGAACTTTGGATGGGATTGGATTGCTGGCATCTCTTGGAGTGTGGTGTGGAGGTTGAGTTGTCCTTGTCTCAGGTTTTGTTGTCGCTCATGTTGCAGAGGCAATTGAAACATTCATCGATGCAGTGTTGAAGGTCTTTCAGGTTGAGTGGCTGTGGTATTCCCATTGAGATGGTGTAGAAAATGGGTTTATTTCGTTTGGAAAAAAGGTGGCTTGTAGCAGTGTTTATAATCTAGGCTGTCTAGGCCCTGTCTACTAATGTCCCAGTCATGTGCTGTTGGGTTTACAGTGGTCCCTCGCTATAACGCGGTTCACCTTACACAGCCTCGCAGTTTCGCAGATTTTTTTTAGTGCAATTTTGCATGTTTTTTGGGGTTTTTTTTATACAGCGCATTGTGTTCTGCGTCCTGATTGGCTAAGGGACTGTAGACCATTGTCAATCAATCTCCTCCGTGCCGTGTCTCCTGTACAGTACAGAATGCGTTTATTCTATAATACTGGACTTATTTTTCTACGAAGGTTTGAACTTTGAGAGTTTAAACAAGAGAGAAAAGTGAGAAAATGTTAATGCCTGTCTGAGAAAAGTGTATAAAGTGTGTAGTGAGGGGTTTTACAACCTTAAAACATCTAGAATAATTGTAAAAAATAAAGCTGACTACTTCGCGGATTTCGCCTATTGCGGGTTATTTTTAGAACGTAACCCCCGCGATAAACGAGGGACCACTGTATTGTATATTCCAGTTTCTGAGTGGATTCAAGTTGTCACGCAAATAAGTCACTTCTGATCTTATTAGTCCCCAAATTGTTTGTTTTCCACTATGGTTGGCTGCACTGGCAGCAGCAACAGGTAATGTTAGTCCTCTTCACTAGCCCTAGCAATGCTAACACTGGCAGTGGGTTGTTGCTGCTCATGAGCAGCGTCTTCAGCAGCAGCTGAAGGTTGTCACCTTTGTAGGCCTAAGCTTGCTAAACATTTTCTACTGTCCTCCCTCTTTCCCACACCACTGGAGTAGCTTTGCTCCAAAAGTCTCAGTCTCTTGCACTTAACTGAGCCAGTGGTTTACAATACGAGCTGGCTACTGTTTTTCTGAAACACCTCACAGGCAAATGCACTGTGTGATGGAATAGTCCACTGTAGAGTGGGCTGAGGGGTGACCCGCAGATATTCATCAATTAGGCATTCTAAGGACATTTTTGTGTGTTCATTTTGGAAATGCATAATTTCTTAGGGAATAAAATCTCTTATTTATTACTTGATGACATGTTTATGAGGCCTTTGGTAGCTTGGGGCCTGAGACAGTTGCTGACCTTTGCCTAATGGTGAAATCCACCTCTGCTATTACAACTACTACTGCAGCTTCTGCTGATTTCACAATTAACACTTTGACTGCTACTCATGCTACTACTGGCTTACTACTATACTCCATTTTGTTCAATTTATTAATTATTATGAGACATTAAAAAGTCAATGGCTTGAGCTTCAAATAAACTAGTAGGCTACTACTACTGCTTTAATACTGTTCCAGCTACTTCACATACTGTAAGTACCTTAGCTATTGCTTTGACTACTTAAACTACTGCTTGAGTTTCTTTATCAGCAACTAGTTCAACAATTTCCTTTTTCATCCTGAAGCAAGCACATAAAATTCCCTCAGAAAAAAATAACCTGTTCTTGTTTGAAATGTAATGGAACAGAAAAAAAAAATATGAGTATGCATTTATAAAATTAGTCAAATAAAGAAAAGATTTTTTTCCAGTAGTGGGAGAAAGTACTAGCACTGATTGAAGCAACAAGCTTATGCGAAAATAAACAGAGAAAATTATTGACTTAATCTCAGTTCAAACCAGACCTCTCTCATGTCTCTCTCTAACAAAACACACACGCACGCACGCACGCGCGCGTGCGCACACACACACACACACACACACACACTGAAATGTGCTTAGTCTGTGCTGTCATGCCTAGCAGCTTGTCTCAGGAGGGCAGCAGGTTGAGAAGCATTCACAGCCAACAGGATTAACCCTCTGCCCCCCTTCCCCCACCCCCACCTTTCTCTCTCTCTCTCTCTCTCTCTCTCTCTCTCACTCTCTCTCTCTCTCTCTCTCACACACACACACACACACACACACACACACACCACGGAAATGGAAAGGACACCTCAGCAATTCTAAGACAGAGACAGAATGGCTGAGCATGCATGTGTGTGTGTGTGTGTGTGTGTGTGTGTGTGTGTGTGCATACTGGCATAGGTGCTTTTTGTGAGTAAGCATCCTCCAGGGAGAGGCATCCCATGATTGGGCGCTGGAAAAACTATCTAGAAAATGCATAGCAAAAACACAAAGTCATACAAAAGTCATATAAAAGAAGTCTAGTGACTAAACAGTTTCCACTGTGTTTTTGTACCATCTCTGTAGCTGGACCAAAGCTGACTATAGATTACTTTTTAATGATGTTCATAATATTTTAAATTGACCATTTCATGAAAAAAAAAAAAAAAAAAAAAGTTCCCCAAAAGCAATCTCTATTAAAATTCTTGTCAGGGTGGAAAAGCTTCTACACAGCATCTAGAGCATCATGGGACACTAGAAGTCCTTGTAGGTTTGGTTTTTGGGAGATTGTCCCATTGGTAAATTTACTGTCAGGTTTATCAACTATATGACTTCTCCAGCACTTTCCCAAGTAATGTCCAGGTGCCCACTTTCCTGAGAACAACTTTAGCACCTGTTCTTGTTGGATGACGATGAATGATTAACTGGAATTAATATAATATTACCTGGAACGTTATTTAGATTTTTTTTTTTTTTTTTTTTTAAGGTTTAATTTCTGTTTTGAAAAATGGTGGCAACCTTTTCCAGTTTATTTGTTGCTGTCTTTTCCCCATCAGTCTGGCTTTGGTGAAACTCAAGAATGTCTGTCAATATTCACATAAGCCTTTAAAAAAAAAAAAAAAAAAAAAAAGTAGGCACTCCCCAGCGTTATTAATATTTTCATTGGACCCTCCTCTTGAATTCTGTAAAAAAAATAAAAAAAAAATGCAAGGCCCACTGCATTATCTCAAAATAACATAACTGCAGCAGTGACAGAGCTCTGTGCTTTGCAGAATTATACCATTACTAGTTGATTGTGTGACAAAGTGGGCTGACCTCATACAGGTGCACTGCACAGTGAGATGCCTTGTGATCATGTTAAGACCTGGTCTTGCTACAACTTGCATCATCAACTACACGTCTGTCCTCACAAGACGAAACAGAAATCCTCCGGTTGCGCACCAACAGCACTGTCCTGGTCCTCCTCATTCAGTAGTGCACCTGTTGTATAGGCATTTTGTGACAACACCAATTGGTATTGTTAAATGGGAGAAATGATTAACTGAAAAAAATATTGCAGGGGATTTTGTCAAAAAAAACTGGTCGCTTCCCACACAATTACCGGTGGCACTCATTCCAGAAATGCAGGATCCTTACAAGTTGTATCTCATTGGAAAGAGGACAAATCAGGCTTTACAACGGTATAAGACACAACACTATTGGGTATAAATAAAGGGGAGAAATTATAGACTGAAAAAGCGGTGCAGAACTTTTTGCCTAGTTTACATAAATCATTGTTTTAACATGGGTGTCGATGGGACATCACCTATTTCAGCATTTTTCAATACTTTCCACCACTGGGATTTCTTAGGACTTTTGATATGTTATAAGCAACATACTTATGAGACTAAAAAAGTTGAAAGAGTTTCTGTTGCAATTTTTCCTAGGTCACTTTGCATAATGCCCATACAAATATTGGGTATAAATAAAGGGGAGAAATTATAGACTGAAAAAGCGGTGCAGAACTTTTTTTTTTCCTAGTTTATGTTTTCTTGTCTTAAGTCCGGATGCAGTATAGTGCTTGTGCAAAAGGAAATTCTTAATAGCATATGTATTTTATGAAAAGAAAGGGGTGAACCTCACACTAAGGGGAGAAATGATCCACTGAAAACACATTGAATGGGATTTTGCTCCCCTCAAAAAGGGGGTGAGGGGACATGTTTAGCCATGTTGGTCATACCAATCGATTGACAGTCCTTACAACTTATTTCTCATTGAAAAGGGGACTAATCAGGCTTTCTAATGGTATAAAAGACAACACCAATTGGTATTGTTAAATGGGAGAAATGATTAACTGAAAAAAATATTGCAGGGGATTTTGTCAAAAAAAAATTGGTCGCTTCCCACACAATTACCGGTGGCACTCATTCCAGAAATGCAGGATCCTTACAAGTTGTATCTCATTGGAAAGAGGACGAATCAGGCTTTACAACGGTATAAGATACAACACTATTGGGTATAAATAAAGGGGAGAAATTATAGACTGAAAAAGCGGTGCAGAACTTTTTGCCTAGTTTACATAAATCATTGTTTTAACATGGGTGTCGATGGGACATCACCTATTTCAGCATTTTTCAATACTTTCCACCACTGGGATTTCTTAGGACTTTTGATATGTTACAACCAACATACTTATGAGACTAAAAAAGTTGAAAGAGAATGCCCATACAACTGGAATTCTTCTCCACACACACCTCAGTCTACAAGAGGTTCCACTCGCCTAGATGAGGCCCCAGTTCACAGACATGTGAGAATGTGCAAAAGAACGACAGCTCTGATGTCCTCCAGTGAGGCCAGCTTCAGGGCAGACTGTTGGTCACTGATTTTCCTGTTTACCTGCAGGAATTCTCATTTACTACAGAACCCATGAGCCTCATCAGTACTCACCATGGTTAAGATGGCAGCTAAAAGCCACGAAACATATCCAGATGAATTCAGTATCATATTACATTGTATTCCAGAGTGGTGGTTGCATTTGGAACAAAACTCTGCACTATCGTTGCTGAAATAATCAAAAATATCTGTTTAAAGCTGACTCAAAGTTATGTAGCTGAACTTTCCCACAGCGGGAAACGGAATTTGAATCTCTGTGATTTGCTGTTTTTGATGCAATGCACAATGGGACTGATAGTTGTCTCATATTCTAGTTTTATGTACTAAGTCTGACTTTTTTTTGAGGAATCTTTGTGCTGAGCAAGAGACCAGTAACAATTTCTCCAGCAGATGACACAAAGCAATACATTTGAAGTGTTTGGTTGAAAGTGTTTCTGTGACAGTTGACCGTTTTCTCTCCTCCAAGCAATGTTTTGTCTTCATTTTTCAAAGGGAGGGGATACTGAAGAGCAAGCACACCTAAAAGCATGATGACGATTTACAAAGGAAGACATCTAATTGGATCACGGTTCTGGTTGAGGCAGTGCAAGAGAAAATACCAAAAATTTGGGTAGTGAAGACTGAAAGTGTAAGTGTTACAATAAAGTGTTGCAAATTTAAATGTGAAAGCCTGATTCCACAGGGCGTGTCTGTATCACTTTCCGGCTGCGACGCTGCTGCTGGGACTGATTGTTGCCACTCTAGACAAAGTTTGTGATTCCAACAGACACTCCACGTTTCAGAAGTGGCTCGATATTGAAACACACACCTGGTCTATTTTTGGAAACTGCGTCTACTTGCACAGAGCAGACAGGAAGTCAGATACTGCAGTGCCATAAAGCATCTGGTCAGATTTCAAAATAAAATACCCTGTGCAGACCCCCGATTGTATATCACATCACTGCATCAACATTACATCATACCATTACATTACGTACCAGGCCAGAAGTCAATGGTCAGAGCATTTGACACCATCGACGACAAGAGGTTCATCTTGGAATTGGAAAAATGCAAGAAACAAAAGCAAGCAAAATGCTCTGCTTCTGAAACGCTGCCGGTGGGGTATGATGTGGAGAATGGAAAAAGACTGCACCGCAGACATGACGTCACAGAGCCGTGCCCTTTGGAATCAAGGAGTGATATAAACCAGGAAAAAAAAAAATGCAAGGCCCTCCCTGTGTTCCCAATTTTTTTTTGCAAACAGTCCCTTACTATCGCTAAACATGATGTTTGCTCATGTATGAACTTGGAGTGCTGGAGCTGATGATCTGCTGGAGACAATCTCAGAAGGTATTGAGGAAAATGCCGTTTTGCTCAGGCACCCTTAAAAAATGATAAAAATATACTGAGTGGTAGTCACATGTAAACACACACACGCACACACACACAAACACAGGACTATGGATTCTGCAGGACAATGAATTCAGTATGTCTGTGTGTGTTGCCCTAACACTGCACCCTGTGTTTGCAGGCTTGCACATTACATTAATACGGGCATATCCTCACTAAACACCTATTTATAGAGAGGGATGTTTGATGGTCTCGAGTGTAAGATTGATTACAAAGCAATTAAGAGTTTAAATGAGTGTTTAATGGCAGCGTTAACAACACATGATTTATTCAACATTATTAATGAGGTGTTACCTTGTGGGGGAATTGGATATGAGACCAGCCTGAACTCCCTGAACACCAGCGTAGCTCATGAGATTACAAAAGCCACCACAACAGCAAACATTTGAGAGCAATTCTACTCTATATATAGGTTTCCTCCAAAAACTTGATGATAGTTTTGAGGGAAAATATTTTTCAGACTCTACGTTTTGGGTGTTTTTGGGCATGTCGACCTATCCTGATTATCATTCTGTAAAGGTGTTAAGTCATTTTGCATTTTTGGAGTGACCAGTGTGAATCAGTTTTACTGGAACAATGTCCTTCCTTTCTGAAGAAATGACAGAAATGAGTGACTATTTCAAGTATGGCTGAGTGAGTATTTCAAAAAAAGGCTGGAACAGAAATAGCAATTTAATAAGGCGTGTCTGAATGGTTTAATGTGTGCAGACAGCAAGAGAATGGAGAACACAGCTGCAAATAAGATGTAATTTCTGTCAAATGAAGGGGGTGAGTTCTGGGCCCCCAAGGGTCTACCTCTCATTCAAGTGTTTAATTGGCCTTGTATGTTTTTCGAGGATCTCTGAGAATGGTTTGCAATTCCAAAAATAACCCGACTTGTGATATGAATAATAAGTGCAGCAGTTCCAGTGCTGGCAAAGTGAGAAACACAGCCAGAACTACAATTTGTAAAGGAACATTAAGAATGCAAAACATCTCTGCAACAGCGTCCCGACAAAAAACTGTCATGAGCAGAAGAGATCCAAAGTTTTTCAAACCTGCCACTTTGTCTTGTGAGAGTTTAGCATTAAGTTGAAAGTTCTTCACTGTTTCTGATGTTAGTGCAGCTACAAAGGAAGACACAGGTGCACCGCAGCCAGCAGGCAGCTACAGACAGCAAATACATCTTAGCAGAGTAACAAGTCTGTTTTTAGAGCATAATATTTGTTCTGTCTATAGTGTATCAGTGTCAGCAGCTTTGGTTACCTGCAGAATATTTACTCAGTCCAAATGAATCTGCGACAACATGGCACTCACGGTGTCATTCCAGGGTAAATGAAGCTCAAAGAATAAGAAAATTTCCTTTCCAAACTACAGGAGCAAGCATCATTTTTCCTGAGCTTCACTGTGAAAGCCATGTTGTTGCAAGTTGGACGTTTAATTCTGAGGTCCAAGTGACTCCATTGATTCGGCCAATATCTGTTGGGTTTCTGTAAAGTGTCTTGAGATAACTTTTGTAATGATTTAATGCTAAGGAAATAAAATTTAATTGAACTGAATTGAACATGAGTGATACACATTCATTAAGAATGAGCTTAGCCTATTCAGTGCTAACAAGTTTACCATACTGGCACAAACATGAAGATGACCCTGATGACCCCCCTTTTTCAACGCTAGTTTTTGTAAAAACATTTTTAAGGGCAAATCTTGTTTGTTTATATAAAGAAAATCATTTTATTTCAGAAAATAAAGAGATAAATAAAGCCTAAAGAAAGCTAGTCTGCTTTACAGCATCTGTTAGATTAATCAAAAACAATCAAAACATTGCAGTGCATTAAAAAGTGCATTAAGCAGCAAATACGCAGTCTAATTGTAGACTTGTATAGAACTCGAAACAAATCTGACTGACAATAAATCCACAGCCCAGACTGTTGTAGTTGCAATCTGCTCCTGGGATAAAAGAGGAGTACTGCACACTTATCTCATGGCCATAAATTAACTAAAATGTGGGAACACGTTAATTAAATTGAGGGAATGAGTTATATCCTGTGACCAAGAATTAGTAAAACTACAAATATATATATTTTTTTCTTTTCATTGCACTTTCTGGGCTTTGCACATTTCACACTAAAAAAAAGAAAAGAAATTATAAAAAGTCTTAGAATGGATAAATGAAAATCTGCGGTTGTATTTTTCAACATTTTGCTATATTCTATCTGCCACAGCAACAGCTGCCTTCCCCATGTATCTATCCATGTAAATCAACAGGCTTGAATTCTCATTTCTTGCCTTAAGACATTTGTCACTCATTGCCATTTTTAAGGGCACTTTGCAGACCCAGAAAATGTAGTTGGATGTGACCGACAGACAATTTGTTATTTTTTTAACTTGGGAGACGGCCAATGGGAGCACATACCCGCTCCCACACCAGCAACCAACACACACACAATGTACATCAGGGACATTGTTACAGGAAGCCGTAAATATAACTGTTCTTTTACAGGATGTGGAAATTAAGCATTTTAATAATGCTTATTTTTCAAAACAAGTAGTTTTGACAGTGTAAATGTTACCTTGAATTATGTAACTGTAGCAGCTGAGCATGGTGCAGTCTGAGCAGATTCATTACAGCAGTCACATTACTTGCTCCACTCCCAGGTGACACCAAACAGCTGTAGTAAAAACTGTATCTGCAGTCATGGCCCCTATAAAATATTCAAGGTGGCTTGGTCTGGGGTGTATTTTAAACAGCACAGAGGCTACCAAATGATCATAGAGATATTAAAGGAATATTATAGGAATACTACAGGCAGCAACATGTCTCTGTGAACGTCTTGCTACACGTTGCTACTTGCCACTTTGATCATAAAGGTGACACTACTGTATATAGCTGAGGTCTTCAACAGGGGGTCCGCGACCCCTACAGGGTCCGTGGAGGTACTGAAGGGGGGTCGTGAAAATTTTGGCTGATTAGACAATTTTATATATATTTAAAAAAAAAAAATTAAAAAAAAATTCCCCAGTTTTTTCCCCCACAAATTTAACTTCCCACATTTGGCAGCAAAAGCTATGATGTTGATGCCCTTTGCAACAACATATCTTCACTCACCTACCGGAAGAACAAATACAGGTCAAGACTTCAGCCTGAAGCCTTTCACATAGTGCATGCACGGCGCAGACCTCGGCCAGCGAAGCCATTCATTGTGTATGTGATCGCGGGGTGCAAGGGCGTACAGGTCTGCACCGAGCTGAGTGCAGCGCAAGGTTGGCGCCAGCGCCAGCTGCACCCAAGTTGAACATGTTTTAACTTGGGCACAGCACCCTGTGACGTCACCTCGGTGCGTCCAATAGGAGAGAATAATGGAATCGGAAAAAAATTGGCGGATTTTGGCAGAACAGCAAAACAACAATGGAGGAAAGCATCATTGTTGCTGTCTCTCTGTGTGCAGAGCTGTGGGACACCAGACTACAGTCCTACCGTGATATCATTAAAAAAGCCCAATCATGGAGAGAGAGATCCAACAATTTGGGAATACCAGGTGTGTTTAAAAACCGGCAGAGCTGTATAATGTTTTTGCTTTCCACAGTAGGTGAGTTTTTTTTTTTTTTTTTCTTTTTCTCTGCAATCGAAGACCAATACTGTTGTAAACTGAAGCAAATGATTTACTACATGGACAGGAGGTGTACCTATTTAGAAATCTAGATGTTTGACATCATGAGATAGGCACTACTCTTGCAAAGACAATAGCGTGTGCACCCTACTCTGCATGCGCGTGCTCACTGCTCTACGCCGTACCCAGCACAGAGCACGGCCCAGACCCTCTGTCTGACAATCTCCATCCTTCCAAGGTTAGATAAGTTGTGTGCCACTCATCATGGTCAGACATCTCACTAATGTGGGAGTATGTGTGTCAGCCACAGATGGCTTGACTATGTCCCCACTACATGTTTGTTTAAAATAAAAACATGAATCTCTTAATTATTTCAATAGTTCAGTATTGTTTACAGTGTTACTGATATGTTTATTCATGGCAGTGGCACTTTTGCTGTCACTTTACCTTGCACACTAAAATAAAAACTTGAATAAATAAACCTGTGTATTATTTGAATAGCTTAGTATTGAATGCACAATAGCAAGGTACATTTATACATGTCACTAGGCCCAGTTTAATATAAAACACAATTTTATACAATATATATTGAAGAGGGTCCCTGCTCCATCATTTGATCAGTTTTAGGGTCCTTGGCTTGAAAAAATATTGAAGACCCCTGATATAGAGTATAGAGTATACAGGCTACAATATAGTATAGAAGTAGTATAGAGTATTAATCGTATTATAGATCCAAGATGAAACAAACAGAAGAGCGGGGCTGCTACTGCTACTTCAGCACCATGGACAGCGCCATGAATTTATCAATACACAGCACAGTGAGGCTGCTGATGTTTCAGAGCCATAGATCCTAGCTTGCACAAACCTCGTCAGATAAAGGATCAATGAGTCAGGCAGACTAGCATATTTAACTAAACAACCACTGTGCCCCTGAACACTGCTATGAGGGGACAGAGAAGGGGCATAGGCATGGGCATGTTACCACGGCGGATGCATTTTGGTCATTTATCTAACAAGAGAGATGGCAAGCCATAAAACATTGATAAATGAAAAAAAAAAATAAAAAAAAAATAGAATATATATATATATATATATATATATATATATATATATATATATATATATATATATATATATATATATATATATGCAAACACAGATCAATAAGGATATAAGGACATACTGGAAATTAGTGAATTATACACACAAGGGGGGCCAAGTACGATTATTTTATACACCACAAGACATTTGCTTTTCTGTCCATTCTACATTTACTGTATGTAAAGGAAAAAACCCTTGTATAAATTTGAAAAGTTTCTGCCACATTCCCTGAAATGAAATGAAACTATTCCCTGTGTTCAGTAAAGAAGACACACAGTAAGTGTTATGCACCATTCTGCCACCAGCATGAAGAACAAGGAGATAAATCTATTCATGCAAGTCTATTCATAAGTGTGTAATTGCATGGTAGGTCTCCCTTAATGCAAAGCATCTCCACCTGAGCCTCCAAGAAATTATGTCTCTATTAATGCTAATTTATTCAACTAATATCCTGTTAGGAGCCTTATTGAATAATTAAATGAGGGGAATGTTTAGTCATGGTTAACTATGTCCCGATCTTTCTAACCTGAGGGATGATATCCTGCTGCGCCTTTCCATCCCCATGAAATTAGGTCCTCTTGCTATCTTCAAGAATGAATATGAGCCTACCTACAAAATCATTCATTTTCTTCCCAGAGCCATGACTCACTCCGTTTTCTTCATTATTCATCAGCTATCAGCAGGGAAATGGGTGGTGTATAGAAAAGTCTGGATGCTTAAAGATTCAGGAATACCATTTCATATCTATTAATATTCAATGAGCCTTAATTGCTCCAACAGCAATTGCATTCCTTCTCAATGTGTCACTCCTGAGGTCGGAAGTGGAGGGGAAGGTCCCATGTTTGACATGGATGCCAATTTTGATGCTGATGAGATAGCCTGCACTAACACCGAAAACCTGTGTATAGGCAGCCCCAAAAAGAAAGTTAAGGTCATGTTTATAGTCAGCCATTGGGCTGTGTAATTAATCACATTTAATTTTCAGTTATGATTTTGGCTTCTGACAATCATGAAAACAAGATGATCAAGATAAAATTATTATCGTGCCTTCCCCATTTTGCATTGAAGCTCTTTTTTTTTTTTTTTTGGTCTTGTGTTGTAAATCTCTTCCCTTCCTTTGCAGCAGTGTGCTTTAGCCCCTCCCTAAATCAATCAATCAATCAATCAAACTTTATTTATATAGCACCTTTCATACATAAAGGTGCCATAAAAGCCATTATTCACTCTCAGCCAGGCTGTGGCATGTTAAAAGTTAGGTAAGTAAGGAATCCCCTGTCAAAATTGCATTTTTTTTTAAGTTCAATGAATGCATAATGTTTCCATACTCAATGAGAAATATTGACCAAAATAGTTGTGATTATGGTTTTTGCCATAATCAAGAAGCCTTGGTCACCCATAGCTGCTACCTGCATCGCCACACCAGGATATAAACATCATTCTTATGTCAGCTCATAACAGTTTCCAAAGCTGTTTTAAGGTTTTTTAATAGGATATTTTATATATTGTATCATACTGCAAAAATGTGCTTGTTTGGGTATCATACTGCAAAAATATGCTTGTTTGGGTATCATACTGCAAAAATGTGCTTGTTTGGGTTCAGGTCCTGCAGGTTATTGATGATGAAATGCATGATGGCTACATTTTCAAGTAACATAAAGCAGTATGTTAGACATTTGCATACCCACAATGCCACAAAGCAAGTCTTCAAAAGGCAGTGAGTGTAAAATCATTTGATGGATATGGTGAGAGAGAATAAGAGGAGGGCTACTGCCTAGTAATTAGCAAACTACTGTCACACACTCTCACAACTGCTGAGACACAATGCCAAGTCTGGCTGGGTGGACACTGCTTGCCATTCTTGTCCACAACCTAACATGGTGATTTGTCCTCAGTGTCTCACTACCCAAAATAAAATTCCCTCTTCTGCAAAACACTATTGCTGACAGAAAATATGTAAAGGCAACATTTGTTGCTTTCTGCTTTTGTCAGCAGCTGTTGTTGGCATCTCCATTTCACGCATGGCTGAGGACATTTTTCTGGATGTGGCGGTCCATAGAGCACCCAATACAAGGCAGTCTGGGTGGCCCGGGCCGCCACATTGCAAAAACTCACACGGTCAATACCGGAAAAACATATGCACCTGATACACCCACATCTTCACAGGATCCGTTTCAAATGAGGGGACACTCAGTTGTATGGAAAATCCTCTGCAGACTACACTATAACACCTCTTTACTGCTAAGGTTGGCTGGCTCCCAGCTGAAATGGGCCTCAAAGGCACATGGTGTTTCATTATGAGCTGGTCCCAATAGTCCCAGGGTTGTCTGCTCTCCTTCTTCCATGCCATCTCTGTGCAAGCCTGCCTCATCATTTCCACTTGGGCGTTTCTGGCTGACCTTGAAATAGAAAATTCAAACAGCTTCTTCTCTTCCTGGCCAAGATTCCCTCAGAGTTTGCTCTGGCTAGACGTAATTACTGAAGCAGGTAGGCGGTCAGGCAGACATGGGACACAGCAGTCTCTGGAAGCCTGTGTGTAGCTATGGTAGTGTTCTTGCACTGCTATCTGACAAGGAGCAAATATCAGCACAAGTACAGAAAGATTAGGAATATCCTTCAAGGCCATTTTGCTGGTGCTCACTGCTTTAAGGAGCAAGTTTATCCCTTTTAGGACATGGGTTTAGGGTTAAGATTAGAATTCCATTCAGGTAAAGGATTCAAGATAGTGAATGGATGGAGTCAATATTAAGTGTGCATCTGCATGTGTACTGTTTCGATATGGTTGAAAAAGACAAACAAGCAAGAACTTCCAGTGATAAAAAAGAGGAAATCTAAAAGAGACCAGCTGATGTTAAAACAGCTGCTGGTTAATAACATGAGGTGCAAAAGTGACAAAAGAAACATCCTGTTGCACAGCTTGTTTGTTTTTCTGTCTTGTACTATTCTGCCACTTTGTTGTCATGCAAATGAATGTCAAAGGGGATTCAGGGGGAGGGAACAGGTCAAGAGGTGTAACACAGGTCAAAACCAATGAGAGGAGATGTCAGCGATGAACAGTGCTGCCAACTTCTGTGTATGGAAAGTCACTATTGGCTATCCCAAAAAGCTGGCTGTCGCTAGAAGTGGCTAAATGACATCTAATCTGCATACTAGGCTGATCTGCATGATTAACAAATACATAGTATTAAAACAAAAGTATAATTTGTGATTGGCTATAATGAACCAGTTAACTTCTGCAGCTCTGGTGGTGCGAATGTCCAGCTGTTCTGTGGACTGTGGCCATCCTGGTAAGACTGACCCACAGAGGTGCTGTGGGACTGGGGGAGGAGACTCACAGTGGTCCTCTGTCAGAAGACTGGACTCTTGTTAGCATGCTAGGGGTGTGAAGAGTGGAATGGACTATTATATGTTATAACATAACATTGTTGCAAAATTACATTCATGTGTAAACACAGATATTCTCCCAAAGATCAGAAAAATTCTCTAGATTTGTTGTTGGTCAGTTGGCTGCTCCACATAGTAGACTTCATGTATGAGGCCAGTATTAGGGATTCACACTGTGGGTATAATTCTGTTACTTGACTATCTCAGACATTTAAATATCACAGGCCTACATCATCATCACCTGAGTCACGCCTCACCTTCACATGCGAGTTCACCTGACATGGACACTAGCAGCTGAAATGTTGCACAAATAAAAATTGCAGGAGGTTTAATTTTTCAGCGTGCGGACACTGACTTTGTCTTTATTTTTGCCTCTGCTCATTTGACTGACAACATCTGAGATGCGCATTGTGTTACACTGAAAGATCCACCAGCACTTAATGCTTGTCAAGCTCCCATTGTACAAATCTCCACAGATGCCAGCATCGCCAGTCGCTGCTCCCTGGAGGTGTGTCTCGACTGGCTTTAACAGGCTGAGAGGCTGCACAGAGAGGGCTTTGCGTTGCCTGTTACCGTGTGTCCTTGTGGTGACCTTGTTAATCTATGAATTTTGAACTCACACACCCGAGACAAAACCTCCTTAACTAAAACGGTAAGAGTCTATTAATTTCAAGTCCTCATATCCTGTAAACATGCTTGACTGTGTGCAGTGAGCTTGTCTCAGTGTGTTTCGCTGTTTGCTTATTGGTGTGTGTGCGGTCACTGGTCATACCTGACCCCTGTCTGAATCGACCTCCTCTGGGCTTCTGTTCTCTATTTCTTCTCTATTTGGCAGGTGATTAATAATTGCCACGGTGCAGCAGCTGCTACAGGGATCTATGTGAACACAGAGAATGTGAATGAACACTGGGAGGAGACTGGGGAGAGTGGCAGTTATAGTTACAATTGTGAAGGTCAGAGGTTTTAGTGTGAATGAAGTGTGGTGATCTGGGCTAAAAGTGTCCAAAGTCAGCTAATGCCAGTCACCAGATTGAAACAGCTGTATGATTTATGGTGCTGGAGCCAATTCCTATCCCAGCTCTAACAACTGTTCAATCTCCTGCTGATTCATTTATTCAGTCCACCCACACATCCACACGTATGCGCACGGCGTGCACTGGCATGCGTGCATGCCCACCCACACTCGCTCCTTCACTTTCACTTCATTTCCTTTATGTGCTACCAACTCTGTAGTTCAGTTTAGGAGAGCAGAGCTAAATTAGGTCTATTTATTTCAATTAGCAGCTAATTCAGGTCCAACACACACAAAAAAAGAAATGTGAACAACAGTGATGGAAGATGAGATGAGAGATATGGTGGAGGGAAAAAACAACAACATTGCCTTCATCGGCCATACGCTGTATATTGAATGCTGTGAATAATTTACTAAGGATGCATCCAGTGTCCCTGGAGGGAGGTAGATTTTGGAGGCTGTGAGAGCTATTTAATGATGGAGAGATAATTTGGTACCGAAAGAGAGGCTGCCGTTAGTTAACTTGTACTGAATGAAAGTGAGAAAATCAGGAAGATGAAAGCATGGTGGGAGTTTCTATGAGATTGAGTTCCACGGGTTAGTGTCATAATCTGCAACTATTTCTTTTTTGGATGTAACAGAGGAAGAAGAGGGTAGTTAGCAGGAGCAGTGATAGCCACCAGACAAAGAAAAAAGCACCACCCACACAAAGCCCATCAACAGAGAATCATCACAGTGCTGGACACATTGTTTGATTGACAGGTGATCCAGGAACACCACAGTTATGAGTGCTTAGCACCAAAGATTGCTAAATCATGTAAGTTCAGAAATCCCACTTTAAAATTTAAGATTTTATATTCACTCCAACCTGCTGTATTCCAACATCAGCACACCAGGTACAGATGTGATAGCATCTCAATATGCAGAACCACATGAGCCTGGCAGGCCTGATATCCAGGAGGATTTCTTTTCTTTTCTTTTCTTTCTTTCTTTCTTTCTTTCTTTTTTTTTTTTTTTGGAGGAGAGGCATTTTATGGAGACTATCCCAACAGTGTTTACCCAGTCCAAACTGCACACAGCGCATCAAAGAGATTTTATGACAACTACAGACAGAGACACATCTCTGAATAAAAGACAGCCATGTCATTATGTATGTCGCACAGCAAAAGTCTCTGCGGCGCCTCACTTCCAATCCACCGCTGACACACATCTTTCTTAGCAAGTGAGAGGCTTTGTTGTGAAATTATCTTTGTGAATGTCTAATTATATCTGCAGAAAACATGTGGCTTTATTTACAAATCGCACTCCAGCACCCAGGTGGCGTAGTGAGGCTGCAAGAGGAAGGAGAGGAGGAATGCTAATAACAATGATTGTTATGCTGCATTCACATTGTGGCAGGATGCAGTGGCACGCAAACGAAATGTTCATTGTTTTCAACTGGAGAACAATGTAAACACAAGCAATGACATTAAGTGATGCCTGCAGGCACAACTTGAAATTTCCAAACTATTAGCCTGTACCATCATGGTGGAGACAACACTGATGTGGCAAAATCAAGCAAAATGGATGTACAAACATATGGCTCTTCACCTGCTCGTCTTGTCTCTCTAACAAATAGTGTATGTATGCTCTTATCAAGACCACTAGCTTATTTTATCTGACTTTTTTTCTTGCAGTGTCTCATTAGCAGCACAAGCACTATGTCAACATATGTATTTATTGTATAGGGAGTCGAGGTGAAACTATACGTAAGAATAAGTAAGAATATGGCATTCATTACAAGTTAAACAAATCAAACATAAACTGGCGCTAAACCATAACTGTGCTGAACAATATGTAGGGCAGTTCACCTTGTTTTTAGATAGAAATATTTAAAAAAAAAAAAAAAAAAGAATCAAAGAAATAACATTTTATTGAAATGTATTACTTTTAACTGTAGCTGTTAAATGCTACAAAATGTTTTTATACCTCATTTAAAAATGACAAGATGTTCAACTTTTGCTTTTAAGATAGTAATGACACCCGTTGAGCTGTGAATATGGGCAGAACCTACTATCATGTCTCTGCTTTCCTGTATGACTGACGTAAAATCTCAAGCACAGGAAAATACACAGTGGGACAGAAGCTAATGGAACAAAGGCAGACAGTATGATAGACAACTAACATTAAGGTATGAAGACAAACCTCAGTAATCCAGTGTCGGTATTTATTTTTTTTTTTTTGTTCTGCAGATTCCTCCAAATTAAATTAAATTTGAAAGTTCAAGAGCACAAATGGCAATTACCAACTATCCTATGTGTAGTCCTTGTGTACCAACCCGGGATGCCTGTAATGTGTTGTCATATGGACAAATAGAGTAAATGTACAGTATTTCAATGAAGAGATGTGGATTTTTACATAAAAACTAGCCTGGAAAACTTCAGACAGGTTTTCTGAGATGTTGGACTTGTCCCTGGTCTCATGCTTGTTTTGACTTAGACTTGTCTTGGTCTCAGCCACGACTTCTTTTCCACCTATCTTAATATTTTCAAAGATGTTTTTTTTTTTTTCTCTCTCCACCAGTTCCATTTTTGTCATGTCACTCTCCACCACCACGAGTCAAGCGATTGCACCTGTGTGCAATGATTCTCAACCCTCAGTGCACTGACTAGTCAGTTCTTCGACATCAATAAGGTGTGGGTGTTGAAGGGTTTAGCACAGCGCTCCTGCAGAGAAATATTCATGTCTGTTCATGCTTAAGGCACTGCTTAAGCATTACATTTACATTATGAAAGACATCACTGTTTATTGCCTGTTTCGGTGTCTCTGATGTCTTGAGTTAGTTTGCACCTTCTTTGGACGTGGATTCTACTCTAGCATGACTGAATTAGGTCTTGACTATGGCCCTATAGGCTTGACAGTCAATGAACAATGCTGTTATCTTTCACTGACAGATGGACGGGAGGGCTGGTGCACAAGGGTGTTATGGTGATTTGCTGCCACTTAGGCCTGAAAGGGTTAACCAAGCAACAACAACTTTATCAGCAATATGCTTAATTGCCCATTGATGATTTTCAAGGATATGCTTTTGTGGAATCATAGCATCTCAAGGACACACAAATATCCGTTAGGCTTGGTTACAAAAAAAAAGAAAAAAAAAAATGCTAAGCAGCCAGATAGAAGGATCCATCCCATCAACTGTACTGAGAGGGAAAGTGATCTCTCTGTTGAGCAATCTGATGAGCCATAAAAACAGACATGCACGAGGTCTTAATGATTTGGAAAGGTTGTGACCTTTTGATTCAGACACATAACAGGCTGAAGGAGGAGCTGGGGAGAGAGGAGGGTGGGTGGCAGCGCAGTAGGAGAATGAAATCAGTGGCGAAGAGCATGAATAAAGATAGAGCGCCAGCATCCGCTGGCTGCTGTAGCCTTGTGAGAACCTGAATAGTAGCGCCAGCAGTGTAGAGACATAACACAGCACGCTGCATTTAAATTGAATGTTACCTTTTACAGGGAAGGCAGGGTGGGGGAGATTAAGAAGGAATAAAGGAGAGAGAGGCAGAGACATAAAATGCAGGCAGCTGTATCGTATGTGCTGCTGGTAATGTAGCAATGGAGCTATTTGGGGTGATGAATTGCCTCATAGGGGTACAGCTGGGACATTTTCTTCAAGAAAGTAAGGAGATTTGGAACATCTTTGATTAGCCCGGAGAAAAAGAATGCATGAGTTTCCACCCAACTCTCTCCAAGACAACATGTTACACAGTCACAGTCAGTTTTATTGGGTTCAATTAAATAAGTACATCTGGAGTAGCTCTCTGGAGTATGCTCCACTTCTCCCCCAGTGCTCTTGTCAAAATGGAGCCTCTCAGGGACTCGGTGTCCAAGTCAGGCCGAATTCACAAACCACCGCCATGTCAGTTCATGGAATCCCCTGCAAGAAAGGATGAACCCTGCGAACAGCAATCTCATGCCATGATTAGTTTAATTTATTTGCACTGATTTATTTTGTTTAATTGGAGAGATATTTTGTTTAATAGAAATATATTTAGTTGAATGAGGCTTTTTGATAGACTTGTTGATTAAATTTGAGCTATCATTACCCAATGACAACTCTGCGATGCAAGGCTGCATTTGATATTAGTAACAAGATGTGTTACAATCCCCCACTGCTATTATAGGAAAGTTACATCTAGGGAATTATATGGAGAATCATGCATCAAGCTGAAATCTGAAATATAGGAGGGAAGTGCTCAGAGTCCACATAATTTTTTTTTTGGCCACAATGCATTATAGCATATAAAAGGGGCCTGCACATACTGCTTGGACATTGAATAGAATGTGACATGGCATGTAAAGGAATTTTTACTTGTTCTGCATTTGTGAACAGTTTGATCAAGTTATTATAATAATCAGAGTAAGAGTCTGTCATCTCTATGTGAAGTGACATCATCTGCAGCAATCCCATTCAGATTTTTGTGACACAACTTTCAGGTTTTTTTTTTTTTTTAATGAGCTGTGGCACAAAGTGTTTTGTTTAAAAATTTACTTGACACTTGACAGCGGTTCCTTGTTTGATGACTTTACCATGTCTAGCCCGCGGTGCAGCTGCTCAACATGATATAAAAACAACTAGAAATACTGAGAGCTAATGGGTTCATCATTAACATGCAGTCTGATTGGATCTGACTTTTAATATCAGCTTATTGAGTCAAATGTACATTTTTTGCATTGTACTCAGAAAGAAGCATTTTATGAGGAAAGGTTATGCCTTATCATCACAAAATAATTTTTTTCCATGCAGAAAGATCACTGCTGGGTTAAACGGGAGAGAGATCTTCTACAGCAGAAACTGGACGAAATCATGTCCTCCCTCTCTATTGAGAGCATAATCAGCTCACAGAAATATTTGAAGGCACATCATGAAAAGAGGATAGGTGTGCCAAAGAAGAGCTGACGTTATCAGTAAGGAAGAAGTAGCAGCAGAGCAAGGCAGTGTTCTGGCTGTGAGGTGCCAGCTGCAGCAGGCATTTTCTCCACTCTCACTCAATTGCTGGACTGTCATAGTGCACCGTCGAAGAACATGCACATCACTCACCACTGGGTGCTTGGCTTGAAAACAACATGAAAAATGAAACAATGCTGACATGCTCTGACACCAAAAAACTTTTCAAGTCCTCAGGCTCTACAACTGCTCCAGCTACTGCTACTACAACCACTATGGATAATAGATTCATACATAGGTGTGCAGAATCACTAAATGCACTAAATGCAAAACAGCATTATATTGGAAGCGGATGACACTGACTGCAGTAGATCTGATTTGTGATAAAATGCCAGCATTTCTATTTTTCTATTTAGAATTATGTTAATCCACAGGATGCTATTATTATCCGATTCACCAAGATACAGTGAGATGCTTGCAGTCTGTGGTAGCAAAGCTGCTCTAATAAGGTCCAAACATAGTTTAAAGTGGGGGGCTGCAGGCTGCTGCTCTGGCCACAGTCACATGATAAAAGCAATAAAACTGTCTTGAGCACACAGGGTTTTATTGCCTTAACCCTGCCTATCATCTCTGCTCTAGCTCCTCCTGACTGTATGTGTGTGTGTGTGTGTGTGTGAATGTGTGTGAATGTGTGCGTATGTGCGTGTGCTTACATTGTTTTATGAGTGTTAGATGCTCTATTTTACCAGTTCAGCCTGCACTGAATTATCTATATTAGCACTGTGATTTTGAGCAGGGGGTAGGAAACTAAGGCACAGATGATGAGTTAGGGGAAACATGCCACATGTAATGAAATTTTGCATGCACAGTAGGCTTTATTTCTTTCCATTGACTGATCTAACATGCTTTTTTTCTGAAGCCTATTTAATATACAGTCTGGCAACATAAAAGAAGAAAAATGTATTGCCAAGACTTTGCTATAATGTCTTTGCTGATGAATAACCAGTTCCGTCCAATACACTTTCCTGGCCTCATAACAGACGAGAGTTACACATGCGTATAATTGACTGTGTGATGAAATTATGTTTTCCATGACTCATGGTGACCGGCTTTATGTGACCATGCTGAGAATATGGTACAGCGTGGTAACTGAAGATGTACTACAGGGGCTCAGGCTGCCACAGCAACAGCAGGTGTTTATGATCTATGTTAGAAATTTGCAGTAACGTTCAACTTATGCAGGTTTCTGAAGGCCAGTACCAATGCTGTGATACTCCTTGCAAAGTGATACTAATCCTGGACTGATGCTGCTGACACCCAGTGTTTCTGCCAGTAGAAGGTATGTTCATGACCATTTTCATGGCAGAAAATTGCCATGAAAGTATTAGGATTTCCCCCAAATTATTCTAAATATCATGGAGGAAAACTCTCTGAATTAGTGTTTGGACCATCACGGGGCACCAGGTCAAGGGATCAGGCTCATTATAGTGTACAGGTTTTAAATTTAAATTGTCAATTTTGTTTTGGATTTTATAATTCAATTTCAGTTTAGTTTAGAATTCAAATTTTACTTTACTTTCAGTTATTTTTCAAGGTACATTTTACTTCTTATTTTCTGAAAAGGACTAGTTATAGTAACTGACTAACTAGTTTTTATTTATTTTCAGTTTCAGTTTTGGTATTTTTATTATGAGCATTTCTTGGGTTGGAGTGAATGTGATTTTCCCCTCCAGTGTTAATATTCCTGTATAGGCCTGAATATAAGATGACCCAGATTACAAGATGACCCCCTTTTTCAACACCAGTTTTTGGGAAAAGATTTTTTGATGAGAAAATATTTTTCCAATTATTATTTATTTATAATTTATGATTATTGTATTATTTTAGATCCATCAAAAACAATCAAAACACTGCAGTGCATTAAAAAGTGTATTAACCAGTAAATATGTAGTCTAACTGTAGGCAAGTATAAAATTTGAGACAAACTGGACTGAGAAAAAAAAAACAGCCTAGATTGTAATAAAAAAGGGCAGAAAATAAAAATAGAAATGAGCTGACTTTGTTAGCCTACGTCTTTTTTGCAAAAGGCAACGGGGCAAATTGGTCCAACTTGACTCCTGAGCCTTTTTGCTTTTTGTTAGACTTTTCTTCATGAGGACACGGTGGCCACACTAGGAGAGGATGCTACGGAGTCCCTCTGGGGTCAGCTGAGAAAAAAAAAAAAAAAAAAAAAAATTCACCACCTCGCTGTTGTATGCCTCCGCAAGTTGCAGTTTACATCCATGTCTGTCCTGTAGTGAAGGTGACCACAGGATGAGGACAAGCACAGAGGACTGATAGAGACACCAGTGAGCCTGTGGTGGACGACCAGAGGAACAGGAGGCCCCTGTCCTGCCTGTCATCCACAGAGAATGCTGAGTTACAGCATTGGCATAGTAGACAGAAAGGTATATTTTGCAGAACATTATAATGTCATAGTGAAGTTGACCTTTGACCTTTTGGATATAAAATGTAACTTCATCATTTAATTCTGGTTGAAATTTATGGGAAACTTTGTCATAATTAGCATATTCTTGAGTTATGACCAAAAATATGTTTGTGAGGTCACCGTGACCTTTGACCACCAAATTCTGATCAGTTCATCCTTGAGTCCAAGTGGACTCAAATTTGAAGAAATTCCCTCAAGGTGTTCCTGAGATATCCCTTTCATGAATGGGACAGATGCTAAGCCACAGTGACTTTGGCCTTTGAAATCTGACCTCCAAAATTGAATCAGTTCATCCGTGAGTCAAACTGGACTTTTGTGCCAATTTTGAAAAAATGGACATAGGTACTGATGGATGGACGGACAGGCAACCCAAAAACATACTGCCTCTGGCCATGGCTGTTGGTGCGGAGGCATAAAAAAAAGACCCATGTGTAAATCTGTACTCTCAGTTTAGAAATTTGTGCACACGGTTTTATAAACCGTGCTCTCAGATTTAGAATCTGTGCTCTCAAATTAGGAATCCGTGCCCACAGATTTGTAAACTGTGCCAGATTTGCAATCCCTGTGTTTAATTGGCTTTTTTCTTCAGAGAACCAGGACCATAACCCAAATTTTAGATTGAAGCTGATGATAGTTGATATTTTGTAATATCCAGCCTTATTAAAAGAAATAAAGATTAAAAGTAAAAGTGCTTCCTGCGGAATTTAAAGTGGGAAAACCCTATAAAAACAGAATTAAAACCATCATGGGACATTCAAAAGGAACTCAGGAATTATTTTAGGTTTGCTAGCAGCTCATACACACCTGTTGTGGATTACATCACCTGGCACCAAAGATCAGCCAATAGGGGATGGCAATTTCATTAGCATGCTTTTTATCATTAGAGGTCAGGCTTTACATAGCCTGGGGTTTAGTTCAGCTTTAATTACTGAACTGACATCTAACATGCAAACCAAACCACAGAAACCTGTACAGTTACAACAGGAGGAATCCAGATATCTGACATGATGTAGGGTGTAGGATGTAGTGACCTTCATCATATCAGGAGTGACACAGATTGACAAGCTAATTCAGTTTGTAATAATAATTTTAAAAATAATAATAAGTTGAATCCTGTTATCATATGGACCGTGGAGCAGAAACCTGAGGAGTAACATCCATACAGTGCCTGTAGCCGATTACAGGGACTCTGAGAAAGCAAAATGGCTATGTGAAATTAGAGGACCTTTGATGTATTTAGCCTCTGCCTACCTGATGTCCTCCTCTTTTGTCCCACCGTCTCATTTCCTCCCCCACAAACTCCCTTTCCTGTCACTGCCAAAGTAAAATGAGAGATTATGAGGTGTGTTGCGCCCTGTGAGCCAAATCCAAAACCATAAAGTTGAGCAGCAGAGCTCTGATATTCATCTCATACACAGACACACAGCAAAAAGAAACACTGACATGCAGTAAGACATAAAGGATAGAGACCGGAGGTACAGTGAAGGTAACAGGGAAAGAGCTAGAGGCTGAGAGAGAGGCTAAATCCTTATGATGTGAAGACTTGACACCGAGTACCAAAATTCTTAAACGGGATGAGAAGGAAGAGAATAATCTGCTCTGCTGTTGAGGATTTTTCTATTTTTATAGCCTTCTTATAATGCAAGGCTTGAGTTCATTTTTTGACACCAACTCAGCTGTATGCCGGGAGGAATTTATGATTTTGAGGGCTTTACATGAGGGCTAGAATCAGAGAACTGAGAGAAGGAAGCCACTTTTCTACATTTTGACTATAAGGCAATGATCAGTATTTTAATAATGGTACAGTTACAATGGCATAAAGAGAGCAGGAGCCTAAGGAAGTTATGCTTGGGAATTACATTATTCCACATTAGTGCATTACGTGATTAGCTGATCATAAACAGGGGGGTTGAATTTCTCATTAAGCCAAGGAGTTGAAGGTTGCCAACATAATAACAGCGAAGTGCCTCTCTTTATTTTACCTGCCATCATTGGTTTGGAGCTTGGTGGGAGATCCAATTAGATCACTGGCCCCCTGAACAGCAGACGCTCTCATTAACAGTCAAACTATGTGGAAGAGATCATGAGGCATACAATCTGTTGCAGTTACATTAGCTCTGTTCCACGGTGTCAGTTTCCATGGCTGGTCTGTTGTTAGCCTAGCCCTTCCAGCACTCTGTCAGTGACAGTGTCTGCACATTACTGACACACCTTCATATAGTTCAGTTACTCACTGTAGTAAAGACTGTTTCAGAGTCATCAAACACTTTGTCCCCTCTGACCATGGTCTGCATTCAAGGTTTTTGATCATTTGGGGTCAATTTGACCCAAGTAACTTAAATCCCCAGAAAATAATCATAATAAAAAATTGTTACCCAAGTTTATGTCAGGTAGTTCATGTTTCTCGTTGACTACCTAAATAACACTTTAAATAAACCTTAATAACCTTACTATGTTATGCATTAAAGTCGTTGTGGGAATCATGTTTTTCCCATCCAAATGTCACATGAATTGGACTGATTCTCACAACACTACAGGTGTATTGTGTTACTACAGGTGTTACTACAGGTGAGGTTATGTTATTACAGGTGCGTTATGTCACTACAGGTGTGGTTATGCTACTACAGGTGTGTTATGGTAGTGCAGGTGTGGTGATGTCAGGTGAGGGCCCTGAAGCGGAGGAAAGTTTTTAGATGATTATAAATGGCCTCTTTCAGCTCCTCAGTATCATCCAAAAAAAAAAAAAAAAAAAAAAAAAAACTAAAACAAATGTGTGTAATATGTTGATATTTCTTATTTGCACAAAATGTGTACAGAACATTGAAAACATGTCATCATATCAATTTTGTGTTCACCCACTTGTCCCCATTAAATTAGGAAAAGTAATTAAATATGATGCAAAGAAAAGGCATAAGGACAATGTTAATCATCAGGGGGGCAACGGTCCACAAACTTCTTTGTTCAGTTCAATACGATACAGAGGTGTCACGGTTCGGTGCGTTTTCGATACAGCAGAAAAGTCTAAACGCGAGAGAAATTTTTCCAAAATTTAATTCATTAAAAACATAATTAAGTATGATCTTTTTTTTAGTCTGAACAGTGATAGAGCTTTTCCTGACCCATGTTCTGGGATGTCTTCTTAGCAGCATATAAAGCAAAAACACTAACAGCTCCTTATTCAAACTAACATCATAAAGTCTGATCTATTTGATGATGATGATGATGATGACTTTGGCAGTGGTAAGGTCATTTTGTTTTTTGTGCCAAGGGGACTCACAGTCTGGATGAAATGGACTGGTGAAGGAACAGGGCAGCAAGGTTCAGTTAACCTAAACATGCTGTGAAAGCTGCGTTTTCCACTGTAGAAAGCCTGGTGCAGAACAGTTCAATATGAATACATGAATTGTTGAATACGTGGATTTATTGACCCCATTCAATGTAAACATCAAATGGGGTCAAATTTAACCCCAAAGATAAGAGGAAGGGTAAAAAGCAAATTTTAACACAAGTGACGCTGGCACTATCAGAGCTAACAGAGTTGACTCATTTGCGTACGGGCCAGATTTCCTCTAGTTGGTAAGAGTGCCAAGGACTCTCTTTTGCTGTGTTTATAAGGAAAATGATCCCAAAATACTGTCCAATATTTCCTCCACAAAGATTGTATTCACCATCATTGGCATAGCTTGCACGAGAGACTGAAGCGTGAAGCGCCAGAGATGAAGAAACTTGGCAGATGTGCTATTTTTTGTGTTGAACTGCTTTTTTAACAAAACTTTGACGATGTAGATCACAGCCAGTGTGGAGAGAAGTCTTTCATGATTCCAAACAGTCTTTACTTTGCTGAGAACTGGACTGTATCAAAGTCCACACAGTGGGTATTTGGTCAGTGGCATGTTGCATTGTCCCTGGCATTGCATTAGCAGGGTAACAACAGGCTAGCCATGCAAACCAATGCCCTGAAACAGAGCTACAGTTACTTATGCTTGACTTTTTTTCATCTCTTCCCATGTTTTCAATCACAGTCTCACTGTTTGTCCATCTGAAATATAATCCACCTCCACTGCGTTAATAACATCTCGGGTCAAGATAGAAAATCTGTTGTTGAATCGAAAGCAATCACTTTTACACCCATTTATGCAATGAGACTCCTGACCTCCACGCATGACACAACTCCATCTTTTCATTATCTATCAAACTGTGTGGATGGCTGTGTGCCTCCCACAGGGTTTATAGTCTGCTATGTGCAGTATGGAGCAGGGTTATTACAATATATCAGTTCGCTGATATTGCAAATTTTATTGCAAATGGGATTTCAGCCGGTCAGTGTCGTCCACCTCTGATATGATGGAGGTTCCTTTTTTCTTTTACTTTTTTTTTTTTTTTATAATAATTTAGCAGTTTCAGATGAGTCAGTCTGTAAAACCTGCAGTAAAACCTGCCTCCTCATGCATTAAGGTACTGCTAATCCACCGAGAAGAAGTTCACTAGTCCGGCTTTCAGTGGGGAGTTTCAGGGTCCTATGATTGTCTAAATGTTATTACATGAAAACAGTTGGAGACACTGAATACTTTTATTATTAGTAGTATTGGCCATCCAAAACACATTGATCTAACAATAATTTTTTCTTTTACATTACTGGTTTTGAATTGTTGTGGCATGGTATGATATATTACATAGCAGCAGAAAATATCAGCTATCGGCAGCTTCAGTAGCAACGCCAGTTGCACTCAGATCTGGAGCCTCCATTCAGAAAATCCTTCCCAAACACAAAGGAATAATAGGTTGTTTAACATGTTGGGAAAAATAAAGCTGCCTCGGTGTCTGAGTGTGTTTTGGCAGCTCTACGTGGGTGTGTGCATGGTGGGAGCTGGGCTTGATTTCAAATGCCCCAACAGCAAGGAGACACACTCCCTCCCAGCTCAACAGCCTTTTGCTGATTCAAATACACAAAAACAGCATGTGGCCACACTCACACCCCCACACACACATATACACACACACACACATTTTTTGAGGGTAGTTAAACTATTGCATCCCAGTCACAGTCAATCAACTGGTTTTACGAGGCTTCAAAGGTCACACAGCAATAGCAGACAAACTAATACTTGTCTAAATATTAATTTAATGCATGATGCAGGACCAGGGATGATTCAGCAGAAGTACTTTCAGTTTGGCATCTGAATATTTTGACTGAGCAGCACATTGCTCATGAGCTCACCAGGTCAGAAACTCTCAAGTATTCTTCTACATTGCCATGATTGCCATTTTATGGGCATTCCTGCTTTATTTGACAGTCGCAATAGAAAGAGACAGGAGAGGCAGGGGAGAGAGAGGGGATGACATGCAGCAAATGGCCTGAGGTCGGATTTGAACCCAGGACGCTGCCATCAGGACAAGTGGTACGTTATTACTGGGTGAGCTGCTCGGGTGCCCCTAATGACTGGCATTTTATTGCAGTGGGGATTCTTGGTACGGGGCAAAATGACTGGAAACAACTTTTGTCTCATGTAGACAGCACACACATAAATACGCACAGATGTATCATTTGTAGGTTAGAATTCTAATATCTGTATCTAATTTCTTTAGTTTTTTTGTCGTTTCCAATGTGCATGTGTCAGAAAATATACCAGAATTTGTAGTATACCTAGACATTGCCCAGTCAATGTCTATACAGCACTTTTCCAAACATGTATTTCCAGTATATTTATTAAAAGAGCCACACATTAATAAAACATTATGCTTCTTTTCACTTCATTATTTATTTTTTGAATGTATATAAATGTGTAAAAGAGTTTCTATAATTTACAGTAAGATGTACTTGATGTACCATTTCTCTCTCTCTCTCTCTCTCACACACACACACACACACACATATAAATATATGCATATACACACATACAGACAGAACAGGTCAGGGAAGCATTTTGAATTTCTGCCGTTGTTCAGTGAGTGAACAGCAGTCAAGGTTAGCGGCCCTGTCTCAGATGGATTGTTTTGGCTGAGAGAGGCTGCTGACTGATGGAACAAGGCCTGATGTTCAAGTGCAACACATTTTTACTGTAAATTACCTTCTGCTCACCCAGAGAGAGACCAAAACATACATTTTCTGCAGCCGAGTCAGTGATTTGCGGAGTTAAAGTGAGCGATCCACGACGTACAGCTAACTGCCAAGCTCGCTTTTGAAATCAGTGAAAGCTGCAAGAGAGAGCTGGCATTGTGTTGGTGTTTCGCTGGCATTGTGTCGGCGTTGTGGCGTGCCCAGTGGAAGCGTTTAAGCTCGCAAATCTGTGAGGTTCAGCTCTCAGTGGCTGACACCTCCATTCACTCTCATATAATCCACTGAAATAACAATTATGGTGATATTCATTGTTTTCTGGTGTGCTTATTCAAAAGCAAAAATCAAAATGAATGGCAAACCACACAGACTATGATTTTTTTTTTTTTTTCTTTTTGCATTTGTGCACACAGTGGAAAAAAAAATACCACCGACATACTTCTGCATATTGATGAATATGGTGCAGATGCTCCACAAAATCAAATCACACTATGGAGCAACAACACATGGACCCCACGCTGACAGCATTACAGCATGATGCATGCACCAGAATCTCACAGACCTGGATGTACCGGCAGCATGTTGACAGCTAGCAGCCTCATTAATGGAGTTAATTGTTAGATGAATTTACATGTCCTCAGTGAGTTTAATGGCCTATGAAAACACAAGAGAGCCAGCGTCTCTCATAATGACATCAGCTTACAGATACATACATCAGATTATCTTTCACAGTAAGGAGGTAATGTAAGGGATTACAGTTTAATTTTCGATGATCAGATGACAGTCGCTGTTCTAATAATAATCTCCTTAATTCCATTTCTTTGACACAAGACTTTCTTACAGAGTTGTCATAGTTTTGTATTTCTCCATTAGTTTTTAATTTTCAATTTTCCTCATGCTGACTGTGCTCACATATTTGACCAAACTGACCAACCACAACACTAAACACACCTTATGCACACTCTGAATTTATTTTAGTTAGTTTTATGTACACAATATCATTTCAGTTAGTTTTTCCCCCTAAAGTCTAGGTTTTATTTTTATTTCAGTTAGGGTTAGGGTTAGTAAAATGTTTTTTTTTTTGTTTTTTTTTTGTTTTTTTCTCGCAGTTTCGTTTTTTAGTTTGGTTTCAGTGAACTAGAATAACCGTGCTCTCTGAAAGATATCAATGCTCAGTGGGGAGAATAAAATATTATGTGACCGCTCACATAATATTTTATTGTAGTGTCGGCCTAGTTTGCTAAAGGTTTGTCCTGACCAGACTGAACTCCTGTCTGCTGGTTGAGGATCATAGTTTTATATTTGATTTATTATCACCCAATATGCAAAACTGACCCAGGATCAGTACTGGTGTGTTGTAATTTAATCAGTACTATGGTTTGGGGCCAGTTCCCTTCACTTGGCCCTTCCCTGGGTTTGAGTGCCCTCGACAGGGTAGTGGCCCTGCAGAGTGGAGCTATAAGGGACAGAGAATGGGACTCCAGTTTGTGCGTCATCAGAAGCTCTACATGTGTAACTCCAGCGGAGGGGAAGTGAGTCTGGGTAAAGACAAATCAGACGAAACAGCACCAGGATGCTTCATTAGCGGGCTTCTTTAGACTGCTGTATTGAAGACAGACACAATGCAGGACAGGACGGCGTTTTTGTAACCATAGCAACTCACACTGTCCCACACTGACATCACAGGAGGCGGAAGTGCACATATTAAATTCACTGCTGGATTTAAACTCTCAAACCTCATTCATGGGACATGGACATAACAAATCACCGTGTAACTGGAGTTCTATCGACATGGTGAACAGCAATTTTTATGAAATGCTTGTACATATTTCATTGCGTCCACATTAAACTGAGATACCCCAACTGATTTTATCATTTTATCATTTGAGAATATATACTACCTGTACATTTATGGACTTTTTTTCCTGGCAGGTCTTCGGCATTTCTCCTATTCCTCTGTTTTGAGAGTGCCTCTGAAAAACCTTTGCCCCTCCCCTTTATCTCACCCTGCCACTGTGTGTGAACGCACAAATGGAGGGTTAGAGCTAAGTGGATAAGGGGTAAGGGTGGCCCAGTGTCCAATCTTATATTCCCCCACTGATAAGGGATGAATTGGGTTTTACAAAGTATACAAAAGTAAAGTAAGTAGTAATTTGATTACGTTTTAGGGCCAGTAGTTGGTAAAGTAATGTGATGACAATGTGTACAAAGTAATGAGTGACTTGATTTGATGTATGTCCTGTTGAAACAGGATGTGTGGGCAGGTCATGGTGCAGGGAAGTGTGCAAGTGTAAACCAACAGGATATCAGTGTGGGAACAGTTTTATTTGAAGGGACAGGTGGATGAGAGAGTACTGACTGATTGATTGATTGATAATACTTTATTGTCAACCAGGGTTAAAAAAAAAAAAAAAAAAAATTGTGCATCAACAGCAGCACCATTTGTAATAGCATATAACAAAGAAGAAATCAGGACATGAAACAAAGAACGCATACATTTGCATAACATTACAATCACTGAGGACAAAACTTAGTGCAGGTGTCAGTGCAGTAAGTATGGTTAAGGATTTGTGAAGGCTGATGATGTCATGAAGTGGAAGTCATGTGAGATCATTTCATGGGGACTTTAAGATTATTGTTTGGCATCTCTGATTTATTTGTCAGTGACAGTGGAAAGAGGCAGGAAAGACAGCGGAGAGAGAGGGGATGGCGTGCAGCAAATGGCCTGGCCTCTGATTAGAACCCAGGCCGCTGTGGGAAGGGCTCAGCCTTGATAAGTGACATGCGCTCTTCCAAGTGAGCTTCCGGGGTGGCGTCCCCTCCCAGCGCTGGTCTTGACATCTATCGCACACTGCTGCTTCCTTACACAGAAGCAGCACAGGTGAATTCTATTTCAGGGATTCTCATCACTGTTGCAGGCCACAGTAATTATCATTCTGGTTTGTACTTACTCTAAAGGTTTCTGAAATGCCTCAGAAATGTCTAGACTGGTTGCCTCCAGCTAACAAGACCATGGAAGTGCAGTTTGCCCTCTCTTTTCCACCTAGCTTGCTGTAATTGCTTTGGGAGTGTTACTTTTTTCTGCAGATTGCGGTGCCGGTCATGTCCGGCCTCCCCTGCTGTTTGTTGCCACAGCTTCAAAACGCCACTCTGACTGGCTTTGTTGCACCTTGGGGTTGACAGTCAGGGAAAAAGTATAATGGGCTGTCAGAAAAACAGCAAAATATATCAAAACTGTAAAGCGCTGAAACTCCTTTTTAGGAGTAGGCTATATGTTTTGTTTTATTTTTGTTTTTGTTTTTTTTTTATGGCTGTTCAGCAGTGTTGTCAGTCAAATTAAAACTTATAATTGACAGGCAATTTACGACTCAAAATAGTTTGGCTTCATACCCATAAGGTAGCAGTTAAAATCACTTACACTCCTGGAAGCTGATATCAGTATCATCTTTAAAATAATTTCTTAACTAATTTCTGTAGACTTGGTTTCATTCTATTATTTGTGTGATTGTATTATTGTTACTCTTCATCCCAATCCTTTTATCATGTGCAGCTTTCCCTTTATTATTATTATTGTTATTATTATTATTATTATTATTATTATTATTATTATTATTATTACTAATATTGTTTATTTTTTTTGTTTATTATTATTATTATTATTATTATTATTATTGTTGTTATTATTATTATTATTATTATTATTATTTTGCTTTAAAATGATTATTTGTAGGTTTGAAGTTTGTAAATCTTTAAACCATTCTTAGCCATGTAATTGCAGGTCATATTCTACACAGGATGTTTATTTCAAAAGGAGACAAATTTAATATATATTCCATTGATCTAACTCTCTCCAAGGGGAGAGCCTGATTCTTATTTGCTTATTGAATACTCACACAGTGCTCCTGTATCTGCTTTATTTATTTATTTATTTATTGGAGTAATTTTTACTTTTGTTTGTCACATCACTTTATAAACTTTGCTTTTTAAAAATAGTGCTAAACAAATAGAGGTTACTGTATCAGTGTTCCACCCAGAGGACACCAGTGCATGGACGGATCCCACATTCAGGTGTCCTCAGCATTCGCTCTGTCTGTGTCCCAGTTTGTCTTGTCAGTGTTTAGGTCACCAGGAGGATTCAGCATCAGAGACTGTGTGTATTCAGATGACCACCAGTGGACATGACTGGCCCAAAAACCTATGAATTTAACCTCCTTTTCAGCTTGTTTGAAACATAACTAATTATACTTACTTCTGTTAGTGTAGCTTTTTGTGTATGTATTTATTTGGGTTTTTCTTTTTAATTCAGTAATTGTATAGTATAAAAAAAAAAAAAAAAAAAAAAAAGTAATTGTATAGTATAGTAATTAACAGAGATGTAAATTCCATCAATTACAGAGTACAAATTTGTATGGCTCTATATGAATATTGAAACTTGACCATCATAACTTGACAAATTGAGCTTCTCAGGCAGTCAGTCAGAGGAAGCAGCTGGCTTTCCTTTGTTGAACTTTTTCTTAGTAAGTTTGCACTCTTTTACAAATTCATGGAAAAGGTGTCAACAACCAAAATGATTGTCTCTAAAAATATCCTTCTCTCCATTAGTACATTGTGATTGAACTACTTTTTTTTTTTTTTTTTTTTTACCTTATTTAAGTACATTTTTACAGAAGTACTTCTCTTTAAGTAAAATATAAGAAAAGTAACAATCCTTTTACTTGAGTAGCAATCTCTATATGTTTTCCACCACAGTTGAAATGGAAACTTATTTAATTTAGTTTATCAGAGTTGAAAACACAAGTGTAGTGACAACAATCAATCTTAAGAGGCAGTGCTCTTTAACAAAGGCCTTGAAGTGTAAAAAAAAAAAGAAAAAAGTAATGAAAATGCATTTGATATGAAATATCTGAGGTAATAATTTCTTCTGTCAGAGGTGAAATGCTCTCAGGCATCCCAGTACAGCCAAGCTACAACAACAGCAACACAAAGCGTTGAGGTAAGAAAAAACACAGTGACTCAGAACCAATAACAGTCAGAACAATAAGCTTTTATTATAGTAATATTCCAGTTAACACCTGCTCATACAATGTGCCTTGAACCTGAAACTATTTACAGACTACTACAGTGTGCTGCGGCTCACAGTTCCTGTGTTGAAGGCAAATCCACGGGACTGAAAGGCTGAAAGTTAAGAGACACCGTGAGCTCAGACACTGGCAAAAAGTCTCACTGGGTACAACCGGGTTCAGCAGCTCTCCTCGTTAAAGACAGCCTGAACCATAAATGTGTTTTTAGTGGAGGCGATTACATGAACTGGTAGCCTGATTGAACAAAATACCTTCTGGTCATGGGCTGAATAGCAAACCAACTTAAGAAAGGCCAGGCAGTCATTAGGATTTTCTGGGGTATGTTTGGGGCATATCCATTTCATTCAAAGGCCTTTTTCCATCCTTCTCCATTCCACTGTGGAGAGAAATGGGCTTGTGTCTAGATGGCAACCCTAGATTTAGCAAACTCTCACACATTCTTGCATTTGTGCACTTGATTCAGTACAGTAGCACTTGACTCTGCCTGCACTAGCAATGGCAGGTATAACAAGAGGCAAGTTTTTTCCCTTGTAAGGCAATGTTTTTTTTAATTTTATTGACTTACATTCATTCTCTACAACGTATGCCTAACTCTATCCTTAACCCTAACCTTTCCCTAACCCTAACCCTAACCTCAACCAATGACAAACAATGTGCAAAAACACGTACAAAAATCCTCCAAGGCTTTTGCAAATCTAGGGTTACCTTCTAGACACGACTGTGAAATGTACACAGAGGATGTGTCAGCTTCTCTGTGGAAATTGTGATGAGCTGACTGGCACAGGATGACCACATGTTTATAGGAATCAGGGGAAGAGGCTGAGGACCCAAAGGCTGTGCTACATCCCAGTCACAACACCGACATGGCCTGCTCATGACGGTGATTTCTTTCTTTTGCCATAAGATGCTGGTTTATACACAGCCTCTTGGCAGGACTTCTAAAGGAAGCTCGGCCCAGGGATTAAATGTAGACAAATTGAGGAATTAATACAAATCTGGACAAATTAAGGAAGTTAATCGACCCTTAAGAATACCATTTCATCACCAACAAGCCTAATGACCATGGGGTAATGGAAGATAAAGAGGCTAAACGAAAGGCTGCTAGGCTATATGGAGGCTGTAGGTATGTTTGCATTCTGTGTTTCTATTGCCTTTTTAGGAGGCTGCAGAAATGACTGGATGAGCGAGGTTGATGAGAGATTTTCGTTTCTGTTTAGATTGTGTCAGCCTGGGAAGCCTGGTCCAATCAATACTGCTGAGTCCATAGAAGACTATCAGATGAGCCTCACTGGTCTACAATGCTGCAAAAGTTCAAGTATTTTGATCAAACACTCTTGCAAAGCAAAGAACAACTTGTTTCAGGAAAAGCAGCAGGTATGCACTGTTGGCTGGTTATAATTCAGGAAGAGGAGAGGGCAGCAACATTCAAGTCAATTCTCAAGTAATAGTAATTGTTGTCCTTTCCTAGTGAGTAGGCTAATGTTATCAATACATTCAGGTTGGCTGTGTAGTCATACTGTTTTTGCAATCTATGTACTGGTTATACCTCTATTCCAGCTAAAGTACTTCAATATATTTCTATTTAGAAAAATGTGTTGCACAAATCCCATTACTTAAAATGCCTGCTGTTGTTGATAAAGATAAGTCCCAGTCTAACTCACATTCAACCAGATAATTCATCAAAAATAACTTTCATCAAAATACATTATACAGTAATTATACTAAAAAATAAAAATATCATACACTGGCTACAAAAACAAATCGAGTTGTTGACCATTTAGCTTACTGATCATCTGCTGATTAAGACTGATAAAGACAGAAAATCAGGTGAGTGAACGCTGAACCTCCCAGCACAGTTTATAACAATACAATAGACTACAACTGTTAAATCAATAGATATATATTATGCACTTGCTGAGTCCGCTTCTATTGTACAGTAGCTGTCCTAATCATGAATACAGCCGACGAAAACCACCAGAAGAAAAGACGGCATGAAACAAAATATCTCCACTTGCCTTATTCAAGTCCCCAACACTTTCAAATTGTCGGTAATTTTCCACCCTACAGGGCACAAACTGGAGCTACGGTAACTGCTGCCCACTTGTCTGGTCCACCAATAGAAAGGAAAGCAGTGACACTTGTCACCCACCAACAATCTCTTATGCAGCACCGCTCCATACTAGTGCATATTCATGTTTTCATGGTGCAAATTGGAACGACAATAACCAAGATCACAGTGCAGGTAGCGGCTGCAATCAATGCTCCGATCTTACACACTTTGGCCCTGCGGAACTCCGCTTCTTTCCTCTTGAGCAGAGAATCGTAGCCTGGGGTGTAGATGTCCTCCATCCAGTACTCCAGGTTGTTGGGGTTTAGGGACTCCTGGGTCTGAGGAAACAAAGAGCAGCAAAGAGTTAAAGGAGACGGGGTTATGGGGGAAAAGATGGTCATTTTATTATAAGTGAAAAATGGCTTGGAAAAAGAAAGTGAAAGTAGTGATTGATGACTCTTTAATTTAAATAAATAATGATTTTGTTGTTCTCTATTGCCTGTTAAAATAACACAAAAGTGGGTCAATCTATAGCCAATTCATGAAAACTTTTCGATTTGCTGTTCTATACACTCTGTGTTTAGTGGCTCTTTCCTGGGAAAAATACAGAAAGTGATGCGCTTTACATTTCTGGGCCCCGTTTCCAGTCAATGACCACTCTTACAGGCTAAGACCATTTTCTAAAAATGATTCTACAGACGTTCTTAAATTTCTGCACTAATCTCAAAAAGAAGCACTTAGCGGGAATGTGTACCCAGAAAGAACTGTAATTTTAAAAGCTGATCAATACCTGTGGCTTGACTGGTACCAACACATTTGAACCCCCACAGCTGGGTGTCATTTTGCACATTTGAACAAGTAAATCATTACATAAAGGTGCTCACAAATAATGCACGTGTTTGGGTTTTTTAAGACACACTTAATTATCTATGAGTAGTCAGGAGTAATCGTAGATTTCAAATAATATCTCTGCCAATAGAGTTGGACAGGGGTTATATTTTCACCCCTTCTGTCTGTTTCTCTCTTTGTTTGTTAGGAGGATATCTCAAAAAGTTATGAATGGATTTGCACAAAACTTTGTGGAAGGGTTAGTCATGGGACAAGAAAGAACTGATTAACTTTTCATGCTGACTGGTCCAAAGGGGGGCTGGTGATAACAAAAAGGCATATAAAACCTCTGAACGGATTCACATAAGATGGTCAATTTTGTGGAAAACTTGGTCATATGACAACTGGCTGAAATAGGGGGTAACAGTGGGTGTGGCCTATCGCAAACATGTCCATAACTCCCAAATGGATTCATGTAATATGGCAAATCTTGGTGGAAATCTTGGCCATGGGACAAAGAAGAGCTGATTAGCCTTTTACACCCACTGGCCAAAAGCAAGTGTGGTGGTGGGTGTGGCCTATCACAAAAAGGTGCACAACTCCTGCAAGACAAATAATCCCTAAATCATCCACATTCACATATCTGTTTAATGTCTGAATTTATAACAGAAAAAAACATAACCTTAAATAATAAGCATGAAAAGTAGGAATTGACTAAATTTAATATGGTCAACTATATGACGTGGAAATCAGATCTTGTGAACTGCATAGTGCTAGTTTTCAAGAGTCTTTATTGAAGATGGTTTTGGGAAACGCCATGTAAGCTGAAGAAGCTTCATAGGATGGAATCTCCAGTCTTCCCAGCCTTAAGAGCCTTGCAGGAAATGGTGCCTGGGACACACTGTTTCACTGACAGGTGATCTATGGGAAGTGCAGGGCTGAAACATCACAGAAATAAGTGCTTGGAACCAAAATGCAAGGAACTCACAGATTACCACTTTAACTACAGAGTGAAATGAGTTGAGAATTGTAATCATGTTGAAGTTATTTGGTTTTTGACTATAGAGGAGACTTTATAAATACAGAACTGCTAATTGTATTGTATTTCTTTTCAAACCTCACTCCTCTATCTAGGAGTTTTCATCTATACAGTCAATTGCTTGGGCTAAGCTGCCCCATATCCAAGGCAATTAACTGTACTATTTTATTCTTCAGGTGGAGAGTGGGAGATATTTTCTTCGGAGCCTGGCTGTGATGAAAACTCAGGCAGAGATATAGCAAGAATCCATTGATAACCACAAGAAAGTGGCTCTACAATAGCTAGATTGATTTTGTTTTTCTCTTCTGCTCTCTAATGGCTTTGGTGAGTACACTATGGGAGAGTCATTCTTCACAAATGGGACTCCAAGTAAAAGCATATTGATATTTTAACAGCTTCTCACATTGCAAAGACAGACTTTAAAATTGACAAAGGGAGAGCGTATGCATGAGAGAGAGCGCCGGGCGAGAGAAGGACCATAAAAAGCAAGAATTAAACAGCTAGAAAGACCAGTTCTTCCACGCACTGCTCTGCAACACGAGGTCCCAGATGCCCTCATTATATCCGCCTTAATGCCCTTCCTGCAAACATCACTGATGCCGATGACAGGTGAACAAGGGAAGATGCTTTATGGTGTCCAAATTTGTATTCATCCCTTAAAAATGCACTTTGCAATCCCACACTCTTGCCAACCCCAAATGGCAGTGAGAGGTAACGGTTCAGTAGACACAAATCCTATGATGTGACATCAGCAAACTGCATAGAGCATGCTCATGCTTACCAGCCCGGCCTGTCTGTGATGCTTTATATCAAAAGAACTCTAACACTGGTGAGCCTCATTCACTTCTGTTTAGGAGACAGTTTGGACTTTCACTCTTAAATGTTTCCACTTTTCGTGTGAAGAAGATTTCCTGCCAGCAATAAATATACCTGACACTTAATTTTGGGAAACCTTGGTGAATGTACACATTTCGATTTGCAGGGATGGGATGCGGCTCTCTTACAGTGCTGTTTGTGGTTTAGGCTGATAAGATGAGTGTATTCTTCCATTTTGCCTAGTGCAGCTTTAATTTGTCCAGACGAGTTTGCTTTACCTATCTCTTCCAGGTATTTCCTTCTGGTCTGTCCTTTGTGACACTCATTCATCACACATATGCTGTAGGCACAGTGCACAACACATGCATCCTTCCTCTATTCTGAAGTCCTTGCCTTTAGGCATGTGGTTTCGTTTTTTTGAGCATTATATTTAGCGAGGGTCAAGTGGTTCTATCTGTACCTAGCAGCAGCAGCTGGCCAGAGTACAGCCCATATCCTGCAGACCCACTGACCTACAGGGAAAACTACCCAGTGACAGAATTCATAAATACTACTTCTGCGCTCCCTGAGAGACTGAATGAAACTTGACACTCTGGAAATTGTAATTCCACTCAGAGAAAAAGCCAACAATGAACTGGGGGCTGCATTCAGACTACGTACATTTACATACAAAGGCCTTAATTTCATGGCAGTGCAAGCAGTTAGCTCCAGGTTTCTATTTTGATCACACTGTCTAAAGAGTGTTATGTGTTGCCGGCTTTGGGTAAGACTTACTCAGGAAAGACAGAAAATAACTGTCGGTACAAATGTGTTCTTATAGCTGAGAAAAATTCAGGTTCAGGTACTCATACACGTTTGAACGTGAAAAGACCTTTAATTAAGACGGCAAGCTGTCTGTCTGTGTGGGTAAGGCTGCCTCTGTGGGTATCTATGAGGACTAGGTATGTGTTATCTGAGTGTGTGTGTGTGTGTGTGTGTGTGTGTGTGTGTGGGGGGGGGGGGGGGTTTCAATAGATATCACTTGTAAAGATTGTTATAACTGTTTAGGACAAGTACCTCAAAGGGGGCAATGTATGAAATTTGATTGATCAAAGAGAATATGTATATGTAATTTGTTGGAATATGAATGTAATGCATTTTGACCCTCACTCACGCGATTAAAAAACAAACAAACAAAAAAATTAAAAAACACACTTAGCCTGGGTGTCGTCTTGCCATAGGAACACATTTATGGTTATATTTCCTTTCTTTCTAGTTCACATCATGGCCTCTTAGAACAGTGCAGTTGTTTGAGGATGCCTGAAGCACTTGTATATTTCCTCTTTCCTGTGGCATAGAACTTGAAAGGAGTAGAACAGTGTTTCACAATGTTAATGAAATTGAAAGAAGCGTGAGCAATTTGAGCGTGACTCCATTTCAAACATTGTGATCTGACTTTCAGAGAAACAAACCAATAGTCAAAGTGCGTTGGTCACAACAAGAGTTCATAGAACGGTCTTTCCTAATCAAATCAACATACCAGGACGGTCTGAGCAGTGGCCACTTTTAGGTGCCCTGTTGCCATTGTGCCATGGCTAGCTTTCATATGAACTGACTCAGGGCAAGTTGCTGACTCACTGATGTGAGAGGTTTTGCAGTGACAACCTAAGCAGTGGAAAGAAAGCCGGTGTGTTAGCAATTCCAAGTTACCAAACATTTTTCTTCTCAACTTAAGTATGGCTTAATTAGATGTTATATTCAGTAAAAAAGTATGTTTGATGATGCTTTCAGGTACCAACTAGGCTTGCTTGTTTGCTCACAGTCTTTGCCAATGTTATACTAACCTCTCCGCTAACGTCACATTTCAGTTGAGTTTTGACAGTAATGTCTAAATGCTTGTGTTGCACTGCAGAGCACAGATTCAAATGTTCACAATTCGTTTGGCAATGTCTGCTTTCAGGCTACAGCCACAATACAGAAGCTCTCAAGCAAGTGTGACACACTCCACAGCTCTGCTGACTCATCACCTGAGCAAAGAGCTATATTCACCATGTTATTGTGTACCAGGCAGATAACCAGCAGTTCAGTGACAGTTCTACTCCATTTAAGTTCTATAGTATCAGTGATTTTTGTAATTCCTAGAGGCCACAGATTAATAAAGGCCTGTAATAAAGGATAGCTTAACTTAAGAAGTTGCTCATTTTCATAAAACAAGAAGTGTATCATATGAGAAACGCATGATTTCATCTCCAGTTTCAGTGTCTGGATTTGACCTCTAAAACTATCCATGTGCCTGTCTCTCTGCTGCTCTACTTCCACTTATCCCTGAAACGCTCCCAGACGTAAACATGGACAGCGAGGGTAACAATCAATGAAGGGCCGACTGTAATCCCTGTCCATGTGAATGCTTGTTTCTCATGGAGTCCCTGGGAGAAACATGGGGGCCGTTTGACTGAGACTTGCAGGCTGTCACACTGTTTACTGCTGCCTCCAGATACCGCTGTCTGTCTGAGAGCGTTGTAGACTGGAGGCTGGAAGATGAAACAGGGCTGTTTCATTGATCGCACTGCTGAGAGAAGTGGAAATAAATGATAGTGTTTAATAGTGCCTTTAGGTTTGGGGAGAGAAAGAAAAAGAGAGCGGGGGAGAGGTAATGAAAAGCTCTTCAATACTTATAGCAGTGCAATTAGCACTTGACAGCTGTCAAGGCTATAAACTGTTACTGAATGATGAGAAAGAGACAGTTTTGCTTAAATGTTTTTAACAGAAGAAATTCAGGGCTAAATGTGAAATTCACAGAGTGTAGATCATAATCAAAACCAATTTCATCTGCACTGGTCCAGCTTGGAAAAAACAGGTGAAGGTATAGAGCCAGTGAGACTTTCTTTACCCAACATGAAGCACTGTATGTATTATATAAACCCATGGTTTGGTTTGCATGTTTTCAGCTCAGTTTGTTCACTACTATTTTTAATATTCTCTGAAGTTTGTCTTATTTGCAAAAAATACTTTTTTCTATGAATAGATTTGGGATAACTATGAAACGAACAAATTTTCTGTTTGGTTTTACACCACATTAAACGGTTTGGTTTTTTACAGTTCAGTTTTTAGTGAGCTGCTGAAAAAGGAACCTGAAGCGCATTTTGTGAATTAACATGTTCAAAAGTAATGTTGTGCATTATTTAGAGCCACCATGTGACCATGTTCATGTGACATCAAAAAACTTTAGCTCAGAAATCTTGCCCAGGTTGAAAATAACTGGAATTATTTAACTTGAATCAATGCATTATTTCGATCACATTTCAGATATGTCATTATATTTATTCTTGTTATAGATAGATAGATATACTTTATTGATCCCCAACCAGGGAAATTCTGGAATTCTGAAATGCAGGAGGAAACAGGGAATTGTTGTAATCGCTGAAAATGGCTTAATGCTGGAGGGTGGGGAGAAGGGTGAGGAGCATCTGCCTTCAAAGACCCATGTCAGTCAAACCGTTTGTTGTTGATTTTGCATGTACTCTGACTCATCCAGTTCCCTCTGCTCTTCTCCCCTTGTATGGCACACAGACGGCCTCCCAGCCCATTCCCTTCTACCCTGATGAGCCAGTAATCCTGTCTGCTTGGAAGAGGCTCACAGCCAAGGTTAATGCTCTCACCCGCCTCTAGGAAAACTCTCCAAATTGATCATCAGAAAATTAGAAATCGATGATTTTGAAGGTGACCTGCCACTTCAGTTTTAGTTCATGAGGAGCTGGACTTGTGTCTATCACTGGCTCAGCTCCAAACTAATTAGATCACTGTGAATGTGTGAAGCGAGTGTACCTGGGCTGGTGTTTTGTCTTTTAAATGGACAGGCAGCATAATGGAGTTTTGAACACCACATCTAAGCTAAGAGACTAGTCTTTCAAAATCGCATTACGGTTGCCAGCAGTAATGTGTTAAACCAAAAGGAGGGCAATCTTTGACCTCCAGTTAGTGATCATCATAAGATAAACAGCCACCAGTTTGAACAACAAGCCACTTTTATTTTCAGAAAAAGCTTTGATTTTTGCCTTTTTTCTTATTTAATCTAATTAAGGCTATGCAAGGACATTATCCTCGCATTTCCTTAATCAGTTTGATACTGCTTACCAGGATGTGTGCTGAGTTTACATCATACAGACTTACAAGGGGGGCTTGATAAGTTTGTGGCTTAAGTTTGAAGGAGATGAGCAATACAGATTTCTTTGAATTCGTGCGCAGTTCAACTTGATGAATGACTCAAAAGTTTGAAGTTGAAAAAAAAGAAGAAAGCTTCTTTTGTGCTAAGGATAATTAAACCTTGGAAGTCAGTGGCTCCAGACAAAATGGAAAACATCAGCCATTGTGAAGTTATCTCTACCTCAGTCTTAACACCTAAGAAGGTCCACAAGGACATGGTGGCCACACTAGAGAGGGATGCGCCTTCATACAGCTAGTAAAGTGGGCTGTTGAGTTCAAATGTGGCAAGGAGAGCCTGGAAGATGACCCCTGTTCAGGATGGCCAGCCACTGTTGCCACACAAGAGAAGACTGGCAAGATTCATGACATCAACATGGCAGGTCAACAGGTGATCAAGAGTGACATTGCCACTGAGCTGAGTATCTGCCAGGAACACGTCCATGCAGTCATCCACATCCACTCCGAATGTCCAAGTTGTCAGCTTGTTGGGCCCCAAAGGTTCTTGGACCTGATCAGAAATGCACTCATCACATGTCATGGGACACTGTAGCCGTTTTCGAGGCAGATCCTCAAAGTCTGTGACCATGAATGAGACCTGGGTCCATCATTTCCAATCAGAGATAAAAGAACAATCGACCACCATTCTCTGGGGTGCAGAAGTCCTATTGGTGGCTGACCAGGAAAAGGGTCACACTAACACCAGGGCTGACAATGCTGATGTCCTGAGACAGCCATGGGAGAAAATCAAGAGGATTGAGTGTGGAAAGTTGACAAGAGCGTGTTCTCTTCCACCAAGACAATGCCCTACCTCACACATCCACAGTGGCCCTGGCTATAATCCAGAAATGTGGATTTGAACTGGCTGCAAACCCACCCTGTTCTCCTGATTTGGCACCCTCTGACTACTACCTCCTCCTGAAGATGAAGACGGAGCTTGGTGGCCACCATTTTACCTCGGATGATATCATTGATGCTGTGGACCACTTCCTGGGGGCCAAAGACAGCGACTTCTACACAGAAGGTCTCCGTATGCTCCATTATCACTGGACGATGAGTTGTATTATACAAGGTTACTGTGTTGAAAGGTAAATATTTCATTTTCAGGTTTGAAAAGGTCCATAATTTAAATGTTAAATATGTCAGTGTGATGCCTAATTAGACTCAGTTCGATGTAATCAACACAGGCGTTGCAGTCAATCAGAACACAGGTTCAGTTGGAGGTCATTACACAAATACACAACAAAGTCTCATTTCATATGACATATAATTAGGCCTCTGAGCAGAAAAACCCACAGGCTTCTAATTGGCTCATTTATTGTGTATTGTGTATGGCTCCAGTGTTTTCAGCTTGATGTTATTGCACAGCAGTATAGTTCAGCAATGACGCACAATGACTTCATAACTTCCCTGTTTACTGTGCTATTTACAGCGACCTGCAATCTGACTTTTCAGGTGACTCGATTCCTTTCCCCTTTGATTCCCAGCGCCCTGCTCACTCTCCGCCGTCTCTCTCATTTCTTTGATTATGAAATAAGTTCTTCTTTTATTTGTATGTCCTTGTTTTAAAAGTGTGCACTTGCCATATTATTTCATCAAGGGAAAAAGCCCTCCTCAGATGTCCTTACAATGCTTGTGTCATCAGTCTGTGACATTTAATGCATTGCAAGACATGTTTTTGTTATACCCAGTTTTCCACAACCGGCCTTGCCTGTGTCTGTCTACTTTGGTTAGTGATCTCCTGCATTTCCCAGAATGTCGTAAAGCAACCCCTAGAGAACGGGTGTAAATTTGCTGGTTTCAGTCAAATGCGGGCATATGTGCATATAAATAACTTCAAAGTCTGATCATTCAGCTCTCAGTTTAATGCATCTGTGATGGCGACTGCAGCCCTCAAACACAACAGGTCTTATGGCTGCATTGCACTGTGGTCTATTGAGGCCGCTGTCAATGGAGAAATTCGTATCTCTTCCCATTGTATGATTGATTTTTCTCTGTGTGATTGCTGAACATCAGTGCAGAATGGCAGCTCTGGGAAGAGGCTCTTACTCTTTGATTCTTTGGGACAGACACCAAAACCTGATGTTTGCATGCCTTTGTGCAGCATTTTTACAAGGTCATTGCATGTTGCATTGTACAAGTCAAGTCTCCCACAATCCTGATTGCAATATGTGACTGTACGATTTCAAGTTGGCTGGACGTCAGACTGTCTGATTGATCTGCCTGGCCAATTGTACCAGTAAAATAGAAAACTAGGCTCTGCAGTGGCACTCAGACCCACAGGGTCTGGCTGCAGAACTCCACTGTGAAAACCTCTGCTGTCACACTGCGCTATTATGCCAGCCACCAGACAACCTGATCTCACAGAAATCCGTGAAATGAGCACGACCTCTTAACAACGCATTGCGTGCTCCTGGCACATAACCTGTTATAATTACGTCTGGCCACCACAGAAACAGCGTCCACTGAAAGTCAATTAGGATCCGTGTCGTATGGCCACCACGCAAACGCTGTCCACTGAAAGTCAATTTCACGTGGGTGGTAGTTCATAGATCCCGGAAGTGCAAATTTAATCAAAATAAAATAATAAAATAAAAAATAAAAAATCGCCAGTTTTCTAGACTAGGCCTACCATATTGACCCGCATAAAAGACGACCCTGATTTTAAGATGACCCCTCTTTTTCAAGACCATTTTTTGGAAAATAGGCTACTTTTTATATGGACAAAATCTTGTTTGAATAAAAAAGCCACCGGCCTGCATCAGGCGGGTCGGTCGCGGCACCGGCTGGTACCGCGCCCACCCGGTCAGGTCTGCGGGATCTGACAGGTGAGCGGTCAGTGCCGCGGTCGGCCCGCCTGGTGCCATGGCCGGTAGGAGTAGTATCTAACATGGAAGGGCGCAAGCCAGTAATTTCGCCTAGGGCGGCACATAGGCAGAACCGCCACTGTATAGTTTATAATGTCATCATTTTCATATTTTTCTAGTCCACAAAAATCACATTTTAAGCCATTTTGAAATCAATGAACGAAATTTTATTTTAATCTGAAAAACACCGGCGTTACCAAGGCAACGCGCTTCATGCTACCTGGTGACTCCCGGCTTCTCGGCTTCAAAGACGTCACGCCGTGGGTGGTGGTTCATAGATCCCGGAAGTGCAAATTTAATCGGTATTCTGAAAAAAAGGTCTGATTATTAGCCATAACGTTGTAACCACCCAAGGCAGACTTACCACGAGCTATGAGGATGTGTAACGATGGCATGTGTCCACAAGTCCCGTATAATATCAACTTTATTTTAAGAAAACACGTTTTATTTGCGATATCATATCACGGAGAAGCACTACATTACCCATAATCCTAGTGTTTATCAGCGACGTGTCTGAATCGACAGCTTTCATCAATAAAGTCAATAAAATCTAATAAAGTGCATGAAAGTTGATAATGTGCTGATATGTTACGCCATTGAACACAACCCTTTCAGTCAGCGAAACAGAGCGGGTGGACAAACCGTCGGAACACGTCAAAAATAGCACTAAAGATTTATATAGTCTATATATATATATTTTTTTTCATAACACATCTTTATTCGTGGTATAAATATAGACTACATGTTAAGGTTATGCTTTTGCTGTTGAAAAACTACCGTATGTATGGTTTTTAAACCTAAATTCACAATGTTTATCCTAACCCGGAAGAGGGGTACCAGAACTACAATTCGTGCAGAGTTGCAACACACAGAGCTGTCCTGCGCCATAGCTTTTGTAGTTCTAACATGTTATGTCTATTATATGAAGTGGTGATCACTAATTTTGCAATCTTAATCAAAGTTTTTGGGTGTGGGAAGAACGCCTGAATGGTCAGATTTTAATTTTTTTTTTCTTAAGATAGTGAAATCATGTTTTTTCCATGTTTTGACACTAGTCGGTGGCGCCCCCTATTGGTTTGCCATCGGACATGATAGTAGAGGTCAAGAGCTTTCCAAAAATGTTGACCCCATGTCTGTGCCATTTTTTGTTGCTGCACTGTAAGCCTTTAAAAGTGTCTCAGGTGCAAGGTTCTAAGGGCACTTGTGGGGAGCAGGAACTGCCCACTGGTCTCACACTGAGATATGTTACTCCATAGGTCAAGACCTTTCAAACGATGTCTTCATTGTTGTTCTGTGACAAAGTTTGATTTTCATCATGCTCCAAGTCAAGGCTGTCTCAGGTATACATCTGCAGACCTCTTTTAGGGCCAAGCTTGATAAAATCAGTCAAACTTCTTTAAGGGGGTATGTAATGGCCAAATTTATTTAGAATATTGATGTTAGTCATATACACAGTCATACTTTTCAATTTGGACCATTTCAAAGCTTTTTTTCCCCATAAAATACTCAATGTTTCATATTTCAGATTTTCCCATTAACTTAATATGGCCACCTGAGACACTTTTAAAGGCTTACAGTGCAGCAACAAAAAATGGCACAGACATGGGGTCAACATTTTTGGAAAGCTCTTGACCTCTACTATCATGTCCGATGGCAAACCAATAGGGGGCGCCACCGACTAGTGTCAAAACATGGAAAAAACATGATTTCACTATCTTAAGAAAAAAAAATTAAAATCTGACCATTCAGGCGTTCTTCCCACACCCAAAAACTTTGATTAAGATTGCAAAATTAGTGATCACCACTTCATATAATAGACATAACATGTTAGAACTACAAAAGCTATGGCGCAGGACAGCTCTGTGTGTTGCAACTCTGCACGAATTGTAGTTCTGGTACCCCTCTTCCGGGTTAGGATAAACATTGTGAATTTAGGTTTAAAAACCATACATACGGTAGTTTTTCAACAGCAAAAGCATAACCTTAACATGTAGCCTATGTTTATACCACGAGTAAAGATGTGTTATGAAAAAAAAAAAATATATATAGACTATATAAATCTTTAGTGCTATTTTTGACGTGTTCCGACGGTTTGTCCACCCGCTCTGTTTCGCTGACTGAAAGGGTTGTGTTCAATGGCGTAACATATCAGCACATTATCAACTTTCATGCACTTTATTAGATTTTATTGACTTTATTGATGAAAGCTGTCGATTCAGACACGTCGCTGATAAACACTAGGATTATGGGTAATGTAGTGCTTCTCCGTGATATGATATCGCAAATAAAACGTGTTTTCTTAAAATAAAGTTGATATTATACGGGACTTGTGGACACATGCCATCGTTACACATCCTCATAGCTCGTGGTAAGTCTGCCTTGGGTGGTTACAACGTTATGGCTAATAATCAGACCTTTTTTTCAGAATACCGATTAAATTTGCACTTCCGGGATCTATGAACCACCACCCACGGCGTGACGTCTTTGAAGCCGAGAAGCCGGGAGTCACCAGGTAGCATGAAGCGCGTTGCCTTGGTAACGCCGGTGTTTTTCAGATTAAAATAAAATTTCGTTCATTGATTTCAAAATGGCTTAAAATGTGATTTTTGTGGACTAGAAAAATATGAAAATGATGACATTATAAACTATACAGTGGCGGTTCTGCCTATGTGCCGCCCTAGGCGAAATTACTGGCTTGCGCCCTTCCATGTTAGATACTACTCCTACCGGCCATGGCACCAGGCGGGCCGACCGCGGCACTGACCGCTCACCTGTCAGATCCCGCAGACCTGACCGGGTGGGCGCGGTACCAGCCGGTGCCGCGACCGACCCGCCTGATGCAGGCCGGTGGCTTTTTTATTCAAACAAGATTTTGTCCATATAAAAAGTAGCCTATTTTCCAAAAAATGGTCTTGAAAAAGAGGGGTCATCTTAAAATCAGGGTCGTCTTTTATGCGGGTCAATATGGTAGGTCTAGTCTAGAAAACTGGCGATTTTTTATTTTTTATTTTATTATTTTATTTTGATTAAATTTGCACTTCCGGGATCTATGAACTACCACCCACGTGAAATTGACTTTCAGTGGACAGCGTTTGCGTGGTGGCCATACGACACGGATCCTAATTGACTTTCAGTGGACGCTGTTTCTGTGGTGGCCAGACGTAATTATAACAGGTTATGTGCCAGGAGCACGCAATGCGTTGTTAAGAGGTCGTGCTCATTTCACGGATTTCTGTGAGATCAGGTTGCACCAGAGCTCTGGCCATGATACACCCACATGGTCTCTCCAGCAGAGCAGAGGGGAGGGGAGGCAAGTGAGGTGGTCTCACTCCGATTACAAAAACAACACAAAACAAAGTCACTTTTTTTTTTTTTTTTACCTGTTGAACTCTGGTTTTCCCTTAAATTTCCCCCTTAAAGAACGATCCCAGTGGTTTTGCTTAATTAGCCTAATCTACAAAATGATATGAAAATGAATTCTCAAAGAGTTCAAACCTGTATTTTGATGACTTAAGTCATCACACAACTGGAAATGTTTGCTTTAAACAGCCAATTATCAGTTCTGTGGGTTATGAATGGTGCCATGGAACATTATAATAAAGATGTTTTGACCAAAAATTCAAATTTGAATTGATGGATTTTGATTGTGTAGGTTAGGGTTAGGGTTAGATTTGCGTGATTTGCAAAATGATTTGTTGAGTGTGTATTCTGTATACTCCCATGCTGGGCTCCAGTTGGTTGCTTTGCAGGCATGGGTCTTAGCAGAGGTCACATTATCCAAATGTGGATATTGTCAAAAATTTGACTGAGTTTGACTGTTGATGAGCGTGCGGCACAATGCGTTCTGCCGATTTCACCTAACAGTGCAGATTTCATCACGTTTGGTCACATTTTGTCTGTGATGGCAATATCATGGGAAAAAACATCCTGTCTGGATAGAAAAATGCTAACATAACATAACAATGCTGATGTCATGTCCTCTGTGTGTGGGCAGCTTAAGAAAATAAGAACAATAAGAAAAAAACAGCTCCATACAACAACATGAGCCAAGAAATACAGGCCTGTCTTTAACAGTGTGGATTTTTCTGACTCACACCCATGTATCAGAAAAAGGTTTCCCATTTACACATTTCCATAAGAAGGTGAGGGTAGATTTTTGTGGATAACCACTGAAAGTCATAAACCAAAAGTATAGGGAAAAAATGCTGAAAACCTTTTTTCCCATTCTGTTATGTGAATAAGTGATTGCTGTCTTGCGGGAATTAACCCAAGCCATAAAGATATTTGAAAAAGGAGTTATGGGGTTGCTTAGGCTCAATAGCAATGCAGTCACCAGCAGTCAGATGTATGTTAGAAAGAGGAATGGATCTCTCTTGTGCCACTGATCAATGACTTGTTTCTCTTAACAGTTTTACAGGGACTTAACAGGGTCACTTCATTCCCATGGCTCCTGCAGCATCCTACGCAAACATGCAACAAAAAAAGAGAAGCTTATTTATCTCCTTTGTCTTATTCCTAATGGTCAATAAAACCTCCATAGCCAGTACCTGCAGGTCCAGAGCTGTGAGCTGCTTGCCCTTCTCTCCTGAGTTGCGTTTGTATTCCTCGATGGTCCAGGAGGGCTGGCTGCGCTTGCCATCAGACAGGCCGGCCAGCCTCAGGTCAGTGTACAGAGGGCTGCCCTTCATATGGGCCTTGACAGAGGGGGGGAAGGGGTGTGGTGAGAAAACCTGTTCGATGAGGTAAGAGTCCTTGGGCGGCTTTGAGGGTCGATGGGCCTGGGGGAGCTCGTATTGACGCTCTCGCTCTGCCTGGAGAGAGGGAGGATTCAAAGACAAGAGGTCAGAGAGGACATCAAGTAAAAGACAGAGAGACAGACAGAGAGAGAGAAAGTGCAACCATCAGTTGAGTTCATAAATTTCTTTTTTTTTTTTTTAATGTTAATTGGGAATGGCCACATTGGAAAAAAACCCAGGACCTAACATATTTTTAGACCAAGAAACAAGTCAAACTTTTTAGAGGAGCACCCATGGCCTGGGCAGACCGATCCCAACCAAGAGGAAACAAGTTATCACTCACAATGAAGAGGAGCTGCAGTTTCACACTTTGCAGGAAAAATGTTGCCAACTTTTCAGACTCCCTTGGTGTCTTTCCTTCTAAAGCATGACCAGCAACAAATCCAGACACTTTACTTGACATCTGGTAACAATGTCAGTGGGTACTCCAAATGGCAACAAATTGGTACACTCATGCTGATGCATACATCCATGCTGCTTGTTCATCTAATCTTAAATGAACAATTAATTCAGCCTCACATACTGAACACATTTATCTTAGAGCAAGATTGGTGTGGATACCAGACTTTCAAATGATAAAGATTTGAATGAACTGAAATGTACTTTGTATTTCAAATACACCACATCAAGTCAAGGAAAATGACTAATGGAAGTAAATGGAAATGGGTATTCTTAGTACAAAACTACCAGACATTTTTCATGCACACACATACAGATACATCCAATTTCTTGTGTTGCTGCAGTTAGAAATTGTGTTCTCCCGATACACAATAATATTACTTGAATTTGTAGTTCAGGCAAGTACAGCTAGACCGAGGTTGTCGACAGAGGAGCAAACAAGAAGAAACAGGGAATACCAAAGAAAGAGGTGAAAGACAGTATATAGACAACGAGACCAAAGATTCATTCTTCGAGCAGGGAAAGTGAAGGTAGGAGGAAAGGGCTCAAAATCAGAAAATAAGGCAAGCTGGGGATTAAAAGACTGAAAGAGAGAAGAGGAATCAGAGATAGAGAGTGGAGGAAAATACAGGCAGCAGACACACTTCTAGAGAGTCCACCAGACCAGATGTAAGCGCCAAGTCGCAGCAGACAGAAACTTCCAAGTTAAAGGGAAAAGAGAAAAGTAGGAATATGCAATACAGAATAAAAGGCTTGGAAGAGAATTTTTATGTGATAAAGGAAGAGTTCTGCAAACAGAGAGAGGAAGTATGGCAAAGACAGAACAGTCTCAAAGACATGGCTATAGTCTACTCAGTGAGAGTCAGCAAGCAGACTTAGAAATCCTAACATCTAGAGAATCCTTCTTTTCAGTGCCAGAGCTTAAAGGACCATACCAGTGACTTTGAATGTTCAATTTACCCACGTTATACTGTGACAAACAAATTTCAAATTAGAAATATTGGTTTAACCCCCCCCCCCCCCTTATAATGTTCTGCTTTTGTGGCTAACAAAGTCATCACCATTCCCAAACCAAGGAACTGATAATTGGCTGTATTAAGCAAACATTTACCCGGGGACTATTTTCTGGTGCATGGACCGCTTCACCCCAACATCAAAACACACCAGTGCTGCTCCCTTTAGGAAAAGTAATGTAGATGACTTATGATGGTGATGGAATACTGGTGTGAAGAAAGTTTCAAGTCTCTGAAAGTTCATTTTCATATCATAGTGGAATGAAGGGAAACCAGTAGCTGGATAAAAGGGAGGAAAAATTATATCGGAGTTCTAAAATATGACTGCTTGCTTTGGGAAAAGATTAGCAGAAACATGAAGAAAATACATTTTGTAGATGTTACAGTAAACATGCAGAATTACGGGTATGGTCCTTTAAGAAGAAAGGAAGAAGTTCCTGCATCACACAGTCAGGCAACTCAACAGTCAAGATGATGTGTTGAAGAAGTATTGCCTTCTTCATAAGACCCGACAGTTTGGGCTAACCTACAAGTTAGTGAGAGAGGTGAAACAAGAGAAAGAAAACGGCAAATTCCACCAGGGTATCACCCAGAGATTTCCAAAGTTCCTCCTGAACTCTTCACGCATTGCAACGGACAGAATAACAGAGTCCATGATCAACCCTCACAATGGTTTTATTGACAAGAACTCAACTGAACAGCTCAGCTGGTGTGGATTCTGTGTTCTGGGGACAGCCTACAATTTGGCATAAAAACCATCTGATTGGAAAATATGGCTGTCAGACTGATGAAAACACATTCATGCTAAACCCATCAGGTGTTGTGAAGTCATCCAAACAGAGGGACAGCTTTCACTTAGCATGTTGCTCTCTAATATACCCTTTTCACAGCAGCCATTTTTACATAAAATAGCAGGTAAACACAGGTGGTACTGTTAATGACATTAATTGAGGTTGTGTCCCATGTCGGTGTAACAGAGCCAGGGTCCTGCTCATGTTCATGCTGGCTCACTAGAAGAGGCGGAACTTTAAATAATGTTATCAATAACACCTGTGTTTATCCTGCTGTTTCATGCTAAAAATATATGCTGTGAAAAAAAAGCCTTCTTTCTTCAAATGGCATGCAAATAAAAATTCAGCTACAACACCAGAGCAAGGCAGAGTCCATGTGGTTTGGAAGCAGTTGGAGTGAACTGAAGAAAAAACAGCAAATGATGCACATCAACATTGGACTTGTGAAGAGCTCATCAAACTATATCAAGCAAACTGAAATAACAACTCCTGTGTGCAAAATTAATCAAACATCTACAGAGACAATTTGGATTTGTGATCTGATGTTCAACCCTGCCATTTTAGACAAAATTCTTACCTCTGATAAATCTGCATGCTGGAATGTATTAAATGACCACAGTAACGGTACTATTTTGCAAAGTTACTGCATCAAAGATTCAAGATGCTGCAGCAATCTGGACGCGCATGAACCCGGTTTTGAAAGATATTCAGACGAAATTCCCAACGGTTTTCACTGTTCGTTTCTGATCTGATACTCCCAGCAAATAATAAAATAACAGGACGGATTTCTTTCTTCTCTCTGTCGTCCCGCCCACACTGGGTTATAAAAGAGCAGCCAGAGTGCCCCAGATGGCATTGAGGGAACTGTCAAAAGAGTGGCTGACATCCTGATTCTCTGAGGAAACAACGTGCCAGATGGAAAGACTCTCTGAAAAGTCACAAACAGTTGGAATGATGTTCAGCTGCACGACTCTGAGGAAGAAGACATGCAAAGATATAACATACTTTATTGCCATCATTTCAACACGATCCATCCCAGGAAAATAATGCACCAGGTCATCCCACAACAGAAGGGGATCTGCCACCGACAGCTGTCATGCTGGTTTGCCAGTGATCCAGCCCAGCTCTTTTCTATTTCCGTGGCTGCACAGAGGAACAACAGACATACTGTTATGGAGGAGAAGAAGATCAGTCCTTTGACCCTACAGATGGAGGGGCCACTGAGGGGTCCTGGGGCCACGACTCCAGAGAAAAATCTCGACAGCACTGAGACTGGCCAGCACTGCGGCAGTGTGTGATGAGCCCTGGTGGCTAACAGAGACCATTACGGTGGACTCTGAGCACCAACATGTCAAAGTGGACTTTGGTCAAGCAGTGCAAGATTAGCCTTATATTTAGTGACCTTTCCATTATTCTTAATTCATTATGAGTTATACATTATTATAAGAATGTATTCCATAAGGCTGGACCAAGACTGACAGTCTCTGCCACCCAGGGAGTGCCACACGGAACATTTAAAATGATGTTGATGGTCCGTAGATATATTCTATTATACTTATAGTGTATGCAAAGGTTTATGGATATTCTATCTATCTATCTATCTATCTATCTATCTTATTTATGATGAAATTGCCCCTGTGTTTGCTGAATTCTGTAGGTGGAGGGATTTGAGTCCCGCTGCTTTAGCCAGTTTACAGTACTGACTGTCTTCTGTGGGTTACAGCTATTCAAGTTAAAAAAAAAAAATTAAAAAAAACTTCCATACTAACTCAACATTTAATTTAATTTGTTGGTGAAAGGGGCTGTGGCAGAGTGTTATATTGCCCTCTATCATCCAAATGAAAAACATTTGGATGGATGATTTCCTCAGGTTTCAAACATCAGATTAGCCACAGAAACTAATGCCTGGAATAGAGCTAGGCTGTTCTATCAAACAAACATCTCCAGTGGGACTAGCTGATCTTTTGTCAAACTTTTGTCAAATCCTATCGGCAAAATCCAAAAAACATCTTCCCGTCTCAGAAATTACTTCAGTGCACAGCGTTGTCCACCTTTGAGTGTTTTTAGTTTTAATTTATTCAAAGCAATGTTGACAGCAGCACCTACAACTTTATGATCTGGGTGCAGTGATATTATCTGGGCTGTTGTTCAGGCACATTCAGTTCAGATGATCTTGTAAGTAGCTATGTATGTTTGAAATTTGTTCATTTTTTTTGCTCAGCATCACATTCATGTTTTGCTCCTGGTACAGGCTGTTAAATGGCTACCAAATGTGTTCAAAAAAGGTTATGTTGGTAAATAATAGTAAATATGCTTTTCTTGAGTACCTGACACATACATGTGATGTTTCCAGATGTCAGTGCTTTAAAAATGTCCTCCCTCATGTTCTGGTATCTTCTTCTGTCAGCAGAAGAAAGCTTTGTCGGGCTGTCTGTTCAGGTTCTTATGAAATCACAGATGAAATATTCTCGAATGCAATTCCCAATACACTGTCTTATGAAAGATTTTTTGCTCATATTTGTAGCCTTTTGTAACCATTGAGTTGTTTGTTGCACCATCATTTGCTAATCAACACCATTAGCGATTATCAAGGCTGTCAAATATCATTTTTTGTTCATTTTCAAAAATTGTTCACTTAATTGGAGATGTAATTGCAGATCTACATCTAATGGTGTTTTTTTTTTGTGCCTAGAACATTGTTTTTATATTTCTAACAAAAAACACCAGCACATCTATTTAAGTCCATTTAGAAACCAAATCCTGGTAATGTTGTTTGATATTAATCTTTAGGTGATGCTGCCTTGCTCAAAGAATAAATCATTTTGAAGAATTCAAAGACGGAGTGCCTTAGTTTTTTTTTTTGTTTTTTTTGTTTTTTTTTCCATGGCTGTCTGCATGACCTAAAGATTAACATCAAGCAAGACTTCCAGGATTTAGTTTCTACAAACACGAGCACATATTTGAGGACTTCATAACCTTGCCGAACTGAGTATATTAAAATAGCATATTTTCCTTTTTTTATCTAATGGAGTTGACAAATTTTACAAGGTTGGATAACTTAGACCTTTGTCTACAAACATGAATTTCTAATTCATTTAACATAATACCAAAAAGGGGTTTTGTTCTTTATCTGATGAATTATTCATTCAAATGCAAATGAGCACATTGCAACATCTGCCTACAACAAGCCAATAACTATTTCTTTGAAAATTTGACAACAACAGATTTGACAGTTCATCTGTGTTGTGGTAGTTCCTGAGTCAGACATGGTCACCCGTGTGCCATGGAGGGCCCAGAGCAGGCAGGTTTTCATTTCAGCCAAACACTGCACCAGCTAATTTCACTGATTAGCACCCTCAGCCAAAGAGGAGGAGCTGGTCGGTGAAACCAGTTGCCATAGTGTTTGTTTGGAATCAAATCCAGCAGATTTCTGGCCCTCCACGTCCGTGTGTTTGAAAGCTGGACAACACTGCGGCTGAAGTGGCATTTACTGTAGCTTACCACACTGAAACACTTTTCATTTTATTATCAGAACAGCATGCAGTTGAGACATAACTTTTCTACCAGAAAAATAAAAAAAATGTGAACATGTCCTGCCCTGTGATGGACCGGCGACCTGTGTTCCCCTGCTTTCTGCCCAATGAGCACTGGGATAGGCTCCAGCCCCCCCTGCGACCCTTACAAGGATAAGTGGTTTGGAAAATGAATGAATAAATGAACGTGTCCTTACTCTTCAAGTCACTGATTAGAAAACATCGAGACACTATTCTGCCAATGTTCTACTTGCAAATGTGCACTCCTGAAAAATCCTGCTTTGATGTAGCAGCTGAAAAGAGGCTACTTTGTGGGAGCTAAATGGCACTCTGTTCAATAGAGCTCCAAAATCACACCCTGCGCCATCGCTTTTATAGTGCTCTCTGCTGTGATTATAAGGCTTTAAATGAGAACCACACTAACACATCCTCACAGTTCTGCAGTCTATGTACCAGGTAATCTGTTAGACAAGGAGCACTGAATCTATTACAAAGGAGCGGATTTGTTTTTAATATCATCTCACCTGCTGATACCGACCCCCGGGGACCGAACATAAAATGCTATCGTGCAATTTTCTGAGACAAATGGAGGCAATCTGCTCTCTAAACCTGGCCTGTTATGATGAGCGTGCCATGTATGCATTGACACACACACAGAACCGGGATAAGCCTTCCCAACTCAACCAATACAATTTGATCATGTTTGTACAAGTTTCAATTATACTTATTCCATTACACTCAGCATGAACCCTCACAGTCCACTGCAAAAACTGAGCCTATCTCCATCCAATATACTGAGATGAAGGACACCACTTATTCAACACAGACGTTCCTGGCAGGTTTAATTCATTCCCAGGGCCCAACAATTTCTACACAGCACATTTATTCTCATGAATTAGCCATCCTCACGCTAAGCAGGATACACAACATGAAGAGTAAACTATTCCTCATCACAGTGGATTGATTGCATTGATCCCAAAGCACTTACAAGCAGCTGTGAGCAATGTCAACCACGATGAGTAACAGTCATCTTCAGGGTCGAGGAAGGTGACATAAATCTATTGCTTGCTGTATCTAATTACCTGTGTGTATATTTGTGTGTGCATGTGCATGTGTGTCGATAAGGAACAGTAAAGTGGCTTTCAAGTGACAATCTGCATTCAGTGCTAATTGGATGCCTATATATAGAAGGCTTTGGGGAGATTAAAGTATGGTAGCTTGGCATAGAAGAACATATCTGGACTTGTGAGCTGTCCTCACTGTCAGCTTCTCTCCATGTAAACCCCCTCCGCTCAGGACCAGCTACTCTCTCGCAAGCTTGTGTTGCTGGCATCGATCAGGATCAATTCACAATTCATTTGAACAACAACTGTTATTCCAGATGCGAGTGGGTTTCATTGATCTGGCTTTGAGTTCAGAAGTGTGTTTCCTTCTCAGTTTGGGTGGTGTGGGCAAATGAGAATGCAGTATTTAATTTCTAGTTGGGCCCAAAGCCATTACACTTACACCTTTTTCCAAACTAACCTTTTTGTTTGGAAGGAGAACTGAATGGGAAATCACTTGAGGATTTGAAATAATTGTTCCAAAGAAAGTGTATTTATTTATGTATTTATGTTTGATTTATTGATTTATTATTATTTTTTTATTATTATTATTATTTTTTAAGTTCATACTCAGTGGTTCTCAACATGGGTGTCGCAAGCTAAATTTTGGAAGTCACAAGATGATTACGATATAGGAGAAAGGAAAAAAAATAATGAAAAATTATCCTGATAATTACTCTTTTTATGTTTTCTTGTGAAATACTGAGTCATTTTAAAATGCAAGTGCTCCTCTAATAATTAAGCAAATGCTCCATGAATAGAGTGGTCATTGTTTAGGTGGACTCTCTTCACCACAGCCTGTAATGGGGGCATTGAGAGAACACTGGCTTGTTTTAATGGGACACAAGCCAAAAAGATTGAGAACCACCGGTCTAGGCTGCCCCTCTCCATTACATCACATTATAAAATTGCTAAAAATGGCTAAATGATGTCACATAGAAATTTGCATATCAATATATTTGCTCCACTGTGTATGAGAAATGCTGTGATCATCACACCCCTTTGGATTAGACTAGCAGGAAGCACAATGCATGTGCATCAGCACCAGCTGTAGCCATTTGTTACCAAATGCTTTGAGAGTCAACGCATTATCATCCAAAAAAACTCTCTAGATTATTAGTTTTTGAGTAATAAAGTTACCGTTAGGTCTGAAAAATCACTCCATCTAGCAACAAAATTGCTAAATTAGCAACTACGGTTGGACTGTCTGTTGTTTCTCCCGTCAGAAGAAGCCATTTGCTGCTATTCATTCACGCACGGTGAGAAAACCAGATGCCACAGACTTCACCTGAGCCAGGTAATTCATCACAGTAACCCCTTAAACTTTATTGCTCTGTCCATGTTTTTTAAGGGCATCTTTGTCAGCCAAGACAGCAGTTAGGTTCAAGGTAGTTTCAGTCAAGTTTGTTAAAAATAGGTAAAAAGGAATGCTGAAAAAATGTATTAGAGCACACAGTGATGAGCTATAACTCCGAATGACCCTGGCTCTACTTTAACAGAACTTTATTAAAAGTGCATTCACTATAGGTGGTTTAAAGCAGTTACTTTGAACCCTGACACTGTATTAGGGGTTATACAAGTGTAAAACAATACAAATCATCAAATCATCAATCAATCAAGTTGGGGGGTAGAATGGAGGGGGTAACAGTCATAACATAATTAATGAGCATAAAGATACAGGTGTGATATGAAGAATGTGTGTGTGGTGGAAGGGGCGACCAGAGGAAGAGGGGTGGGGCAGGAGGGCGGGGTTGGGGAAGGATGGGGTGAGGGAAGAGGGACTGAGGTTGGGGGTGGGAGCTAGAGTGAGATGGGTAGGATGAGGAGGGAGTGGATAGATAGAGACAGAGGGACCCAGCAGCCCAGCAGGAAGCATCCCCAAACCCCCCAGGAAGGGCAGGGGCAGGAGCAAAGCCAAGACCCGAGACGACAGTGGCAAGGGTGGAGTAATACAAACAAAGTGTATTGGTAAAAACTGTATGAAGCTTGGTGGGATTTGTGGCTGGGACTGACTGACTGGAGGGAGCTTGCCAGCTGCAGGACCCAGCCTGGTTAGGTGTGAGCTGGAGGAGGGGACCCCCAAACTCATGGAATGGAGTCCCTCTCACAACAGCACACACAACTCAGTTACATAGTATTTATACATACACACATGCACACATAAGCACGCGTACATATGCATGCATATATACACATACACATTCGTTTTTTAAATGTTATTATTATTATTACTATTGTTGTTGTTATTTTTTCTTTCCTTTTTTATCACTTTTCCTCATAAACGATGGTTTGCTGGAAACATTGCTGCATCAAACGTAACTGAACTCTTGAGCAAATTTATGAAAGTAAAAAACGTGACACCTGATTCAAAGCAAAGCAAACAGGACAAACTGTAGCTTGGAAAGGCCCCTAAAGAGCCGTCTCATCTTGGTGATACAGCTGGTGGGATTGTTGATGCTACAGTCCATTGGCAGACAATGCAGCTGAGTCCCAGCCGTCTACATTCTATTTTCACCATCTTCTTCTTCTTCCACCCGTGTAGAAAAACAGGAACGTCGGTCAATGAGATGAGGGAACGCCACTCTCACAGTAGAAACCATTTACTTGGTTTGCCACAATGAGGTGTGATATGACAGGTTCCCAGTTGCCCTCACACTTCTCTCTGAGTTGTGGAGGTAGGCCTGGTCGCCATCTGACTGTCATGGATAAGAAAGTAAGATGAAGCAGAGAAACTAAGGAGAGAGAGGAAGTGAAGGAATGGGACTGGAGGCAAGTAAACAAAATTGAAAAAGGGAAATGGCAGGGATAAATGAAAAGGAATTTCTGGAAAGAGTATACAATGGGAAGAGGAGTAGGGTCCTGCTGATAGGAGACAATCATCACGCATTTTTACATTTTTCAGACATTTAGCAGACATTGCCACTGTATCTAACCCATTTACTGTACTAATTTTATTCATTTTATTTCTATTTTTCTGTTGTTTTCTGTCATTATATTCTTGCTGCAATGACCCAGTATCCCTATAGGGATCATTAAAGTTTCATATTATGTCTTATCCAGATGACTTGAACAAGCCAGTGGTTTTCCAAGTGCGGTCCAGGGACTCCCAGGAGTCCTTCAGAGTCTTCCAAGGAGTCCTCCAAAATGACGAATGGTAATAGTTTCACTTTAATACAAAAAAGTGAAATTAAAAAGCCAAAGGCAGCATTCAGACAAGCATTTAAACACGAGAAATGTGATGTCAACCCAGCATTACTGATCTGATGTTTAAATATATAATTTTAATGATTATAATTATAACTAGACTTTGCTAAAGTTTCTGAAGGAACTTTAAATGTGCTTGCCACCGTTGCTGACCGCGTGGCCATGTGGTAAACCATGAGCCCTATGTTGTTTGTAGGTTGTGTAGGGTTGTTTGCTGGCTAAAAGGCAGTTACTGTGGTCTGGGTATTTTCCAGGCAGTTGTTATCATCTTTGGAGTCGCCACTAGGATGTCTGTGGGCAGCTGCCATGGTGTATTGGGTGGCTATGGCATTGCTAGGCAGTTGTTATGGTGTTACTGATGGTTGCCAAGGCATTGCTAGGCGGTTGCTATGGTGTTCCTGATGGTTGCTAATGTGCTACTAGGCAGTTGCTATGGTGTTCCTGATGGTTGCTAGGGCATTGCTAGGCGGTTGCCACCATTTTGTTCTAAACTTGACCTAAACCAATCCAAACCCTAATCATAAAGGCAGAATGAGTAGGATTTGTTGGTTGCAGTTCGTAACACCACGTTCAAAGTTGGCTTTTCTGCCCTGGAAAAGTTAACCGTCGACAGCAAATTTTTGTTTCCTTGGATGGCGACATCATGACATGACAGCCCAAAATGTAACAGGCACTTCCCTGTCCAACAGAAAACACGTCAACAAAACATCACTCTTCATCCTCATCCTCTCCCGCAGTGCTCGCCAGCAGCTGAAGGCCAACCCCAGATTCACTCTCATCGTGGGTCGAGCTTTGTCTGCTTGGTGTTTCGCCTTGCTACATTTCCGACCATGTTTGGGATTTTCATTGCTTCCTATTGGACGTGGTGCTGTTGATCTGACACTGTGAGCTGTGATTGGCTGAAGGCTACACATCCACTGCCCAAAGACTGATGCCCAGAAGAGTCCTGAGTTCAGCAAAACAAGAAAATCCAGGCAGAGGGCAGTGTCTCTGCAGACACACACACCAACACACACTGCTAGTGCCTCAGAAGTAATGATTTAGACAAGGGATTATTTTTGTATAAGTCTATACATTATTTGTGGAAATCCTGCTCATTCTGCCTTTAAATAAGAGTAAAAATACTAACTTAAAAAAATACACAAAAAGTACGCAAAAAAGCTATCCATACAGTAACGTGAGTAAATGTGGTTCCAGCAAACTTCCAAACTTCCAGCACTAGGAGAGAAATAACAAGTGTGCCACTTGTTATGCTCCTGTGAACTGATTAGTTTTTTTTTTTAATTATTATTCTGTGTCTGCGATCTGTCTGGATTCTTCAGATACAGCATGTGAACGAAAAAAAAATCAAAAATTGGTATTTTTTACCACATCCATCTGCATTTTGTTACAACGCTACCAAAAACTACAAAAAAAAAAAAAAAAAAAAAAAGACAAGAACAAAAAAGTTTTCAATAGGCTGCTGAGGATGACTTGTTCATCTACATTCCCTGGTTTAAAAATCTGGGCCAAATGAATTTGTGACTGAACAGCCCTGGTCAAACAGGATGAATGAATGAAGGAGGAGAGGACAGAAGAAAGGAATCCCGGCCTGAACCAACAAACTCCCGCACCTGTCCTTTCTCTTTCCGATGAAGGCTCTGTGGGACACTTGTCCCTGGTGAGAGCTGGAGGAGGGACCGAGTATTTGTACACATTTGTTGGACCCCTGGGCATCGCAGCTGCACCCGGGCTGAACCAACAAACTTGCGTACTTGCTGGCATCGCCGCTCGTATGATCAGTGTGGGACCTGAGCCAAACTCACCGTTTGTGCTTTCTCTTTCTCGACGAAAGCTTTGAGGGACACCCACCCACCGTGGGACCTGGATGAGGGACCAAGCATTTTGTCCCGGCCCGAGTTAGTGGCGGCCCGCGGCCAAATAATTGGTCCGGGCTGAACCAGCAAACTTGCACACTTGCTGGCATCGCAGCTCACTGGATCAATGTGGAACCTGAACCAAACTCTCTCTTTGTGCTTTCGCTTTCCGATGAAGGCTTTGTGGGACACCCACTGTGGGAGATAGAGGAGGGACCAAGTACTTGGTCCTGGCCTGATTGAGTGGTGCCAATCAATTCTTTAAGCGTGTGTGTGTGTGTGTGTGTGTGTGTGTGTGTGCGTGTGCGTGCACGTGTGCAGGCGCGCTCTTACTTGTATAGCAGTAGAAATTGCTATACAAGTAAGAGTAACTCCATACAATTCTTGGCTGCTTGAGTAAGTAGAGGTAATGTTGTAAAAGTGAGAAGTAGATCATTGATTCGACAGTATATTAGGACTATTGTAGGAACAAAAAAAATGACAGAGCAGTAGAGCTGTAGAGGCGTAAAATTAGAAGACAAAATTTCTGGAATTTATAGGGGAAAAAAATCGAAGATTCAGTAATTATTAAATCAGAAAACAATAAATATTAATAAGAATTAATTCGCTACATTACCGGCACCTCGACTGCCTACTGTGCACTGGCATCTTCTTAATTATTAATTATTATTATTTTTTAAATTGACCTTTTAGCCAAGGACCCATCACTTGACTTTTTAAGGTTGGATCAGACACACTGCAGATGCTGCTGCTTTCTGTGCTTTACGCCTGCACCTGAAGACCTCATCAACTTCTACTTTGCAAAGGGATTCAGTAACAAGGAAATCCTGGTGATTTTAGGGTTCTGCAAATACAAATACAAATCATTTACTGGCTTAAACAAGCGTGTGTTTGGATGAAATGTAAAATTCAGGCTGCTGTAGCTTCATCACTTAAAACAGCTGTTTGTAGTTGTGCAGTGTTGTTGGAGGGCTTGAAGGCAGTTACTGTGGTCCAGGTATTTTCCAGGCAGTTTTTATCATTTTTTCAGTGGCCACTATGATGTCTGTGGGCAGCTGCTATCATGTATTGGGTGGTTGCTATGGCGTTGCCAGGCAGTTGCTATGGTGTTACTGATGGTTGCCAAGGCAATGCTAGGTAGTTGCTATGATATTCTGGGTGGTTGCAAAGCAGTTGCTATGGTGTTCTTTGTTGTTGCTAGGGTGTTGCTAGGCAGTTGCTATGGTGTTCTTGGTGGTTTCTAGGCGGTTGCTATGGTGTTCCTAATGGTTGCTAAGGTGTTTCTAGGCAGGTGCTACGGTGTTCTGGATGGTTGCTATGGGGTTGCTAGGGTGTTTGGGGTCATTGCTATGGACTTCCATTAGTGTTTGGGGTCAGTGCTGGAATGCATTGGCTAGTGCAGTGCTAGTGGTTGTTTTAGTGTGTGTATCTCTGTGTCAGTGAGAGGGGCCTTTCTTTCTAGCTACCGCTCTGAACATTGTGCCATTAGTGTGTATTGCGTCCAAATTCCGACTTCAAACTGGAATTGCGAAAAAACGGAAAGTCGGATCGTCTTGAAAATTGAGACGCCACTTCTTCTCCACAAGACGCACATTTTTGGTATTTTGTGCGTTGACGTAGCACAAAATCTCGGCACCCTAGGGCCTTGCGAAAATTTGGCCATTCATTTCCTATGGCCAAAATTTTAAGGTGGAATTGCGAAAAATCGGTAAGTCGGATTGCTTATAAAAGTAATAGCACATTTCTCCCAAGTGTGCCTGTGAGCCGCACGTTTTTCTAATTTATTGTGTGAGGCTAATACGAAAGCTGTGGGAGGAGTAGCGTGCCGAAAAATTTGCAGAAGAAGATGTGTTTTTGATAATTTTGTGTTTATTTTTTATTTGTTTTTTTAACTAAAGTTCCAGAATTCTTTTGTTAATTGGTAATGTTTTGAAAGTAATCAAGTGAGTTTGCTCAGGTTTCAAAGGTTTAACTCACTAGACTTAGCTGTGACACAAAAGTATGTATGAGTGATAACTATTTATTTTATTTTTTTATTTTATGTATTAATGTCACCATTTTGAATGTATTTGACAAGTATGACACCTAGACATTTCCATAATTAACACAGATGGAGGCAAAATCACTTCAAGTAGGGGTCTTGAGCTTAATAAGAATCAGTCTGGGGGCCCAGAACATGAAACAGTTTGCAAACCCCTGCACTAGCCCACCATGCTGCTGTCTGCACTTAGCAACTTTGTAAATATCAAAATATAATTCTTTTTCTAAGTTATTTATTCGGTTTTATCTACATATAAACCAAATGAATATTTTGAGTTTGACCATAGAGCCTGAACTTATGCAGACCCTGAAGATCTCATTATAAGGTTAAAGCAAGCTAACTCAGACACAGATTGCTCGTGTATTGTGAATACTAACCACATACTGCTGTGTAGGTAAGCACATGCACCGTGTGTGCGCATACTAAAAACAGTAAGCCTTGTTAATTCCAGGTACCCTCAGGTCCTTTCACCCTTGGCATGAAGATGAAACTGAATTGTACCTTTATATCTTAGCACAAAAACAGAAATTCTGATAATTGGTGGATACTGGGATCAAGTCAGAAGCTTACCCCCCATAAGACCTTTACTTAGAAATGAGCCATAATTTGGAACACTGTGCATATGTAAACATAGCCTTTGGCTACTGTTCACACAGATTCAAATTACTGGAGTGTGCCGCTTTTGTGTTGGTGCAAATCAATGTCGTATCCCTTATCCTGATCATATCATATCCTTCATCCCAACTTTGAAAAACCAGAATATAGTTGCTTGTATGTGCTGATTTCAGTCATTTATTGCAATTTGTCACAAGCTGGAAGAGGATAGTAGAGTCAAAGGTAGCACCAAAAAGATTTATAATAATCCACAGATGTGCACGGACACAGCCAGATACAAAGTGTGCACGTTAACAGTGTATTCCAAATAGGACCGCAATAGCATCCAGGATACTGTGTGCGTGGAAAAACAGTAAGTGACTTCTGCTGTGTACCAGGCTGTCTGAGCTTCAAAGACTACTGATCTGCAAAGTTGACCTTCACTGGCTCTGTACTTCATCACTACACTGAAAACCCTATGTATATACATGAGTGCCAATACCACTGCAGTGCTGCAGTGCAACAGCACAGCCACATGATATACTCCGAGCTCTCATCATGTTCCAAGTGTTCAAGTTGAAAAATGTTGTTGTCAAAGCATCTGCAATATGTGGCTGTTAGCACCCAAATACCACCAAAAATAACAACGAAATAAATAAATAAATACAATTCACCACCTTATTCTATCATCTGCCGTAGAATTCCATTCCAACCGCAGTAGTACATTTTGTAGTCAATCTTAGAGGTACAAAGGAATGAGGCAGAATGAAAGTTGCGTGGCTCTGTGTGCATATATTGTGGAGACAGAAAAATAGGGGCACAGAGACAGAAGAAGAGAGACTCTGGCTGCTCTCCATCTTGGCAAGACTCTAACAGTGGGTACGGAGTATAAAAAAGAAAACGACTGACAATGAGAGCGTAGAGAACCAGATAGATAGCGATAGAGGAATCCTATATAAGCACGAGGTTAACTAGTAATGGCTGTGATTTAAATTGTGGACATAATGATGTTTTAAACTGTCTGAAGGGTTTTACTCATCTTGGCGCTGAGAAATAATGGCTCTGACTGAAACTGACAGCATAATGAGGAGAGAAATAAGATCCCACATACTCTCTTCTGGATGCCATCCAATCAAGAAAATTGGCCAAGAGCTAGTTTTTTTGCTGAGTTGCATAAAGTGGCGTGGAGTCGACTGGGGCACCATTAAAAATATGCTACTCTCCTCCTTGGTCACTCAATAGCTATCCATCACCCATGACCTGATTGATACTGACATGATTATGGAGGACTGAGCCTCTCAAGTCTTAGTTACACTTGGCAACTTCACATTTTGGTGGACCCAAAATTGGCAGATTAATATTTGATTGATTAATTGATTGATTTTTTTTTTTTTTTTTTTTTTTTTCTAATTTGAAGGAGCTCCATACCCAGAAATCCTGTACGGTGAGGTCAGTAAACATAGGTCTACCACATCTAGGTTGTTTGTTCCAGCCCTGTACTACGACCCCCAGGAACATCTGTAAAACAACAGTATTAACAGTCTTATCTGGGTATTACAGGACAGTTCCCTGAGCAAGTTTACGAAACAGTTAGTTACAGTTAGTTAACGTTCTCTAACATTAAGAAGCTACCTAAAAACAAACACTGCTTCTTCTTGGATTTGAACTCGGGTCAGCAGAGTTAAAGTCATTTTAAAATGTTACTATAGGTCGTAACAAGCTGCTGCACAAAGGACATAAGGCGTCGTTTTTGGATTTTCCATTCAAAAGTGGTAAGAATTCTGTACCAACAAGCTAGAGGCATGCTTACCAATGTGCTTACCCACTGTCACCATCAAATGTTATACGGTTTGTTTGTCTAATTGTTACCGTAGCTGATGACTTTCGGTTGATCCAATCACCTGCTACATATTTTTGTAACAGCTGTTGCTGTCGTTCTATTTCCAAACAGCTTGAACCCAGTAGTGGCCAGGCTTGTTTCATGAGGTGAGCAGCAGAAATGAAATCAGAGTATGGCTGTGCCCGGCTAATGTCATTAGTGTTTGATAGCTAGCTCTATGAACCCACCAAAATTACATAATGCTATGACAGGCTAAACTGAAACAGAAAAAATAAACCCAAACAATATAGGATTTCCTAATTAAAACGAGCTGCATGAGGCCAGAGGTTCAGGCCATCATCTGTGAGCTGTTTAGGAGACATTTTTATATTTCACTCTCAAGGTTTGATTTGTTACTGCATGTGGACGGAGAACATTTCCTGCCCCTGGCGATACCCAACACCAGAGTTTACAACATCTCCTTTAGGTGAAATAGGAGGTTCCGCTCTGCTCCAGCTCCATTTTGTAGTTTAAGCTGAGAAGACATGCATTTTTACATAAAACCTTGCCTTGTACAGCCTTAAAGAAATTTGAAAGGAATCTAGCGAAGAGCAAGGGTATTCTGATGAGGCTGTCTGCACTAAGGTGTATGCAGGGAGGACGAGTTGATCAATACAGATGCTGAAATGGAGAAGGAGATTGATGATCACACATAGGTCTTTTTTTTTTTTTTTTTTTTTTTTTTTAATGTAGAAATGACATGGAGGGCGGTTGCTCCTGCTGAGAGATGTGCTTACACAGCAACGAGCAGCAGAAAGGCAGCTCGGGGTCAAGACCTATTTCAATTAACATCCGCTCCATTTGGCTTCCCAAAGAAAGGTCACTGGGAGTGACTAAATGTGCTAAACACCTGCCGAGACAGACTGACATTTCAGCACAGTGTTTAAAAAGCCCCTGAAGCCCTGTGAGGGGGTGTGGAAGGAGGCACACAATGTAGAGAAGGTGCCAGCTGCTCATATACCTGAAAATAGTAATGAGCAAATCTCCAGTCTCCAGAAAGAGCGTTAGTCAGATAGTTTTCTCATGAGATAGGTTTACTCACCAGTATTTGGTGGCATTGTCATTTTGACTCTTGTGGCCCAAACAGCCATTAACTAACCAATTTCCTTGCTGCTTTCTTGGTATTGTCAGAGTATAAAAAGTGCCATTTTTGTTTTCTTCTTCTCAGTGCATCTTAGCAAAGCATTCGCAATTCCCAGAACTATATTTGTACAGATGATGTTGCCCCCCTGAAATGGCTCCAGGTTTTACGTCTTTGAGAGGTTACAATCCAGATGCTAGATGCTAGATTCCAGCCCAAGAGTCCCTAAAAACCCAGAGGTACCCTGCTCCATTTCCCCATTTTTAGCCTTCCTAATTCAACAGGATTAATCCCTGCTCTCAATGTATGACTGTAAATACATCTCACAGCACTGAGCGCTAAAGTGTGGGATACAGCTATTAATTTAGCTCCTTCAACATCTGTGGCCCAGCCGTAATGCAAGCTTCTGCTGTTGAGGCACAAGGCTGCCATGCTATTTCAGGATGGAGGCAGTATGGCATATATAAGAAGAGCCTGTTTAATCCCCCATGTTCCACATCCACAGGATTCTTCAGTAACAGCTGATATACATAACATGTCAATTATGTTACATGCAAATAGGATGTAATGACTTCTATATATACCCGCTGTATCAGTAGCCTAATGTGAGAGGCAGTAAAGCTAATTGGAGAAATAATGGAAGTTTTCACTGCTGATTAATTTATGCAAAGTACAGAACACTGTCATATGAGAATAGTAACAATGCTAAAATAAAGGTAAAGAAAAAATTTTCCCAAACAAGTAATATCCAAACATATCAGCTTTCTCTAAAAAAAAAAAAATACTAATGCGCTTACCTCTTTGGCTTTCCTGTGTCTGTCTTTACTGTCTCTGTCTCTGTCCTTGTCTTTGCCCTCATCTCCAGGATGGGATGAGTAGGACACCGTCCTCCAGTCCCTTGGGGAGTTGGTGATGCTGGCAACCTTTGACTCTGTGGCGCTGTTCTCTTCGTTGAGTGAACGGGACGACCTTCTGGTGAACATGCTCTTCTTCAGAGCTTTCACCCTAAGGCTTTCACTGTTACTCCCATCTGAGCAGCACCACTCCCCTGGGGTGCCATTGTCCACTTTGACATTGTGGCCAGTAGTGTGGCACTGGAAGACACGGGGTGACAGGCTGGGGTCAGGATGGGGATGCGGGTGTGGGTGGACAGGGGTGGCATTGGATCCTGAGGCTGAAACCGTCTCCCCTTGTCTCCCGTTGCCCTCTGGTTCCTGGATCTTTTCGTCCAGCTTGTTGAGTTTACAGAGCACCTGGGAGATCTCACCGCGAACCCCTGACAGAGACTCAAGCTTCTTCTCGATCTCGCCAATCCTCATCACCAGCTTGCAAACGCTGGATTTAAGCTCATCATCAGTGCTTTCAAGAGACTGGAAAAGGCGGTCCAGCTTGGACTTGGCCAGCTTTACCGTGTTGCGGTCTGGGGAGCTGTCGCCTTCTGACTTCATCGTTACCTGAGAAAGGGACCCATTACTGTTGTAGCACGATGACTGGATGACACCTAAAGAGTCGCAAACACTCATGTCATCAAGAAAACGAAATATGTCACTTATGTCATCACTGACGATTTCAGAGTCCTCGTCAGAGTGTTTGAAGGGGTGTCTTTCTCTATCACCATATTTAGCAGGGTATTCCTTCACTATCTTCTTCTCTGCCTGTTCGGTTTGAGTCCCAACACTAGAGGAGCAATCCCCTGCCTGAAAAGATGAGCTGTGCATATTTTTCTCCCTAAACCTCTTCCCTGCCTCTCTCTTGTCCATACCCCCAGGTCCACATGCCATCAATGCCACATCCTTGTTTTTCACCCCGTTAGTTTTCTTCACAAACGCTGAAGGAGAGGCAATGACTTTTTCCTTAGGGCTCTGGAAATGCTGCTCGTTGTCGTTGCTGATGATGCTGATATTATGACGGTGGTTTTCTTTGAGTGGCTTGCTATTCATAAACGACCTCTCAAAATCTGGAGACCCCTCCTCTGCATTGAGACTTAGGCTCTTCACTGGCCAAGACGGCTGCTTCCCTGGCTTATTACTATACTTCCGATTGCTGACGCATTCAGAGACTGTGGTTGGTCCAAAATATGTGGATGCTTGGAGGTCATCCAGGCTTTCGTGCTTTGCTCGTCGTCTTTCCTGAATAGGGGAGTTCAGAGCTGGTTCAAAGTAAGGGTTATTGTAGGGCAGTTCGAAGCTGTGGTTGAAGAAAGTGGTAGGTTTGTGGAGCTCCCTCCTGTGGTAGCCTTCATTGGACTTAGTGCCTTGTTTGCACTCAGCAGTGATGACCTAGAACAATCATGCAGACACAGGACTGAGTTAGTCTTATATTGGCATGCCAATTACACCACTGACATGTATTTATAAGAATTACAGTACCATAAAACTAATGGAGTTTGGATTAATGGAGTTTTATCTCAGCTGTAATTTGCTCCATGTGAATGATATATTGTGGTGTACATCACTTACTAGGAAATAATTCACCAGCTGGGCGTGGGGGGTTGTAGTTTCTCTATTATCAGTATATGCTGTTTAAATTAATACTTCTGCATGAGCGTTTATATTTTGATACATAAAATGAAGACATGCAACACCAATTTCATCTACTCATGCATTCAAATGAGTAGCACAGCACCATAAATGGATAGATGGATGGATATAAAACCGCACTGATTCTTGTCATCTCTGATAAACTGCTGAAATAAATCAGACTGCATTAAGTGGAAACCTGGACTGGTTTTCCCAACCCAACCCTGACAAGTGCAATATTACATTAACAATGAATGAAATGAAAACTCATTATACTCACCTGCACTAAATTAAGTGTGTCGGCATCCTATTTATCTTTGGATCTATATTTGTGATAGTGGATGCTTTTTACTTAGATTGAAAAGAACAGAAAGTCCCCAGACAGACCTGTGGTGAGAAGGCCAGCAGATTGTGGAAGTCCTCCTTAAAGATGTTCCTCTTTTGGATGCAGGAATGAATGGAGAAGGGCTCCGGATGGCCAATGTGTTGCAAGGAGTCGTGCTCCGTGGTGGACTCACTGTCGATATCCATGGGAAAGTAGGTGCTCTGCATCTCACACGGTGGAGAGGGTGGACTGCCACTGGAGTACTGGGGCAGATGCTGTAGTTTATCCAAAGATGCTGCTCTACATTTTAGGTCCTTGTTGATGCCTAGAAGAAAGTTAGGGTCCGAAGTGGGAATAAACTGCTGGCAGTTGTTGCACTCTGATTTAGGACAAGGAGGGGCGTTCTGGGTCATGGGGTGCTGGTGGGGGCGGTGGTGATGATGGTAATGGCGTCCTTCCCTGGGGTGATCCATGTGCTCATAACCCATTGCCCTCTCACAGTCCTGAAACTTATAAACATCGTTGTCAGACCTGCATGACTCCACAGACAGGTTCTTTTGGAACTTGGCTCTGTGCACTATGGGGAGCTTGTCTTTCGCTAAGCCCCCATTCATCTGGATTAAGTTAAACATGGTGACAATGTCAGCTGCAACCATCAGCTTCTTGGACTGCTGATCCTCCATGGAGCAGCGCATTTTGTCCTTGAAGAGGGTGGCAGGGAAGGCAGGGTCCAGGCATGCCGTGTAGAAGAGCAGGCTGCGGAGCTTGGCGAGGTGGACCAGGTCAAAACGAGCGCACAGAGACTTGCAGAGGTCCTGGTAGGACATGGTGTTGTGCTTTGTGTCCAACTCCTCCAGAATCCGCACCAGGAACATAGAGTACTCTGGGAGGGGGTCCATGGCTGCTGTGTGTGCCTGGATCAAGCCTAAGGAGATGGTCCTATCTTAGAAGAGGCTTTGCAGCTGGAAACAAGACATGTGCATGTAATTACACAATGCTACTCTGCAACAGTAAAATAAATTAATCACAAAATTAATGGAATTTACTTACATGCTGCAAGATGTCATATACTTTTCTGCTTTTACGTAACAAACAGCAAAGACAAAACAAAGACTCCTATCAAGAACATACATTAATGCCTTTGCACTGGAAACACATTCCTCTCATTTTAACCATATAAACAGTTTACACTAGCCTAGATACACTGCGGCCATAAACCCCCTATATCCATTTGGACAGTGAAGATGCGCACACATATTCTTATTTCTGTTATATTTGTGTACCACCACTCACCCCTGAGTTCGTGTGAAAAGAGCAGAAAATCATCTGATCAGCTCAATACAGAACAGCCTGTCTCTCATTAGAGACCCAGCAAAAGGCAAAATCAACTCGGAGTGTTTCAGCATCATCTGGGGAAAAGCTCCAGCTAAGTCATCTCTCCAGCAAAATCACCGAAGAAAATATTTGCAGAGGCAAAGTTTACCCCATCCATTCATCCGTCAATACGAGAAAAAAAAAAACACAAACCAAAGGCAAAATACATTCCAATATAGAGGCGCGCAGATTAACGGAGATAAAAAATATATATATATATTTCTCTGTCCCAGATGATTTTGCATGCAAATATCGATCCATCTTCCCGGCACATTCCGTTACATGTTATTCCGTTTTCCGCGGCTTTTGGGCTCTCTGCTGGAGTTATGGTGCTGTTCTGAAGGAACTGTCCGGGAATTGAAGCAGCATGTGGTGCTGAAAACCGACTGTTGTCAAGCCAGAGAAAAATCAACACTGTCACTTCCGTTTCTCACTTTCAAAAGAAAACCCAATGGCTCTGAACAGCAGTGAAAATACATGAAACTACAATTAAGTACCGTAAGACATAACTTAAACGATCCCACCAGAAAGTCTGAATATTGTGTTGCAGCAGGCGCAAAATAAATAACAGGTGAGTGAATGAATGAAGGAATGAATGAATGAATGAATACTACCACAGAAAGTATAAAAAAGAACAGCCTGTTACAACATTTCAAGTCAAGCCTAAATAAAATGGTGGTGGTGGTGGTGGTGGTGGGATGGTTCGGGGGTGGGGGGCAATTACAACGTGACGAGAGCATGGAAATGGGGAAAATGAGGAAATTACGGTCAGATTAAGAAAACAAATAGACTCTGTGTGTTTCCTTATATGTGCGAAGTGTACATCATGGTCTATTCAGCAGTATATTTGTTGCCTCTTTTTTTTTTTTTTTTTTTTTGTGCCTCTTTTCACAACATATTTTCATAGCCTAGCTGTATATGTTAGTGCAAGATTCCACATACAGTACATTGTTTTTTTACTCTACGTTTAATGTACTGCTTCCACTGGGCATTTTTGATTTGATTGACTGTTGCTGTCTTCTAGGCCTGTGTCTCAGTATTTGGTAATCTCTTTCTTTCTTCCTTCCTTTCTTTCTTACTCAACACACCTGTCCCTTTATTGTGAAAGTAAAATACTTATGTTCCGGTCAAAGCCTTGTTAAACACTGCTACTTGACGCAGCTCTTTGTTTTCACTTGGAATGACGTAACTACACCTTCTGCTGGACACTGTGCAAATATGCATTATTTCCTGCTGTCCTGTGCCATATACATTATGTATAGATAAATCAATATGTATTACGCAGGTATTATTTATCACTGTGAGGTTTTGCATAATACTGACACATACAGCTTACATACTGTACATGTAGATGAGGAAATATGCTGCAAGTGCTTTTTCAAACAGGACGGGTTTATGCAGACTGACATTTTAATGCAGCGCTTGTCAAAGAGGAGTTTAGGGACCCCTGAAGGTCCGTGGGGGCCTTCCTGGGGTCCTTGTTTTTTCATGGCCAATTTTTAATAGATTTTTCAATTATTCCCCAACAGGGCAGCGGAATGACATCTCAAATAACATTTCTCATCTCATATCTATCTATAGATAGATAAAACATATATGTGTGTGTCTGTGTGTCTGTGGTCTGTGTGTGCATGTGTGTGTCCGTGTGTGCATGTCCTACTACACTATGTGTAGTTGTGGAAAAGAAAAGAGAAAGAAAAGCTATTCCAGTAAGCTCACTGGACACTAACCCTTACAAAAAAGAAGAACTGCTGTACAGTAATCCTCTATACTGTACAGCACCACCTTGGAATATTACAGCAATGTCATTCTGATACCAGTTTAGGCAAAAAAAAAAAAAAAAAAAAAAAACCTCACAACTGAGTATCACTTACACAAACTGAGGTTTAAATATGACTTTGACCTCAGCAAATTAGTTGGAAACTTCTCTGTACAGTTCCAACATAACAGAATCATATCATTTCAAGCCCATGCATGGCATTTCCCAACTCCCAAACAGTCTGACTTTTAACTTTCCCTTCTGAGAGGAAACAAAGGAAGCCAGTTCATAATGTGAGCTGTGCTAAATCTAGGCTGGAGTTGTTCATTTCCTGGCTGAATAAGCAGGCTTTAATTGGACTGAAGGGAAAGGCAAGGTAGACTGAACGGGAGGTGGAGGCCTGAATCAACTTCGAGCTTCTAGGTTTCTTGGAGGAGAATAGTTTAGTATTGCAGACTATGAAGAAGAGATTCCTACAGTAGTTGCCGCTGAAGTATCCTGCAACCTTGATTATACAGCTATATCTGCTGACTGTCTATCACTACTTTAATTTAGATAAGAGTGATTCCTATGAACAAAAGTCTTTGGTGCACTCCTATGGACCTCTGCAAGATCCTTTATTTCATCCTCATCATATTTCATCCTTTATTTCCTCCTCTCAGTTGAATGTCTTAGACCTTCAACAGGCACTGAGTTGAAGGAAACATGCAGTGACTACACGTGGTGTGACACCTGTGACACCGGTGACCGTTCAGCACTAGTGTGATCGGACCTGAAGTTCCCTGTTATGCTCAGAGGACAATGGAAGTATCCGACATTTCAAAAGACATTCAACCATTAAAATACAAAAACAGGATTCAAAAGAAAAAGAAAATGAAAGACAACAAGATGTGACACATCCCACAAAGGAGCCATAGTCAAAGATAAATTCACAGGGGAGGAGTGATTCAAACCTGTGACCAAGTCACACACAAAAAATAAAAAATAAAAACATTCTCTGGCACACAAAGTGATGTGTTGGTTGGTTCAGTTTTATTTGATTGGACAGAAAAAAAAGAACAAAAAGAAAAGAAAAAGAAACCATTTTATTGTGTACTGATAACACAGAATTGCCTGAATAAATAAGAGCAATTGCAAACAGTGGCTTATTCTTCAAGCAGATAACACCATAAAACACCTTCATGAAGTTCCCTTTAAGATAGCGTTCAAATGAGGATGCAGCCCAACCTCAGGGACCCACTCGTCCATTCTGAATGTAGCCCTTCAGTATCTGAATCCACTGGAATATTGGCCCTTATTCCAGATGATAATTATAAATGTGGTTTAATCACTGACATTCAGGACAGAATACAAAAATAAAATGAGTCAAATACTTGTTAAAGTGCCCATGCTCCCCAGCTGACATTAGAAAAATAAGTGAAGAACAGAAACAAAGAACTGTGGAACACTGTAGTACATCTGGCTGCAAACACAACTCATGCAATAGCAGCTTACTTTATCGAAGGAAAAAAAAGCAAAGAAAAAGTTAATCTCCCTAGAAGAAGGGCTGATAGTGAAAATATTTTATTGAAGCACGAAGTGTTTTCCATTTCAAAACTCTAACTCCATTGGGTCTGAATGTAGAGTTTGACCTTGGTCCTTTTCTTTAAATTGACATTGAGTGTGACTGCACACATTTTGACATTTTATTTATTATTGTAGTCAGGACTTTATTGACTTATTGATACTGTTGACATTATAATTAATATCGTGTTGATTATTGTGTAATTTAAAATTTTTGTTTTCTTTCCCATGGTTATAAGAATTGTGGGTTGAGTTTCAAGGATGCATGTTTGAGTTGTAGCATGACAGAGAGGAATGGAGCATGTTCAGCAGTTATAATATGAAGATCCATGTATTGCTTATTTAAGTTTATGTACTATTAATAATAATGATTTTTCAAAAAGGTCTGTTCATGTGTTCGTCTCTGTCTCTGTAAGCACCCTGTGCTTACAGCATCTATATAGATAGATAGATAGATAGATAGATAGATAGATAGATAGATAGATAGATAGATATAGTAATCAGAGTTCTCGGGGCTCTGGGAGAGTGGCTCCAACAGATTCCAGGAACAACATGTGAGATCTCTGTCCAGAAGAGCGCAGTGGTTTTTATGATTTTGCATTCTATTGATCTCCGGGTATCTATTGTTGGAAAATTAAATGTTGGTGAGGTCATACAGGCACCAGCTTTCATGCTCATGAGAGCTGAAGATAAAAAATAACTGAAATGACCTCATGCATTTTATAGCATATTTAAAAAGATGTAGCACATATTTTTATGGACTAAAAAATATTTAGTGGGTCAAATGACTTGGCATAATCTTGCTTTATGTGAAATCATTGACTTTGTTTGAGAAAAGTATGAATCAAAGCCTACAGAGAAAGAAAGCCGAACCACTGCTCTGCCATTGGCTGCCGTCAGACAAAAAAATGAGTGCAGTACAGTTTTTTGGCCATCAGGGGCAGTACTGAGCACTTGCTAAATAGATTAGAATATATGGCGGTCAATGGGACTAAATGCTATAAAATGATCATTACATTTGATTTTTTTTTTTTTTTTTTTTACCAGTAAGTGGACTATTACTGTCATTGTTACACTGCCTTTTGTTTGTTTGTCCTTTTTTACAATGTTTTTTAATGTTGAATGAATGATTACCATTAGGGATCGCACTTTTAATTTCGTTGTACATTGTACAGTGACAATAAAGACATTCTATTCTATTCTATTCTAATATTTATGATGAGGACATAAATATATGCTGATGGGAAATCCATGGTTGTAAATTGATGTCAGTTTCAGAGGATGACACTATGAGGCTATGTGCTGTGGAACCTGCAGAACACTTTTTTTCTGTAAATGGTTCCATATTACACTGATTCATCAAAACACATAGAAATGTGGAACTTCTTAACCAGCATCTGCTAATTTTCACCAACACAGTGTTCGTTTAGCGCTCAATGTCGCCACCTGGAGGTGGCCTCACATTATTGAAGCTGAAATCTCTCCCTTGTCTCTGCTATGAATCACTGGGGGGTGACCATATGACATCACCAATTATGGACACCTGTGCCCTACTTAACATCCTGATTCATTTTCATTGTCGTGACACCATGATGAAGGCAAACGGCCAAAACATGTTGATGAGCTAAAATACATAATTTACATGGGGAGAAGAGTGCAACCCTCCTGTGTTTAACTGCTCTGTTGTGTTTGAAATAATAAGAAGAACTGGGTGGTTAGTACGAGCAGTGAGAGCCACCATGTCTTAACTGACAAAGAAAAGAGCGCCACCTACAGAAACTCAAATTCCAGCCAATGAAAATCTAAAGAAGAAGGCATCACAGTGCTGGACACACTGATTGGCTGACAGGTGAGCTCTGGCAAATGCAATGAAGAAACACCACTGAGCGCCAGTGAGCACTTAATTGGCATCACTGCAGACAGTACCAGCAAAGATATGAAATTAGTGACTTGAACCCCCTGACCTAGACTTGGGTACACCAACCATTCAGTAGGGCCCATTAGCCTACTAAAATCCTCATCAGCCATGGCATGGAGGGACATGAGGTAATTACTATTGACCAGAACTTTTAGCTGTGTAGACCTTACTCAGCGTCAGCACTATGTGAAAGGCAGTCAATATGAGGGGATCCATACTGACCTGCATGTGTGTGTGTGTTTGTTTGTGTGACTCTAGTGATCACTAATGGTGCAATGACACCTACAGTGTGTTTTCTATGTTCCCAGCCATGGTAGAGTGCTTTCCACTTCAAAACACATGAGGAAATAGGTGGAAATGAGCATCAGGGCAAACATGAGGAACTGCTGCGACCAGATGTTAACATCTGCCTCCTCGTATCCAGAGGCCTGTGTGTTTTGGGGTTCCTGTAGCTGGTCCAGTTCTGTTGCTCTCCCAGAAGAGGACAGGATCAACATTGGGTGCAGTTACATGACGCCACCAAAGTCTAAACAGCATTGTTCTCACCAGACTAAAGAGGGAAGCAGAATTCAAATAAACTGACCACACAGGTGGAAGTAATTAGTTACATTTACTCATGTTTCTGTAATTAAGAGTCCATAAGTCTTTGGACAGTGACACAGTATTTATAATTTACTATTGACCAGAACTTACCGAATGACCGAATATTTTACTTTTATTTAAGTCCATTTTTGCTTGAGTATTGTACTTCACTGCATTTTAAAACAAATCCATTACAGAGGACAAATGACCGATGGCAGATTGTGGGACCTTTCACAGTGAACGCTCAGTCAGCAAAGATGAGGCTGTGATGAGAAAGTGAGGACTATCTAGACTCGGCTGGCACAAATGTGGAGTAAGTGTGGGGAAAAAAGGGGAAAAATGTCAGTGTTTGGGCCGGACAATAACACCTGTGTAGACTCAACCACCTGTGCTTATTCCACATTTATCAGCCGTCCAGTCACACACAGTTATCAGTTTATCCGAGTCCTCACTTCAATCCACCCTTGGTAATTTTGCAGAATGCACCTTTTTAAAGAAATATAGTTTGAACTTTGTACTCTCATCCTGTTATAACTACACGGAAAATATCTCACCTAACACAGTCGGTGTCATATACTCCCAGTACGTTTTCAATGAGCTAATTTTTACCTTTACTGCAGTAGATGTTTACAGCAGTACTTCTACATCTACTGCTGTCAAATATCAGCAAAGTGACTTTACTTCAACCTGAGTAGCAGTCTGTAGTATTCTTACCACCACGGTCTGCCCCAGAGCACTTGGTACAAGCCTGCCCTTCTCTAGGAGTGGACCACTCAATCGCCACTCACTGTTTTGAAAAAGAGATTTTGCACATTGGACATATTTTCCTCCTCAAGAATACACTCAGGGCTTGACATTAACACCCGCCCACCCGCCAAATGCAGGCAGAATTCAGCAGTGGTGTGCAACATTGTCATTCTTACTTGTCACTTTGGCAGGTGGCACACACACACACACACACACACACACACATGCACATGTAGTTTACTAAGGTTGCATGGATATTTAGTGCTGCCAGCCATTCCTTAAACTACAGAATCATCCTGTATTTTAGAAGGAACCGATACGAAACTAAACTTGATATCTAAATGTGATGTGTTCTGTATTCTTCAGGCAGCAACTGAGATATAATGGTTTCTTGTGCAAATAATGCTGTTACAGTCTCCAGTTATCCACTCTTACATTTTTAGGGGCGAGGGATTTTGGCTAATGAAAATGCTGAGTGGCGAGTGACTTTGGAAAACCACTAGCCCCAGTGGACAGTGAGACAAAAAGAGAATGTCAAACCCCGATTACACTCCATACCCATACTTTGCTTCTCAGTGCACTAACGCAGATGAAGATAGATGCAACTTCAGGTAACAACTGGATCTGGGATCAGATGAATTGCACATCTGCTAATCATGGAAATCTTCTGAGAGAGCAGCTGAAAACCCCTCAGTATCATGAATCAGCTGCTGGGAAACAATAAAAACCCATGCAGACCAAGCATCCTCCTGTGAAGTTTGTATTCTGCCTCACATGAAGATTTTAATGATCCAGTACATCTTTGCTTCCATCATATCTGGAGAGAGAACAGAGCAGAGAGATACTCATATATATGTGTGAGTGTGTGTGTGGGCATTATACAGGGTTGCATGTGAGACTTCCTCTTTTCAACTGCTGAGTTATTTTAATCAGATCCAAGGCGGATTTAACAGTCAATTGAGAAAAAAAGTGCAATTACAGTGTTGTGTACGATGGGATCTGAATCTCCTGTGGACTGAAATGAAGGCAGGCCGTATGAGACTGAACCTTACCCTGTAATGAGGGATTTTCTAATTGTTAGCATTTTATTCTTTACCATGGAAGTGATTATCTTCCGTGGCTGTTCTTCAAGAAACCAATAAATATATTCAGGCTTCGGGGGCTTCGGGAAGACAATAGCTCCATTCTTTTTCTGTGGGAGCTGGCCATAAAAAGGAAGCTGCAATGAATGTAGACCAGGGCTGTCAGACTCATATTAGGCGGTGGGCCGCATTCGTTCAAATGAGTCATCACAGGGGACGGATTATTTTTACTAACGTCAATATGACTGAAGTCAACTCATGGATATATTAGGCTACTTTCTGATGTATTATTTTAAAGCAATCAAATTGTAGCCCTTCAGTAAATGAGAAATTGTATGTTGGCACATGAAAATAGCATATCATGTGGATTTATATAAAGCAGAGGAGAGAAATGCAGCAAATACATACAGGCACACAGGTTTGCCATTTACCTCCCAGAAGAAAATAACAGCTCTTTCCATATTTTCTCGACAAATTCTATACTCCATTTCAACCTTTTGCTTTCTTGATAACATGTTTGCTAAATGCACAGAACTCAGTCTGCACAGAACCACTGACTAACAGTCAGTGGTTTTTGCTTTACTTCCATCTGATGGATAGGTTGCAGTGCTAGGTCTAATTAATGTATCATAATTTATCATTAATCAATAATTTTATCATTCTAGTTTATCATAGAAACGTTTTATTTTGCTTATTACACATAGTTGATGATTGATTTAAAGAAATTAAAACATCTTGGGGGCCGAAAGACAAGTTCTCAAGGGCGAATGGCTGTGTGCAGATAAACAGTGGTGACCAATCATGTGCCATGGAGGACTGACTCTGTGTCAGTTTTCCAACAAATCCTCCAACCCCGATGACCACCCAGGCCGCTTGTTCCAGCTCTCTAGTACAGAGATGTCAAAGATATGACCAAGAGGCCAAATCCAGCCCACGAGCACGTCTCATCTGGCCCCCAAGACCTTTCAGAGGGTAAGGGGCAGGTACAAAAACCAAGTGAGACGTTAAAATAGCTATTACATTCCATATATTGCTATAATCAGAGTGAAATATAAACATTTTTCATGGATTGCATAAGTACACATCAAATGTTGCGTTAAAACATAAAGAAATACTTTTATAGACAATTCCATTCTTACCATTAACAGTGAAGGCCACTGTGTTTGATGTCATCACTAACATCAAGGCACGCGCTGAAATAACACACACATTTCCAACCTGCAGTTTCTGAGTTTGATGGTGTTCTGATTATTCTTTACAACTTGGAGCTTGTTTTTTTTCCCAAGTTCTGAGTTGTCTTGAATGCAACGTTACAAGAATGCTATACTCTCCAGTTTTCACAGGTGATTTACTTATCACTGAATATTACTTATTAACACACTTTTAATAAGCAGAGGAACTGATGAGTGAAATCAGCTGATGTTACCATGGCCACAAGTGAAAACTTGCATATTCATGCCAAGTGACTGGACCCCTGCAACATCACCTCTCTCATCAGCTGGATAAAAACATATAAGGATGTCACAGTACCATATTTTTGTGGCTGGTACCAGTGCCAGTGAAAGTTTATGATTCTCTGACAGATCTGACACAAGAAAAATAGAAATCCATTCCAACACATGCTATGTTTTTTTGTTTGTTTTTTTTTAGCTAATGTAGCTGCATATTGGCTACATTAAAATAAGACTAAGTTACTAACATTACACTGGCCTGCAGCCAGTGTAGGAAAAAGCCCAACAAAATACTTATTTCAGAGAGAGAATGCATAAAATGTGATGCTGTAATAACAAATACAATGGTATGATTATGACATTTTGATTTACAGTTCTGTATTCTGCTTTAAAGGGACAATTCACCAGTTTCTGAAAAAAAAAAAAAAAAATCAGTAATATTTCACTTCATTTCACAGTAGTGCTGCTATCTTCCTCTCATTGTTACTCAGTGCTGGATACTGGCTGGATGCTCCAAATGCTAACTGTTAGCCTCCTGCCACTGAGCTGGGCTTCCCCCCAGCTAGCACATTTAAAGAGAACTGCCTTCATAATTAATACTGCAGTAAAAACACTAGTAGGGGTATTGTTTTCAAAAAACAATTATACTAACTAACTATCTAAGTATCGATTCTTGTGACATTCCTACTACTACTACTACTACAGTATAATAAATACATTTTCATTATATCCATTGTATTCATACAGCCTTGACAATGTTAATATCAATAAGATTATAAGATTAATATCAATATTTGGTTTCCATCCAATCACACCTTTGGCTCTAGTAAATGTCAAACAACCTGCTGTCATCAGATTTTCAGAGACTGCCAGACACACACAGATTTTCAGAGACTGCCACACACACACACACACACACACACACACACACACACACACACACACATACACACACACAAACATATGCACAGACCATAATGGGATACTAAAATTCTACTGCAACCCAGACTAATGAGACATGGTGACCCAATTCACCTTTCCAGTGGCAGGGAAACTCTGGATACTTTAGGCCTTAAAATGACAAATTCATTTATAGAAAATACAGCTGAACAATTTAATGAATAAATAAATAATACATGCCAAAAAAATACAATTTCTCTGCAGTTTTTTTTTTTTTTTTTTTCCTGCAGCTGTGGTCAGAGAAAAACCTCCATCACATCAGATTTAATTCTAACTCTGCTGATTAAGCACAGTTGAGACTTGTTAAAGGTTATATTGGGGAATCAATTATAATACAAATTCAGCGGAAGCAGCAATATTCTTGTCACTGCTCCCATCTGTACTGAGATCCCTGTTGAGCCCGGCTGCTAATGCTGCTGCATGGAGCTGCTGTCAGGAGATCACTGTCCCAGGTGGTTGTTTGGAGAGAGCAGCTGATGCACCTTCCTGTGTGGTGTGCTCCACATAGAAAAAGATTTCAAGATTTCCTGATGAAGTTGGAGAATTTATCAAATTCCCTGACTCTCCGTGCCTGGAATTCATCTCTCAGAATTCTGTGATATTCCAGAGGTTTACCAGGAACGGAGACATGTAGTTAAGCAATTCATTGTAAATCCAGAAAGGGTATATGGGTAATTCTTCAATTTGGGTAACTTTTCAGTCCCTGGCCTAAAATTTCATGAAAAAAATTAAAATCATATTAGGTTTTGTCACATTTGCTAAGTAGCAATAAAATTAACCCTGAACTTTTTTTATTGTCTCTTTGTCATGTATTTTTATACTTTTTTAAATGTGTTTTATGTCAAATTTTCAGTGCTTTGGCCATGTCCCCAGCCCAGAGTGTGGTACTTCAACTATGTTATAAAGTGAAAAAAAGTTTAAAAATAACTAAATTTTTACATTATACTTCTTCAAAACAAGTTGAATAAATAAATTTCACATAGATATTTCATTTTAATGTGCCATATGTGGGTTTTCTCAAACAAAATATGGCTGTCCCTAAGTACTGTGGTCATTACCATCACTTTGAACAAATCACAGAATAATAAAGGTTTTCCAAAATCAGTTCACTTCACTCATCTGCATATGTGAAGAGGCAGATGAGCACATGGCTGTCAAGAGGAAAGTTTGACATTTTGATCATCAGAAATGTAAGTAAATTCAAGATTTATATAGGGTGACAGGAGAGTATGTTTATTACACGTCATTACCAAATAAGCTTCAATGTTGTTATTTTAGTGTAGTTTTATGAAAATTTGCTCTGTTTGTGTGTAACTAGAGTGCATTTTATGCCAGCTGTTGGGTTAGCCTTGCCAAGTCATACAATGAGCTATTTTTTACCAGGAAAGTAAGAAATGTCATTACCATCACACGTCATTACCACCACACAATAAGCTGTGATGGTAAAGACAAACTGTGGTGGTAATGACATTTCTTTTTTTTTCTTGCCTCATACTCAATGATTTTTCCTTATTTAATGGAGATAACTGAGTAAAGATAAAATTCACAGATATACAGTACAGGCCAAAAGTTTGGACACACCTCATTCAATGCGTTTTCTTTATTTTCATGTCTATTTACATTGTAGATTCTAACTGAAGGAATCAAAACTATGAATGAACACGTGGAGTTATGTACTTAACAAAAAAAGGTGAAATAACTGAAAACATGTTTTATATTTTAGTTTCTTCAAAATAGCCACCCTTTGCTCTGATTACTGCTTTGCACACTCTTGGCATTCTCTCGATGAGCTTCAAGAGGTAGTCACCTGAAATGGTTCAATTTTGAATAAATCCCCAACAGTGTCACCAGCAAAACACCCCCACACCATCACACCTCCTCCTTCATGCTTCACAGTGGGAACCAGGCATGTGGAATCCATCCGTTCACCTTTTCTGCGTCTCACAAAGACACGGCGGTTGGAACCAAAGATCTCAAATTTGGACTCATCAGACCAAAACACAGATTTCCACTGGTCTAATGTCCATTCCTTGTGTTTCTTGGCCCAAACAAATCTCTTCTGCTTGTTGCCTCTCCTTAGCAGTGGTTTCCTAGCAGCTGTTTGACCATGAAGGCCTGATTGGCGCAGTCTCCTCTTAACAGTTGTTCTAGAGATGGGTCTGCTGCTAGAACTCTGTGTGGCATTTATCTGGTCTCTGATCTGAGCTGCTGTTAACTTGCGATTTCTGAGGCTGGTGACTCGGATGAACTTGTCCTCAGAAGCAGAGGTGACTCTTGGTCTTCCTTTCCTGGGTTGGTTCTCATGTGTGCCAGTTTCGTTGTAGCGCTTGATGGTTTTTGCGACTCCACTTGGGGACACATTGAAAGTTTTTGCAATTTTCCGGACTGACTGACCTTCATTTCTTAAAGTAATGATGGCCACTGGTTTTTCTTTAGTTAGCTGATTGGTTCTTGCCATAATATGAATTTTAACAGTTGTCCAATAGGGCTGACGGCTGTGTAGTAACCTGACTTCTGCACAACACAACTGATGGTCCCAACCCCATTGACAAAGCAAGAAATTCCACTAATTAACCCTGATAAGGCACACCTGTGAAGTGAAAACCATTTCAGGTGACTACCTCTTGAAGCTCATCGAGAGAATGCCAAGAGTGTGCAAAGCAGTAGCCTAATCAGAGCAAAGGGTGGCTATTTTGAAGAAACTAGAATATAATACATGTTTTCAGTTATTTCACCTTTTTTTGTTAAGTACATAACTCCACATGTGTTCATTCATAGCTTTGATTCCTTCAGTGAGAATCTACAATGTAAATAGTCATGAAAATAAAGAAAACGCATTGAATGAGAAGGTGTGTCCAAACTTTTGGCCTGTACTGTATTATCAATGTCTAGTACACATTTTGACTATTTTGACACTGGGGTTTTAGATGCGGTCAATTTGGGCCCTGGCTTCTATAAAACATATGTGTCTGTCTTTGTCTGTGTGTGTGTGTGTGTGTGTGTGTGTGTGTACGTGTGTGTGATTTTCTGGAGGTTTAACCCCAAGGATAATATGTGTTAAAATTTTAAAAGAACAGCTGTGTTAAATAACATTATTGAATAACATTTTTCTGCACCAATTCATAAATATTATGTCTGAATATTTTATAAAGGCCTCACGTGTCATTTAAAATAAATTCATACGTTTTCTCTTAATAGGCTACAGTTAATTCAACATGGCACCAAAAACAACTGTGCAAAGGTCAAAAACATTAATGTTAACTGTTTTGTAACAAGGTAATAAACATTTTCTATTTCAAAAGGTGGATTTGATTCATTTTTACATTAGCTGTTTGTATCAAATGTCATTACCAAAACATTTTGTCATTACCGCAACACACAGTCATTACCACCACAGCGCATATTTTTTGAGAAAAACAAATTTATTAAATAATTTCTATATATTTATTTTGTATTTGTGAGAATTTAACATTTTTTCTTAACATTTTATCCAAAAAATACATAAATTATTAATGTACTGAAAGCATAAATTTAATTGTCAGAGTAGCATCTAACATAATATTGAAATATCAGAACAAACAACTCCTATAAATATGTTTAAAATGAAATAAAAATCATTCTCAGCACAGCTTAGTCAAAATTAATGTTTGAAATTACATGCAATGTTTTAAAAACACCCTATTTTCATGTTGTTTTGAAAAATAATTCATTATTTGATGATGTGATGGTAATGACGTTTTGTCCTGACATCTTGGAAAAACCTATAAATATATTAATATATCTGAAATAAATGGTCACAACCATCCACAAGAATGAATTCCTGAGAAAATAAAAGCAATATTCAGATGGATAAAAATATGTTTCTACAAGTTGTATTTTCTTACAATTTAAGAAGTCAAAAGTTCCCTCAATTGAAGAATTACCCATATAGGACATAAGTAATTACAGTGTCTGACCTGGCTCGTCTGCCTCTCACTCTCTCTCTCTCTCTCTCTCTGTCTCAAGGACAAATGGGGAGTCAGCCTACAGTGTTAATGTTAATAATAATTTTAATGTTCAAAGGGACTGGTCTCTATGTGCCTTAGAGCAAAATACACATTTCATTTTCTCTCTTATCTTTTATTAAATAAATTTGATTTATTGGGATGGAGACTTTTTTTCAAGAGACATCTGAGGGCAAACCAAAAAAAATCATTAATTTAACAGACAAAATAATACAATTTTGTCAAGTACTAAGCAACATACAGATTATAAACATCAGATTACATCAGATTATAAAATATTTAAAAAAATCACACATCACAGAAAATGTTAAACTTCATTGCTTTAACCTTTTAAGGTTAACACCAAGAAATAAGAAAAGAAATAAAAAATTTCTGTACTTTTCCAGTAGGCGACCTCTGGCCTTTAGTATTAAGATATTATATCTATCTATCTGGCTATCCATATACAGTACAGGCCAAAAGTTTGGACACATGTTCTCATTCAATGCGTTTTCTTTATTTTCATGATTATTTACATTGTAGATTCTAACTGAAGGAATCAAAACTATGAATGAACACGTGGAGTTATGTACTTAACAAGAAAAGGTGAAATAACTGAAAACATGTTTTATATTCTAGTTTCTTCAAAATAGCCACCCTTTGCTCTGATTACTGCTTTGCACACTCTTGGCATTCTCTCGATGAGCTTCAAGAGGTAGTCACCTGAAATGGTTTTCCAACAGTCTTGAAGGAGTTCCCAGAGGTGTTTAGCACTTGTTGGCCCCTTTGCCTTCACTCTGCGGTCCAGCTCACCCCAAACCATCTCGATTGGGTTCAGGTCCGGTGACTGTGGAGGCCAGGTCATCTGCCGCAGCACTCCATCACTCTCCTTCTTGGTCAAATAGCCCTTACACAGCCTGGAAGTGTGTTTGGGCTCATTGTCCTGTTGAAAAATAAATGATGGTCCAACTAAACGCAAACCGGATGGGATGGCATGTCGCTGCAGGATGCTGTGGTCGCCATGCTGGTTCAGTGTGCCTTCAATTTTGAATAAATCCCCAACAGTGTCACCAGCAAAACACCCCCACACCATCACACCTCCTCCTCCATGGTTCACAGTGGGAACCAGGCATGTGGAATCCATCCGTTCACCTTTTCTGCGTCTCACAAAGACACGGCGGTTGGAACCAAAGATCTCAAATTTGGACTCATCAGACCAAAGCACAGATTTCCACTGGTCTAATGTCCATTCCTTGTGTTTCTTGGCCCAAACAAATCTCTTCTGCTTGTTGCCTCTCCTTAGCAGTGGTTTCCTAGCAGCTATTTGACCATGAAGGCCTGATTGGCGCAGTCTCCTCTTAACAGATGTTCTAGAGATGGGTCTGCTGCTAGAACTCTGTGTGGCATTTATCTGGTCTCTGATCTGAGCTGCTGTTAACTTGCGATTTCTGAGGCTGGTGACTCGGATGAACTTGTCCTCAGAAGCAGAGGTGACTCTTGGTCTTCCTTTCCTGGGTCGGTCCTCATGTGTGCCAGTTTCGTTGTAGCGCTTGATGGTTTTTGCGACTCCACTTGGGGACACATTTAAAGTTTTTGCAATTTTCCAGACTGACTGACCTTCATTTCTTAAAGTAATGATGGCCACTCGTTTTTCTTAGTTAGCTGATTGGTTCTTGCCATAATGTGAATTTTAACAGTTGTCCAATAGGGCTGTCGGCTGTGTAGTAACCTGACTTCTGCACAACACAACTGATGGTCCCAACCCCATTGATAAAGCAAGAAATTCCACTAATTAACCCTGATAAGGCACACCTGTGAAGTGAAAACCATTTGAGGTGACTACCTCTTGAAGCTCATCGAGAGAATGCCAAGAGTGTGCAAAGCAGTAATCAGAGCAAAGGGTGGCTATTTTGAAGAAACTAGAATATAAAACATGTTTTCAGTTATTTCACCTTTTTTTGTTAAGTACATAACTCCACATGTGTTCATTCATAGTTTGGATTCCTTCAGTTAGAATCTACAATGTAAATAGTCATGAAAATAAAATAAACACATTGAATGAGAAGGTGTGTCCAAACTTTTGGCCTGTACTGTATATATATATATATATATATATATATATATATATATATATATACACTACTCACAAAAAGTTAGGGTGTTACGACCCTGGCTCGTGGGCCGCAACATAAAGTGGAGACTGACGTCAGATTAGACACAAGTTTATTTCAATAAATAATATAAATTAAAATCTGGGGAGCAGTTCAAATACACAACAGTTTGTGGTGAGTGTGCCGCTCCCTCAGGAGGCAGCTTCCCTGCCTTTTATCCACTCCTCCTTCTCAGGTGCGGACAATTAAGCCAATTTAGCCCAGGCACCACCCAAGACTCTTGCACTGCACTGCAGAGCCAATGGTTGTGCAGAGGGGCGTAACACCTCCCTCCTCAAAAGGGTTCCTCCAGGAGCCCTAAAATTTTAAAACAAAGCTCCTCTGCAGTCTTGTCCCCTCTAATTCACACAAACAAGGAAAAACAGACAGAGGAAACAACTACAAACTGAACTAAATGCTCTCACCAAAATACTTCAGTTAGACTTGCCCAAACAAAGATGTCATGGCATATGAACACATGAGGATCAAATACACCAATTCCTTCACCTGAACACACAACAGCAACAGGTGACCCACACAAAGTGGAGCACAACAGCCATAAACCAAAAGGATTACACCAAGTTACTACACATCAGACTACAAGTAGCAACAATTAATCCTAAACAAAAGCTTGCTGTTGTCACCACAACACAAATGGTCACATGCCACCAGATACTGGATCCATGAATCAGTGAAACACACAGGTGACCACTCAAATGGAAAGCCACACCCACACACAACGATCACAACTAGTGTGGCTTACTACCACACACACACAATGTTGCTGCCTTCACCTAGCTAGCAACATCCACAAGTGATCCACAAAAGTAGGCTGACTTCTGCACACTACTAAAAAGTCACAGACTCACCTCAATATATTCATCTCTAGGCACCTATAAGTGCTGTTCTACATGCACACAATGGGCATGTCTACACAAACTGCAACACTCAAACACCACATGCTAGCTCACCCCAAATGTACAGCATTTGAACACAAGACCATCAGTAGCAAATGGTCTCCAAAAAAAACTCCAAGCTCATGCAACACCTGAAGGGCTCTGCATAAACCTGTCTTCCCAAAAAGAACAGCTACTGAAAATTCCAACACACAGCAGAGCTCACAAACACACTGCTCTAAACAAACTCAGCAGACACTCAAGAGCAGCACTGGTTTTAGCCTGTTGAGCAACTCTCAGCCTACCATGTGATAAAAAAACTAACTATACCTACTTAGTCTTCAGTGGTTACCAGGCTCGAGGCAGCTTTAAACGCTAAACTCGTGAGCAGGCAGCAGACCAGGGATATCCAGTGCCCAACTCCGAAGCGTACCCCCACCCGGGATAGCCACTAAACATAATAAACTAAAACAACAAAGCAAAATAACAAACAAGTGCTCCGATGGAAAGGCAGCACAGCTACCCAGCTGCAGCACTCTAACTAAAGAGAGTTTGCTCAACCATATAGTGAACCGTCCACAAAACTGACGTCCAGTCTCCAGAAAAAGATATCCACGATCCCGGATGAGCCCCCACATGTTACGACCCTGGCTCGTGGGCCGCAACATAAAGTGGAGACTGACGTCAGATTAGACACAAGTTTATTTCAATAAATAATATAAATTAAAATCTGGGGAGCAGTTCAAATACACAACAGTTTGTGGTGAGTGTGCAGCTCCCCTCAGGAGGCAGCTTCCCTGCCTTTTATCCACTCCTCCTTCTCAGGTGCGGACAATTAAGCCAATTTAGCCCAGGCACCACCCAAGACTCTTGCACTGCACTGCAGAGCCAATGGTTGTGCAGAGGGGCGTAACAAGGGATATTCAGCTTTCGGGTGAAATTTCAGGATGAACCTAAAATGCATTCTAACCTTTACAGGTGAACTTAATGTGACCTTCTGTAAACTTTTGAATGCACATGTCCAACTGTTCAATGTTTCAGTGTTTCAGTTGCTGTTCTCTAACAAGGAGTTTAACGGCAAAATTCACATCAGGTGTTTGATGCTCCAGCTCATCGAGGTCGTATCATTAGGGAACGGCTGCTGGAGACTGGGGTACCTCAAATGGAGTGGCCTGCACTTTCTCAGACCTGAATCCCATAGAAAACCTATGGGATCAGCTGAGTCGCCGTGTAGAGGCTTGGAGCTCTGTACCCCAGAACCTCAATGTCCTGAGGGCCGCCCTTCAAGAAGAGTGGGATGCCATGCCTCAGCAGACAATAAGTCGACTTGTGAACAGCATGAGACGTCGTTGTCAAGCTGTAATTGATGCTCAAGGGCACATGACAAGTTATTGACACTGACATTTTTTGTTGTGGTATATCCACCACTGTTGTTGGCTTTTGTTTCAAGAAATTGTTTGAGATGAGGAAATCACCAGTGCATGCTTCTACTTAAATGCCCTACTTTCATGATATAATATCACTGTAGCGTGAACTTTTTACATTTTCCATAAATTTCACCCGAAAGCCAAATATCCCTAACTTTTTGTGAGTAGTGTATATATATATATATATATGGTCCTTCAGCCTGTTTTATTCAACAATGCTGATGGGCTGACAGCCCATAGAAATCCATTTAGTCAGTGTTTTGTGTTTGTTGACAGATTTGCCCTTTACACACTCCACAAGCGTGGTTTGACAAGCACTGCTGCTCGGTACACTACCACCATCACTGGCATTAGATGATATTTTCAACTTGTTGTGCTCAGACAAAACAACATCTCCATGTTGCAGTGTGCCCATTTGACTATATTTCTGCCTAGAGATCCATCAGGAACCCTCTTAAAAGTCAACTTGCCATCCAGCTGGCCACCATGGCACCATGGAGGAAACCATGGCGATGGGAAAGAAGTACCTACACAAGAAGGATGAAATCACAAATGTATGTCGGGCTCACTGTAATGTTTTAGCTTGTGATACTTTGTCAATGTTTTGTTTGTGTGATCATATCAGAATACCTCTGTAAAAGACTATCTATTGTACTACACAACCCTGGAGTTCTCAAACTAATACAGGGTCAGCGGTGTATCCAAAACTCTGCATTCTAGGGACTTGAATACACCAGACCAGTTTGGACACTGAGCCCAAACATAGCAAAAGTTATGTGTTTTACAACCAAAATGTATCAGTGTGGATGTGGCCTTATTCTTTCACACACACACACACACACACACACACACACACACACACCCAGGCATTCACACACTAACAAAGCACCAACTATCATGTTTACACCTCATTATTTTGAATTCAAGGTTTTTATTGCAAAATGTAGAAAGTTATTACGGGTGAAAGTAAATGCGGGTGTCACAATATAATGAAGGAAAACGTTACTACATTTTGGGAAGTTATTAGCCATTTCCTGTAAAGGATACACTAAATACTTACATTACACTCCAAATATTTTGCAGGTAGAATTGCATGATGTTCTTGAAGTTTGGGGATTATTTTACTTACACTATATTACCAAAAGTATTCGCTCACCTGCCTTTACTCATACTATGAACTGAAGTGCCATCCCATTCCTAACCCATAGAGTTCAATATGATGTCGGTCCACCTTTTGCAGCTATTACAGCTTCAACTCTTCTGGGAAGACTGTCCACAAGGTTGAGGAGAGTGTTTATAGGAATTTTTGACCATTCTTCCAAAAGCGCATTGGTGAGGTCACACACTGATGTTGGTCGAGAAGGCCTGGCTCTCAGTCTCCGCTCTAATTCATCCCAAAGGTGTTCTATCGGGTTCAGGTCAGGACTCTGTGCAGGCCAGTCAAGTTCATCCACACCAGACTCTGTCATCCATGTCTTTATGGACCTTGCTTTGTGCACTGGTGCACAGTCATGTTGGAAGAGGAAGGGGCCCGCTCCAAACTGTTCCCACAAGGTTGGGAGTATGGAATTGTCCAAAATGTTTTGGTATCCTGAAGCATTCAAAGTTCCTTTCACTGGAACTAAGGGGCCAAGCCCAGCTCCTGAAAAACAACCCCACACCATAATTCCTCCTCCACCAAATTTCACAGTCGGCACAATGCAGTCTGAAATGTACCGTTCTCCTGGCAACCTCCAAACCCAGACTCGTCCATCAGATTGCCAGATGGAAAAGCGTGATTCATCACTCCAGAGAACGCGTCTCCACTGCTCTAGAGGCCAGTGGCGGCGTGCTTTACACCATTGCATCCGACGCTTTGCATTGCACTTGGTGATGTGTGGCTTGGCTGCAGCTGCTCGGCCATGGAAACCCATTCCATGAAGCTCTCTGCGTACTGTACTTGGGCTAATCTGAAGGTCACATGAAGTTTGTAGCTCTGTAGCAATCGACTGTGCAGAAAGTCGGCGAAATCTTTGCACTATGCGCTTCAGCATCCGCTGACCCCTCTCCGTCACTTTACGTGGCCTACCACTTCGTGGCTGAGTTGCTGTTGTTCCCAAACGCTTCCATTTTGTTATAATAGAGCTGACAGTTGACTGTGGAATATTTAGCAGCGAGGAAATTTCACGACTGGATTTGTTGCACAGGTGTCATCCTATGACAGTTCCACGCTGGAATTCACTGAGCTCCTGAGAGCGGCCCATTCTTTCACAAATGTCTTGTTTCACAGTCTGCATGCCTGAGTGCTTGATTTTATACACCTGTGGCCAGGCCAAGTGATTAGGACACCTGATTCTGATCATTTGAATGGGTGAGCGAATACTTTTGGTAATATAGTGTATTTTGTCCAAGTTAGCAACTGATATTTTTCTTATCTTTTGCAGGTGAGATTCAGCCCAGCTTCCCTGTTTGTTCAGGTCTGCCTGTTTCAACCTGATATTTTGACCCACTTGGATGCAGGTACTGACCTTTGGTCTGAAAAATGTCCCACTGGACCAAAAACCCATTAGTCCGCTGGCCTGTTATCCTAAAAACTAATGCTTATTATTCTGAATAATCTGAAAAAAATGGCCACTCTGAATTTGGTTACGTTTAGGCTGGGGTTTCCTTGGGTTAAGGTTAGAATAAACAGGGGTGGATGCGAAATTTGCCAACACCAGCAGTCACTGAGGTAGTAGAGCATCACAATCACCTTATAGGGAGACTGATAGATTTAATAGAGCAGGGGGTTCCCAACCTTGTCAAACTCACAAGCCACTTGAAAATGTTAAAAATAAGAACTGGTAGAGCTTCTAAACCAGCTGGTAAAGAACTAGAACTGGTCGAGCTTCAGCTAGTAAAAAACTGTTAAGGTGTGTTCAGACCAAACTCAAAGTTTTTAAAGTTTTTAAAGTGGCAGGATAACATGCAAAGTCATGCAAAGACTGATTGGCTAAACGCTCCGGGAGAAAGGCAAGAGAGAGGAGCTGTAAAACTATATTTAGCAGACCACAAGTACTCAAAACCACAAATACATCTTGCTAGGGATATCAGCAGTAAAAATAAAACCCTGGAAAAGTCTACAGTATGGGGCCTTTTGTCATTTAGCAAAACAGTAAGCACAGGTGGGTTTCCCGCATAACTTTCTCGTCTCACTTGCAATTTAGATTCAACAGTTCATGTTTCCATGTGTTTCTTGTCAGAGGAGATATCCCACAGGAAGTGGAGGAGCCTCAGAGAGACTTATTTAAAGGAAAGAAAGAAAGACGCAGAAGAAAAGAGTGGGTCAGCAGCAGGGACAGCAAAGAGGTGGAAGCACTCGGCAGTCCTGTCTTTCCTCGACCCCTTTGTTACCCCGAGGGAGACGAGCGGTAACGGGGGGCAAGGAGTCGAGGGAGACAAGACCCGGGACAGCACAGAGGATGCAGGAGCAGTGGAGGACCAGGGCTCACAGGCAGCAGCAGGGCCCTCATGGAGTTTCATAGAAAGTTGTTTGACAGGAGTTTGAGTGAACACAGTCAGACACACACACACACATACAGAATGGGAAATTCACATGGAAAAGATTTTTTTTTTTTTTTGGTCTACATCATATGTGTACATGGCAAACATTGGATTGCATTTTGTTATGGTGTAAAAGTATTATTTCCACATGAATGGCATGTTTTTACTGTACTCTATGACAAGTGCTGTATTCATAGCCTTTCATGTTTGATGTGTGTCTTGTTATCTATTGCCTGTTTTTAATATTTTAAAAAATATATACTTTATAAACCATAGCTTTAATGGACTACAGTGATTTCAGAAAATATGGTGTTTCCATTTTATACCGTGATGAGGAAGACTCGAAAGAGAACCACAGGAAGTGAGAGGGAGTGTGAGATTGAGAGACTGCTTATAGAAGCCTTGCAGAGGCCTGCTGCTCTCACTCACCTCCCCCCTCAGAGGATGAGCTGTTCCTCACAAGCCTGGCTCCAGCCCTGCAAAGACTGTCACCCCAGCACAGGGAACATGTGAGCTTCCATGAAGTCTATGAAGTCAGCACCATTAAACAGAATCGTTTAATTGAGATCCAGTGTGGAAAATTGCTTAATTACAGCCTCAAACATTGAAATAACTGAAAAGGACAGTTGGTGTTTTTCATGTTTTAGCCATTTGATAATATTTAATAATTGCATATTGCTGTTCATGTAACAGACTTTCTTGATAAAGTCAGCATATCACAATGATGTCTGCTATCATTTTGTTTATTGCAGTTATGTTCTTGTATTGTAATGCAGTGTAGACATGCCAAATTAAAACTGTATTACCTTACAGTAATATAATATTATGGATAAAATTGAAAGCAGACACAATATTTTCTATGATATAAAAATGAAGCTATGACCTAGCATGATCAAACGGAGGTATATGAAGTTTGATGCTGACATACAGTATGGTAATACTGCTGAATATTTGCTCAACTGTAATGTGTGGGTGGTGCTTAAAAGAGACATTTAGGGTGTGCTTGTGCTCCACACAGTGGCCTGCCATGGGACACTTCCCTGTGCAGAAAAGTAGGTTGTGAAGACCTTTCTAACCTGATGGCCTCTCTTGCTGAGCTGTTGGCAGCAAGTCTTCCCAGACCTAACCCTCCTCACCAACTGGGATGCTCTCCCTCACTGCAGTTGTCTGGTTTGTCTTCCATAGAAAGTTATGGAGAACACAGGTAGCCTTGACACACTTTTCTGCAACTTCTGGATGGACCTCAGTTGCACACCTGTACATCCTCCACTGGGAAGAAAGGATCCCAAAGGCATTCTCCAAGCCAGGCTCTGGACAGACGGTAAATGAAGATCTGCCGCTCTCTTGGCAGGCTACACCCAGGGAATGGCCTCATGAGGTTTTTCTTGAGAGGAAAGTCCTCAACAGCATCAAGCAAAGACATGTGGCTGAGGTCCTCGATGGTCAGCTCCTGGTAGTGGCAGATTTGCATGCAGCTGAAGGGTGTCAGGTTGAAGGGCCTGTCGAAAAGCTGAGCTGGCCAGAATCCCACTAACATCAATAACCTGGAAACAGTATAAGGCGTACACAACTGCCAGGTGAACAACAGAGAATGTCCCCTTGTAGTTGAAGAACTGGGATCCTGGGTTAGCAGGGGCTTTGAGGACAACATGCTTGCCATCCAGCACTCCACAACAGAGAGGAAAACTCCACCGTTCCTCAAACCTCTCTGCAATTGACCTCCACCCCTCCTCCAAAAGTTACTCCCAAATAGCTGTGGCAATGTCAGGGACAATGTTGGACACAGTGGAGACCCCAACATGGAAGCTGTGGGCAATGGTCCTGAATCACCAGTGGCTAGGTATCTGCAGCATAGAAAACATTTAACTGACTTGTAGCGAAGATACTGTAGGTCTTAGTCTACATAAAATCTGTTGTTAGTGGCCTATTAGCAGTATTTTATTGATATGGCTGCACAGATGCTCATAATAATTCTATCAGTGTTTATGATATTACTTTATTGTGGTGTATAAAAGAAATGCTAATTTTACTCTGAAAACCATGATAAGAGGGTTATACAACTTGCACAGCAACCACAATGAAGAAGAATAGAGGATGCAACAATCACATCCATTTTACTACACCAAGAGTAAAGAAAATACAGGTTCTTCTGATCTGATTATAACATCTTGAACTTGATTTGTGTGTTAACATTATGAGAAAACCAATGCACTAACTGGTGATGTGTGGATAAAAACCTTATTATATATTAGTCATATTCTTTAATTTTGGCCAAGATTAGGCTGCAAAGTCAAATTGTAGCCATACAGTAGGCGACAGTTACAGAATGATACAATGCAACATCCCAGCAATTGACTGACATTAACAGTAAATTAGCCATGTTAATGTGACTGATGATTTTGATACACCCATTATGAAATGCCACTTCCTGGAGACAGATGGACAGGCACTCAGCAGCTGAGACAGATCACCTGTAGTTGGTGTTCATCTTAGATATCCTGGCACCGATTCTAGCTAATGAGTCATCCAACTGGGTCCTGATCAGCTTCAAGAAGCACTGGAATCAGCAGTCATCCAGGGGCAGTTCCAGGAGAAGGCAATGAAATTCCCCAGGTTGTGTGCACCTCCGGAGTATTTTGTGAATCCAGACACTTACAGCACTTCCACAGAAGGTACAACGCACCGATGGTGATTATGTCGGAGCCGGTCGTGGTTGATGGTGAGTAAACGTTGGTAGGGCATGTGGTAACTGTGGAGGTAAGGCCCTCCTCCTAGCGTAAACATTCACCCATTGCACAACAGTCCAGCTGCACAAATGATGCAAGGCGAAAATTTGCTTCAGATTTGGTCAGAACATACCTGTAGAGCTTCAAAACCAACTGGTAAACAACTGGTAGAGCTTCAAACCCAACTGGGAACGGGACTAGTAGAACTTCAAGACAAGACTGTTGGAGATACTAGCACAGCTTCAAAACCAGTCAATAGAGGGACTAGTAAGGCTTCAAAACCAGCTGGTTGAGGGACTGGTAGAGCTTTTGGTAGAGGCACCTTTGAGGGACTGTGATCTTTGTTCATCTCTCTGCATTGCACAGGGCTTTGTACGTTTGTAGTGGGGGTCTTTCTATTTTTTTTTTTACCTCTGTTTCCTCACAATAAACATGGAGGACAGAATGTACAATGAGTCCTTGCAAAATAAGAGCGCATACACATCAAAAGACATGACAAGGTGCTCTCTAGCAAAGTGAGAGTGTAAGCACTTCCAAAGGCCTGACAAGGTGCTTGACAAGGAATAAGTGGAAAAGGCAGAGATATTCACACCTTGGGTTAATGCTGCTCTGCTGATTTATTTTGCACAATTTGAACCACCAAGCTTCGAATTTTTAATGAGCTGGAGTGAAAACCGTGCATGTTCTCAATATGCAGTGCATAGTATAGGTTTGTCATTGTGCATTAATTGAGTGTCCATCTCTGTGTGAACCTGTATGTGCTGGCATCCACTGAGCACAACAGGGGACAGAGAATCCATCTGGCAGACAAGCTTAATTCCCCCTCTTTCCTATCACTACAGCACATCCACAGCATTTATGTTAGATAGATGGAGTGACAGAACCCCGAGGGGAAAATGTTTCAGTACTGTGTTGAATATTTCAACGTAGCACTAATAACGTAAACTGACAGCATAAGGTCATTATAAGAAGCTCAAATCATTCATTCTCTTTCACACATTGTAGTCTAGCAAGCTCAGTAGTATGATTAAATTTGATCATGCTAAACAGTGTCATTGTCAGGATTTCAAAGCCGCTGAAGCAGCATAAAGACACTAAAACTCTCCACTGACACCCAGGAAACCCTTTCAAAGCCAAATGAAAGCTCCCATTCCACACGTTACAAAGCAGCATGTCAGGAAACATGTGCTTTTGTGCATTTGATGTCATTTGCCACTAAAACGTATAAACCTGCTTAGAGAAACCAAGTGTCTGCAGACAAAGAAGACATAGATTGACAAGATGTCAGTTATCTGTCTGCTGTAGTGGGACATCATGTCTTCATGGTGCTTTCTGACTTTCTGTCTGCATGTCTTCTTGTGAACACTATAACTCATGAACAGTCCATGATAGAATCTCCATACTTACGCCACACCAGTAGAGTAGATCTTCTCATTAGTGCTTGGAGCACCTTGCTGCATAAATTTCCATATTAATGAAGGAGTTTGAGTATTTTCAGGAAAGGTTTTCTCTGAAACTTCTACAACTCCTTTATGCTTTAAGATTCAGAGTTCAGTAGATACTGCTCATGTGCTATGGGAAGACCTTCACAAAGAAACATTTACCAGTTAATGCATTCATAAACTTAGTTCATGATGTCATTAACATGACAGAATGCGTAGTTAATGCATATTTCTGTGGATTACAATCAACACATCTCATTAGAGTCACCTCAAGTGAATATAATAATAAATATGTAATGAAACAAACTGCTTCATATGCATAATATTCAAGATCGACATTACTGATTAGCCCACATCCAATTATAATGAAAGAGTAATTTTGGCTCCATATATCAGTGTAAGCCTGGTAACTGGGTGAGAGGTGTTTTAAGGTAAGCTACAGTCTGACAGTGACTCTTCCCCTGTAAAGATGGCCACTCTGATCTGCAGCAGGTCAGACAGACAGGAAGGATACCACTCCAGTTTTCTATTAGCATCTTAATGAGCTGCCAGCAGACTGTGCAAATGCTGAGAACCCCAACTAGCCTGAAACAGTAGAGATTACTTTTCCTTCCTGACCTGTCTGACATATTTACTGAGAACTTCGTCTATCCTGCCCTATGATTTACAGGGGAAATAATCAACTGTGTTCTTATTGTATCTGAAAAACTTTTTTGTGTACTCATACTCTTAGAATAATTAAAATCAGTAATTTTCCTTACATATGTATTAATTTAAATATTATATTTTTCTACATTTTAAATTACATCCATTCCAAACTACAAACATTTTAGACTGTTCTCCATAAGCATCACATTGGCATCACTAGGTAATATTAAGTTAGTATTAATATTAACAAACTAACATAAAACTCTCAGATTTAGCCAAATTTTTGAATCCAGCCTTCTTAAGTTGGTCAGCTAGAAGCAAAAAGAACATCCCGGCACTGACATATTTAATCGCAAAATTCAAAATGACATGAATTTCAGAATTGCAGTTTTCTCCTATACTCATAGTTTCTGCTCATTGCATAATTATTGGGGAAATGTAAAACAGACGAAGGCAGTGCTAAATGGGCTATAACTGCGTTAACAATAAAATCACAGCAAACTGTTTGAGAGCAGGAGAGGGGCTGATAATGTATTATAGGCACTCCCCTCAATTTTATATAACTTGAACCTCTCTCAGGGGGTGTGGCTTGCACTAGTGTGGGTGTGTCTTAGAAGGACACACGTTTTTTAGAGAAGTGCAATTTGGAAATTTTTTTATGTCATTACATAATGAATTGAATTATTACATATTCGTCAAAAGGGGGAAAAAAAATCTTGCATTAGCCTATATAATAACAGCTGTGATAAACTATGACAAAACGCAGAAAAGTTGATGACATTTTTTATATAAGGTTTTTATTACAGAATACAGCAGGTTATTGCAAAATGCAGTGTTATTACATAATGCACTGTTGCACACCCTTTAAAGAGAACTGACAGTGATGGAGGCAGAGGCAGCAGTAGTTGAGGCTGGCAGCTCAGTGGAACAATGTCCAGAGTCAGCAGGCCAACATGAGTAAAGACACAATCAGCGAGGAGTGAAGTCTCAGGACTGCCAGCCTGGCCCAGGTCGGAGAACCAATCCTCCCCTCGGCCTGATGAACAGCACCGCGCCTCTCATTTCTCCCTGCACAGGCACCCTGACACCTCACAAATCTCCCGTCATCTGCTGCGCACACACACACACACACACACACAGCTCACCGTACCTTAACCTGTTCCTAACCCTCCCTGAGTCCTAACTGGGATGTTTGTATATAATGTTGTAATATACACTCAGTGTCCACTTTGTTAGGTCCACCTGTGCAATCTAATGCTGCTCAGGTCAGCAGCTCTGCCATAAATTCTACCTTTTAACAAAGTTTATAATGTTCAGTTTGTGTTGACATTGTGTAGAATGTGTCAATTTTTGTGTTTATTACTGAGGTTGTAGTTTGCAGAGGTCTGCTGCTGGACTGCATTATATTGAAAGGTGTTTCTGATTTTTTGTCCTACCTGTTTCTATACATTAGGTGGACAGAATAGTGGAAACAGCTGTCAGTAAAGTGCAGTCCAGTCCAACAGCAGCACTAACTATGAGCTCAATGCCAAACATAGAAGTGAATGAACACCTCTGTTACTGTGACAACAAGACAAGCTGAGCATTATAGGCAGCGGGAGAGGAAACTTTATAGCAGAAGATTTGTATTGGGTTGCATCATATCGCACAGGTGGACCTAATAAAGTGGCCTTTGTCATATTAATAACAAAAAGTGTTTTAAATAATGCTTTTTATATCAATAAAATGTACTGTATCTTGCTTTGTGTATTTTGATATGTGCTTTACATAAAATATGTCCTCTAAGCTTAAACATTGGTGACCTACTATTAGTGTAATAATTTATCACATTAACTAGATTGCAGTGCCTTCCCAGTCAGCAGTTATTGCTCTACTTTGTGCCCAGAACCTGATTTGGTACATAAGCAGGTCTGGAGGTTTTGGACGTATTATATACAAGGACGTTGCCACAGCTTAGGGTTTACTGAAATGACAGCCTACGGGAATAACTGAGAATTGGAGAGAGCTTTGAAAAGTGTTATGATTGTAGCTCATAATCAAGTAGTGCCTGTGACATTATGTCTGACTGCAGATGAGAGGGGATCTGCTGATGTGTTCACTCTCTGTGTGAGGCCAGCCTGCCTCGCTCCTCGTTGGCTGTCCCTGCAAATTGGCCTCAAATCAGGTGTGTTGTATGAGAAGAGGTCCCCTCTCTCTCTGATGGATGAGAGCTCTATTGAACAGTCACCTTGGGAGAGTCCTCACATATACAAAAGACATGTGCACACACACACACACACACACACACACACACACACACACACGTGCATGCACACAGTCAGAGAGTCAGAGACTTCTGCTGCGTTGCAATAATGGGGTTTCATGGCTGCTGATGGGATTTATTAATAACAACCCCAGGAAATATCACATGCACACACACACACACACACACACACACACACACACACACACACACAGTGTTACTACATTGCTCATTTTTTTCTCTTATTCCTCTCCCAAATTATTAATGTTTTTCCCCTCCAAAGATCTATGCAACTGTAGCGGGTCCCGGCTAGTTCCCCGCTAACAGATAGATAATCCTTGACAGGAGCGCTGGAAACACAGGACAGCAATAAGTGAGGCAGAATCACAACTGCTCATTCTCCATGTCAGTCGGATTATTTTTATTCTCACATTCATATAAAACTTTACTGCAATCATAGATTATTTCTGTTATTTTTGTTTGCATTAAAGCACTGGTATATTAACCACATTAGAATGACCTTGACATAAATGTCTATTCTTTTCACATATTTTCCAATAAATAAACATTGAAAACATTCAAATTAAAATCTGTGCTAAACTAAAGATAAACACTTTCCTTTAATCATGCTATCTGTCTATCATAAATCACATTGTATATCATTAATCATGTAATCACTTCTCCCTTAAACACACATCATTCCTTTTCCTCTCATCAAGAGTATTATTTTTATGTAATAACTATACATTGACTACATTAAGTGCTCACTTAAAATAACAGAATAAATCTCACTTGCAGGTTAACTATTTCACATTTACACTGTATAAACACCGTTCTGAAATAATAAACATGGCTGGCCCATAGCTTGCCGCTTAAACGTGAACTCGAACCATATGATTTACGTGCCCGCCTTTAACTAGGGCTGCAGCCGTAGCTAGCCTTAACCGGCACATTAGCATTAGCTTGAACAGCTCCGTAATACACTACATACACAACATATTCTCAGGCGCACATTAATAGCACACAGATGCCGATTTTAAAATGATATACCACACACATGCTTATTTTACACACACAGCATTACCCCACAAATGCCGAGGAGCCAAAAGAAAATCAACGACAGTTAAAATTTCACTACGGCGCCGGCGCCATTTTCCCTACTACACTGATCACGTACCGCGACACTTTTATTTTGTTTATTTACACACTTTACGAGCTTCCAGCTCATGGACCACACATCAACGGGGATTCACATGCTCTTATAAACATCTGGAGTCATAGAAAAAAGTTGGTAACTAACCTGGAAACACAGGACAGCAATAAGTGAGGCAGAATCACAACTGCTCATTCTCCATGTCAGTCGGATTATGCTCCACTTCCGCGATGCAGTGCAGAGTCCCAGTGACGGTAAGTGCTGCCACCTAGTGTCCATCTCACATAACATCATGTCATTGTGTGTTTCTCTGTGGTTTCTTATTCTTAATTAGCAGAATAAAATAATAAAATAAAATGATACAATAACAATAAACAATAAAAAGTGACTCTCAAAGGAAATGAAACGAAACAATAATACCTCAACAAAACACTTATTTTGTGAGTATCACACAACAGCCTCTATAAGACTGAATGCTGTTATGAGATACAAGATATTTAGTTTTTCTCTAAAGCATCATAAAACCACATCAGTGACAAGATGAGATGGTTAAGCAGCTGTACTATTTCACTTCCAGTCATCTGTCATCTCTTAAATTTCAGCACAGCACACCCCCTCACCTCTTCTCATACTGTCAGCGTACAGTCACTTTTAGGTTACAAAGCAACAAATATCGACAAAAGAAACTGTAACGTGTTCTGAGGGGAAAAAAAATGTTTTAGCTAGCTAACACTAATGAATGTTTGCTAATATTAGCTAAGCTAACGTTTCATAACCTGAACCCTGACCTTTTTCTAACCTTGACCAAGTATTTTTAGTGGGTGTGGAAAATAATTTTACTAAAATACGTAGTTATTCAGACAGTACTCATGATATGTAACCTGATGAAATATTCATTTTATGATTTTTTTTAGTAGGAGGTGCAAATCCTAGACACCAAGCCCAATGTTTTATGTGAGCCAAATGTTGATTAAGCTAACCTTGGCTGGCTAACATAAATTAATGTTTGCTAATATTAGCTAGCTATCATTAACTTATGTTTCATAACCTTAATTGTGATCTTTTCCTAACCTTAACCAAATATTTTTAGTGGTTGTGGAAAATAATTATACAAAGAACGTAGTTCTTCAGAAAGTATTCATTTGATTAGCTATACATTATTCATTATGCAAACCCTAGACATATGTAAGTCAAATGTTTTATGAGTCAAATGTTGATGAAGAAGTTTAAATGGTGTAAAAATTCATATTTAGTGTAAAAAAAAAAAAAAAAAAAAAAAGATGATCTTGGCCCCATGGCAGGATGTGTTGATGACAGGTAGAAAGGTGTAGGTGTAATGCACATTTTCAGTCAGCTGTTCCATGGACCAGCACAGTTTACTGCACTGTGACTGAGGTGATAGGATGAACCACTCAGTTGATTCGGAGTTGCTTGTGTGGAGGAGGAACGTCACTCCTCTGCCCCAAGTGGTGGCTGTTCCACCACATGCTCCTGTGGGCTCTGTTAGAGCTGCTCCTGCGGGTTGGAACAAACAAGCCGTGTGGTCGTACAGGTTGGAATGGACTTGTTGTGTTTTTCCCTAAAGATGTGACTCCTATCTGTGATGCAATAAAAATATTTGTTCCTGAACAAAATGTAAGGAATTCCAGTGCCATTTCAGTGCCATTTTAAGAGTTGAAATCATACTTGATGATATCTGGATAAAATCGTGAATTGCAATTATTTTGACCGGGATAACTGTCATGTGAAATTTTCATACTGTCCCATGCCCGGTCATCGCTGTTAATGACAATAACAATGTGGTTGAAATCATAATAATCTATGAAGGTCATGATCATATTGTCCATTTAAAATCGGTCTCTGTCTTCATGGTCTCACACCATCAGGTAACATCAGCCAAAAACCCATAAACATTACATTAAAATTCAATTTGTGTCATGAAGATGGAAGAGGTGTTGGATGTTATTTTAATGATAAAACACCGCAGGAGGCAGTGAATATACACCCATATACACTGGATGTACTGCTTGTAAACAGAGTGAGGATGCATTCACAGCAGCATATACATGTCCGCATATACAGATACAGACTTTCTTCCCTTTTATTGATTGGCTGATTGATTGATTGCTTGTCTGGTACATATTGGTGTTCTGCCTGAATTTTCCAAGTGCACTGTTGAACAGCTGAGGAGAGCCCTGTAACCACAGAGCTGCTGTCAGTCCCAGAACCTCTGATCATTCACAGAGACACATAATGACTCTTATTCTTTCCTTTGATTTATATGTGCTGGAGAGGAAGCCTACCTTGGCTGAATAATGACCCTTTTAAAAAGTGAGATGGAGCCTGTAGCAGCCTTTATTCACGCCCAGATAGGTGCAGAAGTAAATTACATTTTCAGTCTTGATAAATTGTTTTCATAGACCAGTCAGAAAGCACCCATGGAAATCCTGCATGGGGTAGGGGGGGTGGGGGTGGCATGATGCATATTGCATATCCTCCATGGGTATGGCATTCTTTGTCACATATTTTAAAGTAGATCCGAGTAGGTGTTTTCAGCACAGCCTTCATTTCTCTTTAAATACCGGTTGTTGAGTCAGCAGTACATTGTAGGAGTATGCCAACAGTGCATGCTGTTAGAATTAGACATATCAGCTTCGTATATTGAGCCAGTAATGGGACATTATTAAAAACTGGCCAGTCAGTGTCATCCTCCTGCAATACGATATTCAGTCATATTCTGATTCTTGCTTTCAGTATTGTATTTGAATGAAATGAATACATAATCAAAATGCAGAATAAAATTAAATAAATAATAAAATTAATTGGAAAATTTTTAGAAACATGTCAGAGCAGCTCGGGAGGAAATGACACTTGTTTGGAGATAATAAATTTGTTCCAAATTTCTTTGAAACTAGTGATGTCAAGGGCCCTATCTTGTGCCACCCGCTATCCGCTGCCACGACCCGCTACCCGCAAATTGCGGATTTAGGAGCTTCCGCAATCCCTAAATGGTATCTTGCGTGACCCGCTACCCGCTATCCCGCTTAGCACAGGTTCCTCCCATAGCTACCTAATACAGGATGTAAAACTCCATAACTATATTTATTATACTGATTTTTTATTTATTAGTTGAACTGATCAGTAGTGTTTTTATGGTGATGATGATGATGATGATGATGATGATGATGATAATCATTATTATTATCATTATTATTCAGAAATTGCATCCTCCATTGTAAAACAGTATTGTAATCCAGAGTTTCTCCAGCCATTGAGTAGGCAGGGTGGGGTCCTGCCATCAAGAGCTGCTGATCTTAAAGATACTCTTCTACAGGTTTTCCCACCTTAACAAGACTTAAACTCTGTAGGAATCACTGAGTGCTTGTGGTTTTAAAGGGCAGAAAAATAGTCACATTTAAAGATTTTGAAATCTGGCACCAAGTAGTCTCTCAGCATTTTTAACTTAAAAGTGTTCAGTATCCATACAGGTCTTCAAACCTTCAAAGACCAGTCAAACCCTACATGCAATCTTTGCAGTAAAAATTGCAATTTCTATCATATTGTTGTCTGTAGAGCAGCCATGTACATCCTATTTAGTCATGACTGAGAGTTAAGGCCAAGACAAAGATTATGATTAATGTGTGCATGGGTATATTCACAAGTATCCAGTCTTCCTTGTCGAAATTTGATCCCAGGGCAAAAAAAAAAAAAAAAAAAAAAAAAAAACAGTCAAGGCTGTACTTAACTTTGGCCTTTTGTATGTCCTGATATCATGAAGCTTAGCTTGGATTAAAAAAAAAAAAATGATAGAGAGGGTGGTGTTTGTTCTGGGCATTGAGCTGAGCAGTGATGTGGTCTGAGCTAAGACTGACAGAGAGGAACAGGGTGAGGATGCAATGGGAGTGTGTGCTTTCTCCTGACAGCGTGTAGTGAAACATGATATCCCAAGGCTGTGGCCCTGCATATCTGGACCTCTGGGCCCAATTTTTGTGATGGAACATGGTGCGTGGTAAAGGCTCTGGACAGGTGAAGTAGTGTTTTCATCAGTTGCACACTGGTTTTTCCTTCACAAATGCCCATTTGGCAGGAGGAGAGATGTGGTAGGGGCAGTGTCAGTAACAATCAAGTGGCTCCACGCAGTTTTGATGTCAAGGATGCCCAGGGTTTTTGCTTACACTGCTTGCTTGCTCACACCAGGTCACTGATGCAAGGCTTAAAACACAGGGCATAGTCTATTCTGTGCTGTTTCATTGCTTAAGTTGCCAGTGTCACATGCACAGTCCCCTCTAAAATCACATAAACTTCAACCTATAGGCACATACGCATCAAAAATACAGTTTTAATGTGATTAAGCCAATATTACCTCTAAGATAGTGTTAAAAGACTGATCCTTACCAGCACTTGATGAGCAAGGACGCATGACGGCTTTCCCTTTCAGGTGACTAGATCCCTACAGCCATCTAGCACCAGGACAGTTATGGTCAGTCCATCTGCAACCTATAGTTTTAGAAATGTTGTGTGCATTTTTAAAGACCAGCCCAATTATGCACACTTCCTCCGATGTGGTTGCCATAATTAAACCTTTCATAACTTGCGCCAAGCTGTTGCAAAATAAGTACATAAACATCTGTGCTTTTGTGCACACTGCACACAAAAACAGTTGGTTATGAGTCAGGGGACAAGAGCACAGACGGTAACATTGTGGTGATCACTAAAATCCTCAGGACTGTCTGTTCCCACCATCATTGCTCCATATCCTCAACCAACACTGCAGCAACTGCACACATTGTCTCCTCTACATGGGAAAGGAGTAAGCCCTCAAGTATTGCATTTTTTAAACTGCAGTGGAAATAATCCTCCTGGTGTGACAAACAACATAATGTGATATCCTGTTTTTGGCATTTCTGCTTTATTTGACAGTGACAGTAGAGAGAGACAGGAAAGGCAGGGGAGAGAGAGGGGGTGACCTGCAGCAAAGGGCCTGAGGTCTGATTTGGGTTCAAATCAGACCTCCACCCCCCCCCCCCCCCCCCCCCCCCCCCCCCCCCCCCCCCCCAAAAAAAAAATTCTGATTACATTTGTGTGTTTCTTCTTGATGAAATTGCATATTGCTCTGATGTCCATCAATACAGAATTGAGAGTTTCCACAGGACACCAAAAAGCACAGTGTCTGTCCATGGGGTGCACCTCCCAGTCAAAATCAGTTTCCATATGGAAGAAGGCGATTTGGATTCTGCTCTTCATTATGAAGCTGTCAGTACATCATCATGGGGAGTGCTTTTGCTTTTGAAGGGGATTAATTAATGGAGCTGATTTGAATGTTAATGGCTGGTGCCAGCCCCTATATCACACCCACTGATAATATATTTCTCCTAATCAGACTCAGTGTTGCCCCCTCAACTGGATCAGCCCACCGCCGTTGAAGAATTTTTGACATCCATTTAGTTAAGCACCAGCTCCATACAGTAATTATCAGTGGTCAAAAAGTACAGTAAAAAATACATCTCTCATCCAATGGGATAATATGAGCAGTCCAACCTGGTTTATGCTGTTAGAATGTCAGCCGAGGACGGGTACAGTAAATTTAGCTAGTGATGTGTGCTATTGTATAGCAAGCATGGGTATCCAAAAACTGATGCAGAAAACAAATAAATGTGCAGGCTCAAGAAAACAAACAAACAAAACAAACAAAAAAAAACATAATGCTGAAAGCAGTGCCCAGCAACCCAAATCTGTTGGCCTGAACTTGGACAGTCGGTCTGCTCAAACTTCTCTCAGCTCTGATAGGGAGCAGCGGGAGCCTAACGTTACTTCGAGCAGCATCAACAGTTTAGCTGAAGTTCAGCTCTCATCTGCAGTCCTACCTGCACCTGATGACCTTGGCAAAGAGGCTGCAGCTCTGGAGCCTCGTATTAACCGTTGCCTACGCACAAAACAGGGCCTGGAAGAGGCATGTGCCACTTCCCATGAAAAGGTTGGGAGCTATAAAAACAAACTTGATGGGAGAATGTGCACACCTGTACAGACACTCTGACCCATGCACACAAACATTTTGGAGACGGGAGAAATTGGCGACACAGATGATGAGGTGGTGAACTGAAACCAGATTGTTGAAATTAAATGCGTGAGAGGAAGTATTATAAGCATAATGATTCCTCTCACACATTATATTCACTTCATATTACAGGTTACTCAAAGATCCACTTCATCATAAACATTCACACCAGCAGTGTTATTTGTGCTTGTGCCAGGGAGCCATAATTATTCCATCAGAACATTTCAATTGTAAAAGTTATAAGCCAGCTCAAATCAAATTCCTCTCAATGTTTCATCAGTGCTGTGTCACCATCACGTTCCCCATCCTCGGAGCACAGAGAGGGTGGGACTGTAGGTAACTAACTGATGAAATTATCATCATCAGCTGTAAATATCTTAAATTACATTATAGAGTATTAATGAATTGCAGAAAAAGCTTAAATAAAATTGTTAATATTGTGCATATGCACATTTTTAGTTTCCATACAGTTTTTGTATGAAACCGCTGCAGTGAACAGGACCGCTGTCAGGCTGATTTCTCCAGTCAGCTCACCTGGCATGTCGTTATCACCTGCATATGGATTTTGCAAATGAACAAAGTCTGGACATAGAGCCAGTGACAGATCTTGAACAATCGTAACACTTTGTATCCTCATTATTAGTCCTCATCATAAAGCGGGACAAGTTCAGCATCACAAAGCTGATGTAAATAATTTATTTTCACCTGCACTTCCATTTTCTGATGATACTCCAGGATGGGTGATACCACTGATTGACGCGGTCATTTTGGTAAAGTGTGAAGTAGCAGTCTGCTTGCTGTAAACTTAAATCCCGCGGTGACACTCCTGTCTAATGGCACATGACCGATGCACTGGCACTGCTGGAGGACCACTGGAATGGAAAGTGTGAGAGTGTTGTTTGGTGCAGTATTTCCCTCAACAGGTGAAATAGTGGCCTGTAGTCCAGTGTATCAGACACACCCGTCTCCCTCCTTATCTGGCACTGCTCCAGTAGTGTGTAGTTATTGTTGTCGGATGCTTGTCAATATCAGTGCCCAGTAAGGTTTTTCTTGTTGCTGTTTTTTTTTTTTTTTTTTTTTCAGACCATTTTATTTCTTACATCTGAGATTGTAGTAGTATATTACTTCTGCACTTAACTCAAGCAGATTTTTTCTGTGTTTGAAGAAATTTTATTGAATTATGTTACCTTTTTAGAACAAAATGACAGTGTTCAGTAAATACTATAAACTGCCAAAAAAAAAAAAAAAAAAAAAGAAAAAAAAAAAGCCTAATGTACACAGGTCTTATGAATTAGATCATTACAGATCTGTGCTGTCCAAATGCTGTTGAAAACTTTGATTTCACACTCCTCAAAAACTGTCACTTTTCTTGCCTTTTTTTAAAATTCTGTTTCTTTCAGATGAGTCGATTTTACTGTATCTTTATTATGTAAATCAGTTTGAATTGCCTATGTACAAAATGTGCCATATAAATAAAGCTTTATATAAATAAAGCTTCCATGTCTTGCCATGCATTATAACTGTGCTGTTTTCTCCCCAAAATGAGATGATTGGACAAACTCTTCAATATGGCTATCAGCATTCATGGGGGGTGTTTCTTGACCACATATGGCTAACTGTGGGCGTTCACAGAGCGGAAGTTGAGGTTCGTGCACATGCGCAGCATTGCTGGTATTTGTGACTGATTAAAGGGAATTGCGTGCTGATGTGTGTACACAGGATTGTATAAATCTGAATATTTTTTGGCCTACACACTCCTGTTCCTGTTTTGTGCTTATGTAACCTTTTAGTATGCACAGTTTTATAAATGAGGTGCCCGGTCTGTCTTAAGTAGTGCAAAGAGACAGTTCAAGAATGACTGCTGTCGGTCATTTCTGCCAGTTGGTACAAAGAAAGTTTGGAGAGAGTGATTCAGTGTTTTCACAGGCTGGATTTAGTAATTGGAAGCACGCTACAGACAAGGCTGGAGGAGCTACCTGGCATGCTAACAGTAAAGAACATCAAGCGTGTGTTTGGAAAGAGCACCAGATTCCACTGGCAGGGAGACTTCAACATTGGTTAATGCCGATCAGTTTGCTCATAACCGGCTTATGTGTCTGCAGTTGTGGACATTATTAAATTCCTTGCCTCAGATGAACTACCTTTAAGGGCAACCTTTGATTCAGTTAAGAGCTGTAGACATGACATTCAAAATGAGGTTGTAGAACTGAGGTTGTGACTGGAGAGATAGTCAAAGAGAGTCAGCGTTTACCATAAAGGTGGATGGAACAAAAGACCCAACAGGCTGTGAGGCAGTGGCCACCTTGACACTCTGTCTGTGATGTTGAAATTGTTTGACATCTTTACCAATTTCCTGGCAGAGATGGAATCCAGCAGAACTAACCGTGCTGATGTGAAAACTGAAGCCACTGAACTAGTCAAGGCATTACAGAGCCAACCTTTAAGTTGATTGCTAAAGTGATGTATAACATCTCCCACCCCCAAATATAGGCTGTTGCACGCTGAAAAAACAGATCTGATCACTGCTGTTCAGCTTATTCTAAATGCATCTGAAGGCACTGAAGATTTGCGATCTGATGCTGAATTTGAAAACCTGCAGCCTGCAAAGATGTGGATGCTCCTCCAAAATGAAAACAACTCACACCCAGGCCTCTACAAGACTGCATGGAGAGGACACTTGGTGAGCAAAAAGAGGACATAAAGCTGGAGTGTAAAAGGTTATCCTTTAACACAAGAGACTGTTCTTGGTGAAATGTCTGCACATTTTAACAAACATAACAACAAACTCACGGATGGCAAAGTGCTGTACAAACTCACTAAAACCCAAGCCACCGCTCTGAAGGCTCTGCCCACTGTCCTGACTGCAGTCACACACTGCACTGACATCTGGGGCCTCCACTGCAATGTGTGAAAACTCCTTTCCCACATTAAACAATGTGTTTTCTGGGAACAGATGCAGCATGGTAAACAAATGGAAAGCACAACTGGATCAGTTGGCCTTTGAAAGGTATTTAGGCAGCAATTTTCTAGGAGAATGGAAAGGCTGAGCTCTGCAAAGCGAGTGCAATTTTATTTACAACACCAGGTAAGCTAAAAACATATTTTTTACAGCTGTTTCTGTGTGGCTACAATTGACATTTTCCTATTCATGATAATCTGGCTGACCGTGATCCTGAATGGCCACGGTCCTGAGTGCTGAATTGTCACATTAGCCCTGAGCTGTCTCCAGACGGGGAAACATTAATTGGATGATGGTTTATGTCTGCCTTAGCATAAAAATATCTTTGGGGATTGCATGCCCTCTGATTGTATAATTGTGTGACTGACATGTAATAGTGCAGTATTTTTGCTAGTAGGCTTTTTGCTCAGGGAAAGTTGATGTGATATGATGTATTACTTAATGAGGAGATTCAGTCAAGTGACAGTTTTCGTGTTGATTATGTCCCAGGTGCATCTATCAGAATGGCTTCCTTCACTCACAGATACGGCATTGATTATGGAAGGGCTTTGTGTTGCATAGACTGTGCAAATGTATGGGAAATTACTGTTGGATGATCTCTAATCTGCAGTTGTGGATGTATGCTTTGATCCCTCAGAGAGAAAATTAGATGCAGATATATGTCTGTATGTGTTCTGCTCTTTTTTATTGGAAGGCTTACATATCTGTTCTGCGTTATTTGCTTGAACATGAAAGATGTCACATTAACTGTAATATTGACTTTGTAGTATATACAAATAATATTGTAGCCTACATATAAAGTAAGCCTCACTAATATAATATGTTATGTCACTTATTTACTGACCAGGGGACAACACTTATTAATAGCATATTTTTGTTAAAATGTGATTGCAGTTTATTTATATGACTGCCCTCCTTAGAATTTTGAATGCGTCCCTAAATCCTCTTCCCTGGAGCTGGGCCGGCTGCTAATCCCACCTTGTCTCCACCAGCGCCACATTGCACCTTTTGCCCTTTGACCACATGCCATTGACTGCACTTCGTACCATGCACCAGTGGGAGCCCTATAGCTCGTGAGTCCAAAGCTCAAAAGCTGACCAATACTTCTATGGTACAGCTTTAATGTCACAAACACTACACAAGCTTTAGGGGGTGCTGGGAATTAAGTCATTTGGTCCCTCCCCAGGGAGGTGCTCTGGTTAGCAGTTTCATTAGAACACTGAGTTTACATGAAGCAAGCTAGAATTGGACAAAAGATTGGATCCTATGTCACCTTGTGGGAGGTACCTGAGGCATTCAAGGGGTTTTTACCCTTTTAAACTGAGCGGTGGATGAAAGGTTTATTGGACCAGATTAAGGAGAGCTAAGACAAAAAAAATGAAATTCAATACATTTGAAACCTGCAAGCAAAATTCCATTCACTGGGTCACAGAAGTGCCTGTGTAACAAAGGAACCCCGCTGAGAGAGTGAGCACCAGGAGATAAAGATTGGTTTTCACCCCTGCCACGTTGCAGTCACAAAGATTGTAGTATACACATCTGGTTCAGTGTTGACTACTACAAAGTGAACATGGTGCAAACTGTGATGCCTTTCCAATTCCCAAAGTTGATGAACTCCTGGGTCAGTAACTGCTTGATTTCATTCAACACTGGAATTAACAATCCCATTCCCAGACTTCTCAGTTTCTACACCACTGCAGGGCTGCACATTGTGGTCAAAAACCATACTGCAATTATTTTGACAGATATTGAGATTGCGATAATATTTGTTATTTTAGTGGGAATAATCATAATTTTCATTTTAACTGGAAAAAATAAGTAAGAAGAGAATGATGTGATTTTTGCTTAGATATGCACCAAACCAACATTTTTTTTTTTTTTTTTTCATGTCAGGAGAATATGATTTGCAGGCCAGGGCATCTCTGTAGCTCTACAATACTTAAAATCAAGGGCTGACATTGCTTGGATGACAAATATCAGTAACTCTTAAAGTAAAGTCCCATATGTCCCATTAGGATATGTGTAAAATATTCAGTGTAATCTTAAAATGTAAGTTTATTGCACCCTTTCATACAGGAAAGAACTAATGTCACTGGAAAACCGAGACTGTATTGCTGCCCTGCTGGCAACTAGGGCCTAGGAATGCCTATGCATGTATCTGTATGTCCAACACCTAACTTTGAGGTAATATATTGTGAGGTCTACTGGGACGTGCAATTTTGTGAGCACATTCATGCTCCTAAGAGAGTGAACCCTGTCGGTTTTGGTGAATTCGTGACCTTTACCTCCAGTGCTACCATCAGGAACAGCCAACCATTTTCACAGCGGCCATTTTAACATGAAATAGCAGGTAAACACAGGTGTTACTTAGGGCATTAATTAAGGTTCTGTTCAATTTAAGTGCAGCAGAGCCTTTCCAGCCAGCCAGCATTAACAATAGCAGGGCTCTGGCTCTGTTAGACCTAAATTTAATGAATCCTTAATTAATATAATTAGTTGCTTTTGTGTTTACCTGCTATTTAATACTGTGAAAAGGTTTATTATAGCTTGTACAGTATCTCAATATCTACTGGAAGGATTTACATTTCGTGGGCACATTCACGCCCCACAGATGATGAGCCTTGTCAGTGTTGGTGAGCTGATGACCTTTCCTCTAGCGCGACCTTAAGGCCAAAAAATTGACTTGTAATAAATGTTATGGATGGGTTTTCAAGTAATTTGCTGAGCATACTCATGTTTCTACTTTCTTTCTACTGTTGCTGCTGGAACACCAGAATTTCCCTGGTTGGGATCAATAAAGTATATCTGTCTATCTATCTATCTATCTATCTATCTATGTTTCCCAGAGAATAAACCCTATCAATTTTGGTGTGAGATCATCACCTTCCCTGGAGCATCACCCAAAATATCAAACTTGTTAAATTTGTTATTTCAGAATCTATTGGACAGATTGCTGTGAGATCTGGTGAGAACATTCATGCTCCACACAAGATGAGCCCCCTTAATTTTGGTGACCTTGTGACCTCTCCTCATTCCAAATGTCAAATTTGCACAAGATGTCACTAAATTTTGTTAGCAGATTTTCATGTCATTTGGTGAATGCATTCATGCTCCATAAAGGAAGATTCCTCTTGATTTTAATGACCCCATTACTTCTATCCGCTAGTGCCACACTTAGCCAAAATGCCAATTTGATATCTCAAACTGTATTAGGTGGAATGCCATGAAATTTGGGAAGCAGATTGAGCACATTCTCCTGCTACCTGCATACCCCTGACAAGCTGTGCCGGTCTGCTGTTGACACGGTGCCCACCAGTTTAATTTTGCAGATGTTAGATATCAGTGTGAAAATGCATCATTCCCCAGAGGTCCATTAAATTTTACCCAGCAGTGCACAAGATATTGAGCATGAAGTTTAGGGCCCTGTTAGCCTGTTGGGTGCTGTGGTGAGACAATCAGGTTGATACCCTGGCATCCATCATTCCTCTAAGTTTCATCCATAATGCACCAGCAGAGGCCAGGAGTTGCATGTGACCGAAGGACAGATGGACAGATGGACAGAGCTCAGGCGAGTCGTTACTCTTGGGGGAAATGAACTCCTCTACATGGCAATTAAATAATAGGCTCTGATGACAGCAACACTAATCCATTCTAAGCAAAATTTCTTGTTTTTGTCTTTGTTTTGTTTTGTTTTGTTTTGTTTTTTACCTGTATCTGTGTGTGTGTGTTTGTGTGTGTGTGTGTGTGTGTGTGTGTGTGTGTGTGTGTGTGTGTGTGTGTGTGTGTGTGTGTATTTGTGTGTGTGTGTGTCTCAGTACTGCCTTCACTGGTTCTGTAGGGCAAATTGCCCTCACTTGATGGTGAAATTGTCAGTTGTCAGAGATGTCAGTACGAGAGTTACTCATAACAGCAGAAACTGCCAACATGGTGGCATCCATGACAGGAGACACACACTATGTGGTGCTAAGGGAAATAACAACAACAACAACAACAATAACAATAGTAATAATAATAATAAGTACAAATAATAAGTTACAAAGTGTTTTATGAAACAAGAAATAAAAATGGTTTAGACAATTTAACAACAATGGTAAAGCAATTTAAAGTAGTTTATAGTAGATTAGACAACATTTGGTGGGAAATATAAATCCAAAGGTGCTGCATATGAGGAAGAGTAAAAAAAAAAAAAAAAAAAAATACTGCAAAATAAATAAAATAATCAATACTGATAGTAAATAAATAGTAATAAAATATAAACAAGGTGAACAACAAAATCAGACCACAGACCTAGAGAAATTTTGTTTTTAGGGAAAGGTCATGAGGTCACCATGTGTTAAAATAGCTCATTCTAAACCTATGAAACACTTTGTTTCATGTGAGATGTACATTATTTAAAACACTGTCATGCAGTTTATTATAGATTTTATATTTGAACTACTTTTATTGTGCAACAATTATCAGTTATCCTTTTACATTTCTGTACTGTATTTAGTATTGCATAAACTGATTTCTGATGATAATGATGGTTTCCAGAGAGAGCATGATGGTCTGCAATATGAATCACTGTGTGAGACTTAAATGCTAAACTAGGAGGCTCTGCCTGCAATACAAAACATTTGTGTGTGTGCGCGCGCATGTGCATGCTTATGTGTGTGTTCAAGAAAGTGATTGACAGGAGGCTCTGTGGCCCCAGACCAGTATGCAGCAATAATTTTGAAACGTTACCTGTCACCACACACTGTCACCAGAGGCAATAAAAGTCACTCCTAGATCTCTTTATTAGCAGGTAGGGAGTGGGAAGATGAGGGCTAGGACTGAAGAAGCTAGGGAAGAAAGAGGATACAGATAAAAATGACAGAAAGGGTGTGAAGTGCACAGGAATGACAGCTGAGCAGGGATATGAAAACAGCAGTTATGTAACAAGGTGTCTTTACCATTGCATCCAGCTCAATCTGTTCCACTTTTTGGCCGTGAAATGAGCACAAGCCCTCATCCTGGACTTGAAACGAAGGGGAAATACCGTCCTACCTCTAAATGTTAACAGCTTCGTCTATACTGCAATGGACAGTTGATTTACTGTCTCATGCTCTGAGGTGTTACTGTTGCTCTCTGAAACAGCAATCTTATCCAACACTGACATGGGGCTCCGGGAGCGGCATGGAATAACATTTAGCCACAACATCCACAGAATGGCCACAGCTGACATTCCCCATACATCTCTCACACAGCAAGTTCAGACAGCAGCACAGCATTACCCCTGTTTCACCTCCTTCATACAGTCTGATTAAAAATGTCACTCCACACAAGGTATCTACTGCAGTCAAATTTGACCCAGTTCACAGTACAACAAAAACTTTGACTCCACTTGGTTCACGCTGTCAGACGATACCTGAAGCAGGCTTTTTACAGGCTGAGAATGAAACGTTTTGGTCAGCACTCCAATCATGCCTGCAAAAGCTGCAGTACTGAACTTTTTCTTTGAGACAGTTGCAGTTAACACCGCCCTCCCACACTTCAGATGGTCAGGTTCCCACCCCGGCACTTGTCACTCATCTTTATGAGCTGTCTGCTTTGAACTGTTATCCGCAAAGCCGCAACAGAGTGCAGACAATATTCAGTAAACAAAGCAATGCTGTTGTTCATCTTGCTTTTGAAATGGTCCTCACAGTTAGCTCCTTTTTCATTGACTGTGCACCCCCACTGTTACTATTAGCATGACTTGCATGCTAACATGAACATATATGCCCCTAGAGAAATGTTGTCATGCATGTTACTTATAAAGTCAAAAAGGAATCAGACTTATATAGTCACCTCTGGTTATGATGATATATGTGTGGTACATATAAGTGTAACTAATATAATGTATGTGTGTACATGAAAGCAACATATCATCCTTATGTGGTCATGTATGTGCACCTATATGTCCTATAGGCCAATATACACTCAGTGTCCACTTTATCAGGTCCACCTGTCCAGTCTAAAGCAGTTCAGGTCTGCAGCTCTGCCATAAATTCTACCTTTTAACAAAGTTTATTATGTTCAGTTTGTGTTGACATTGTGCAGAATGTGTCAATTTTTGTGTTTACTACTGAGGTTGTAGTTTGCAGAGATCTTGTACTGGACTGCATTATATTGAGAGGTGTTTCTAATTTTTTTGTCCTCCCTATTTTTATACATGAGGGGGGACAGAATATTGGAAACATCTCTCAATTAAAATGCAGTCCAGTCCAACAGCAGCACTAACTATGAGCTCAATGCCAAACATAGAAGTGAATGAACACCTCTGTTACTGTGACAACAAGACAAGCTGAGCATTATAGGCAGCAGGAGAGGAAACTTTATGGCACAACAGCTGGACTGGATTGTATTAGTTTGAGCAGGGGGACCGAATATAATGGCCACTGATTGTATATGTGCATCCTATATATTATGAATATATGGTGATGCACACATTTCTAATATATAGGATGCATGATATTGGATTTTTTGTCAATAATATGATATACCGATATTTTCAAACTCTTTTGGCCATTTGCTGATGCCGATACTGATATATGCACACATTTTTTTCACCTAATTGCAGACATCATCACATCTCTCCTGTAGCAGAATTAAGATATGAATTAAAATATTATTATGCCTACTCTTACTGGGATTGCCCTCTGGCAGATGCAGACATAAAATACAATGCTTTTCATAATGTACACATTCACAGGACTAAATAAGAAAACTATTTCAACTTAGGTTATGTAGATCATGTCATATTTATTTTTATTAGGATTTTTTTTTTTTTTTTGCTTATACCTATGACATATCAGCATTATTGTGCATCCCCAGTAATATGTTTCAGACATACTGTTAATGTTTGTATGAAAATGTACAAAATTTGAATAGTTTCATATATACCATATATGGAAATCCCTCACATGCGCATATATTACATTTCCATATGGGTGGTGTCACTGTGATAGCCCACAATATTCCCAACATCAGTGAAAAGGCATTTTCAGGCCAGCGGGGGCTGAGTTAATAGTTACCAACTTAACCAATTACAGTAATCAGATTACTTTGTCACATGTCACATGTAATATGTATGCTGGAAATTCAACCGTACTGCTGTGTTATTGTTGTGCCTGGCACCTGGTGGAACAGGAAATGGGGTCCGTTCAGCAACTCGAGCCTCGTACCATCTACTCTTTCCAAGTTTGGTGTGTTTTTGTAACAACAGAGAATAAATGGATTCAAAGCACATTATCTGGATTCAGGCCGCCTTGTTTTTTATTCATTACTTGTGCATTTGCTGTCAACAAACACTGAAAATATTTGGTGAGCCTCAGTTGTTCCAGTAAATTGAACTGAAAGTTTTCTTGCCTGTAATGATTTTTGAGTTGATGGCACACTCAGTTAAGGCTTTGTTTCTCAGCAGCAGCGATGACATCACTAAATTACAGATTTAAAAAGCACGCTTTAAAGTGGGTACTTTAAAAGTCCTCCAATGAATTACTTTTAATAAAGGGTAGCTTAGTAAAATGACTAATTGCTATTTAGGAGTGGCAATAGTAAAGTAAATAGTCACTCTCAAAATATGACAAACGAAATATTATGTTTGACCTTTACTGACATATTATTATCATAAAGTTGCATGTTTGCTGCTTTAAGCTCAAAGAGCAATTTAAAAGCTCCTGGACATAACAGGGCCAGTTGGTCATTTCCACTTGTCCGATGTGAAAGGGACAGGAAGGTGCATTATAATAGATGTGAGCAGTTCAGGAGAAAAGCAGCCTCTTTGTTGTCACTGTGGAGGTGGAGGCTGTAATTTATTTTTGCTCTGTGTCATAGGCCATCTAAGGCCAGACACTGATTATAAAACTGAGAATAGCACATTGTCTGGTTGTGTTAAATGAGAAGATGTGTCATGTAGCTCAAGCAACTCAAACAATTATTGCGACTGCATATGGAGAGGAAAGTTTTACATGCAGTTTCACTGTGGCGTGAAGAGGAGAAATTGGTTTTTAAGGCTCTTTTTAAGTGGTTCAAGCAGTTTTTGAAACCTCTTTGAAGCTCAAGGCGGCTCTACATTTCCCCACTTGACTAGTCTCTCAAGCTGCAAAAAATACCGGTGTATTCTTCCAAAGGTTATACTTGCATTATTGTTCACATTGCAATAATGGAGTGGCTTATGACTGTGTCTTCACAAAAATGAAATGCTGATGTATTCTGGGGCGGAGGTGTGTGTGCGTGCGTGTGTGTGTGTGTGTGTGTGGGTGTGTGGGTGTGTGTGGTGGGGGGGGGGTGCTAGAAAGAGGCATGAATTTAGCTGACCAGCTGTTTGAAGTGGGCAAGTGTCTTGGCTCCCTCAGGTACAATTAAAATGTGTAAACACAACCACACCAGACGCAGTAAGCAAATAATCCATCTTGACTGCATGAAATGAGACTGCAGTTTTGACGGGGCTGTCTGGTCCCTAAAGGAATACCTACATCTGCACAATTCAACCCAGACTGCATGGAAATATATGACGAGCACTTTCAGTCTGCCCCATAACAAAGTATAAATCAATCTTGCATACAGTAGGGTGAAGTAAAGAGTGTGATAGAGCTGTTTTACAGTAGAATGCACCGTGATTATGTAACAGCAGTTAAGCTGCACTGCCTAACATGACCACAAGGGGGCAAACTCACTGGTTTACCACTGACCCCCTGACAGCCAGTAGGGTTTAATAATGGGTGACACCAGTGATATTGAGAAAGTGAAGGTAAACAAGCCCATTTAAGTACAATAATACAACCTCTTAAGTCTTCTGGCAACCATTAAGGCCTTGGCATCCCAACAAATAGTTTTTTTCCCATCTCTATCATGCACAAAAGGCACACACAGATGCATATACACAAACGGTTGCGAGTACACAAACATACACACTTGTACATTTTGCGAGGTGCCATCTGGGGAGTGAGATCACCCTGTGATAGAGCTGAATGATTGCTTACTGCGCCATTTGGGAGGAATGATTAATTGCTCTCCTCTGTTAAAGCAACTCCTAAAGAGAACACTGCACACCAATTTTCTGCAAGAGGAAAAACAAACAAAAAATTCATTAATTCATGTCTGGCTATCACAAGTGTCTCACGCACACATACACACACACACACAGATACACACACTGCACACAAACACACACATTCACTTGCTGGCATAATACATTAAGGAATGAGACAGGTCTATTACTGGCAGGCTCATTCTGTTTGTTTCTTCTACTGTAGGCCAATCAAAGTCAATGTTTTTGTCCTCCATATAACCTCAGAGTTATGCAAGCCTCACAGTTTGGAGTTAACACAGCAGGCTTACAGAGGCATACCAGTGATTTTGAATGTTTGGCCCATTTACTACAATGGGCCAAACACCCACATTTTACATTGCAACAAACCTTTTTTCAAATCATGTAGGGGTACTAAAGATTTCACAACATATCATTAAAATCCCTCGATTTCCAAATTTCAATTGAATAAAAGTCTTTGTGACTGTCAGCAAAAAAATGCCTCCATACGGTGTTTGCATAGCAGCTTGTTATGACCTACATGTTACAGTGATCTCTAGTGGCCCTGTAAAGAACAACACTGTGTCGTATTAAGGGACTGACAAAGTCTGAGCAGGGGAGGTGTTGGGTTGGTGGCCCGAGTTTAACTCCAAGCTAGAGCAGGGTTTGTTTTTAGATAGCTAACGTTAGCTGGCTAACGTTTCAGAACCTTAAGTGTGACCCTTTCCTAACCTTAACCATTACAACAAACCTTTCCTTAACCTTCACAATAATTTTTTGCAAACCTTAACTAAGTGTTTTCGGTGGCAAGTCACTAGCTAGCTTGCTCAGGAAACGGTCCTCTGCATTGTATGTGCCACAAATTTAGGAAATGCTCCTATCGCTTGTATTAAGGACGCTTGTGTGGGTCATATTAGAGGGTTGGAACAATCAACCTATATGTGGTAGTATGAGTTAGTGTCTTTCCTCTCATATATACTCATTCAGAGAGTGCACTACTACTTAATATCACTCTATCAATACACTGCTCTTTAAACTATAGGTTTTCAAAGTGGAGGAACCCCCAGAGGTCCTTGAGTGCATCCATGGAGGGATGCAGTGAAATGAGGAATGGTTGAATTTCACTATAATTTAATTCATATGTTATCATACAAAAAAAAATGTCACCACAATGAATCTATTTGTCAGTGTTCAAGTACGATGTGTAAACACTTTAACACACAAACCAAACTGTCTTTTCAGGGTCGTTAGGTCAAAATCACTTGGAATAGGGGTCTGCAATGTAATGACAGTTAATTTGGGGGTCCAAGTTAAACAACAAGATGAGATTTGTACTGACCCAGAGTCAGTACAAAATGATCATATAATACGTGCAGGGGTTGATAGTATTTGTTGATCAATAGCAGTGACGCACTTGGCCAGCTGCTGTGATTTTCAGACTTTCCCACACACCTGATGGCATTTTCAGCTGCTTTTAATCTGTGCTGTAGTGAGCTAGCTCACTCCTCTCTGTGGTGAAGAAGTGACTATATCATTTGTGTTAATCACAGCAGGCCACTATTGCTCAAAGGGATGGGATGAGCTGGATGCGGGTGAGTGGGGGTGTGTTGTTATACTAGATAGTTGTGTAAGAGGACATAAAAGTTTCAATTACCAGAGGTAACCAATCAAGATCAATAAAGGTTAATGAAAGTCACAGATTCTATACTTTAAGGCATATACATTATATGGACAAAAGTATTGGACTGCTTCCACATTACACCTACAGGAGCTTCTCTGACCTCCCATTCTAAATCCATAGACATTAATATGGAGTTGGTCCCTTTGCAGCTAGAACAGCTTCCACTCTTCTGGGAGGCTTTCTACCAGATTTTGGAGTGTGTCTGTGGGAATTTTGGCCCGTTCATCCAGAAGAGCATTTGTGAGGTCAGACACTGATGTTGGACCAGAGGGCCCGGCTCACAATCTCTGTTCTAGTTCATCCCAAAGGTGTTGGATGGGGTTGAGGTCAGGGCTCTGTGCGTTTCCACCGCTCCAGAGTCCAGTGGCTGTGTGCTTTACACCGCTCCATCTGACGCTTGGCGTTGTGCTCGGTGATGTAAGGCATGCAGCTCCTCGGCCATGGAAACCCATGCCATGAAGCTCCCGGCTCAGTTTCTGTGCTGATGTTGATGCCAGAGGAGGTTTGGAGCTCTGTAGTTATTGAGTTAGCAGAGTGTTGGCTACTTTTACGCACTATGAGCCTCAGCGCTTGGAGACCCCGCTCTGTGACTTTACGTGGTGCTGCCCCCTGGTGGCTGAGTTGCTGTGGTTCCTAAACACTTCCACTTTGCAATAATCCCACTTCCAGCTGATGGTGGAATATCTAGGAGGGAAGAAGCTTCACCAGCTGACTTGTTGCAGCGGTGGCTTCCTATTACATTACTATTACAGCAGCACGCTGGAATTCAGTGAGCTCTTTAGAATCAGCCATTCTGTCACGAATGTTTGTAAAGGCAGACTGCATGGCTAGCTGCTGGATTTTATACACCTGTGGCAACGGGACTGAATGAAACGCCTGAATTCAGTGGTTTAGAGCTGTGGCCCAGTACTTTTGTCCATATTGTGTATGTCAAACTCAAGGAGATGACTTTAGATTTTCTATCAACTCCAGCCTGGCTCTATATCACCCACAACATGGCTATTATAAACCCCAACATGCACTGCAACATCTTTCGCTATCAACACATCAAACATCTGCGTGCTCCCACCCTTTCCTTCTCCTGATAAGCCCATCAGCAGCTCAGCAGATCACTTGTATCAAGACAGTTACGAGGTAGCAAGCTCACTAACAAGCCAGTCAAAAGCAATGTCAAAACACAAAGTAGAAAACAGACGCTTTCCAGACAGGTGGGAGGTCAAGTACCTGTTTGCTTGCTATAAAGATACACCTGTCTCTCTCATTTCTGGAGCTGATGTGGCCAGAATGAAAGAATATAACCTTAGCAGACATTATGACACAGTTATTGTTATATATTGTTATGCTGTTTTGTTTTGTTTTTGCATTTGTTTTTTTTTTTTTTCTAATCCTGCCTGTATTTTGGTAATTTGACTTTCGAAGTACTTTGGTATATTTTGACCAAATGACTCATGCAGTTGAACATGACAATACTAGTTTGATTTCTAGTTGGATTTATACAGTAAAAACATGTATGACTGTAGATTTCTATTTCTAATATCAGTTATCTGGTCATTTTTGATTCCATGTGATGGAGGCATTGTCATTTGAAAGGATTCAGGTTAGGCTTGCAGACACAACGTGGAAGAAAAATGGAATGATGCAATGGACTCTTTTCATCTCATATTCCACTCTGATTGTTTTAGGGGAAGAATGAGTCATGTAAAGTTCATATTTGCTTATGAATCATTATTTTTACACAAGATATATTTTCATCAAAAGAATATTTTGATTGAAAACATTCAATAAATATAGGCCCTGTTTGGCTCTCAAATTGCCCCCCTTCGTGATTGAGTTCCAAACCCCTGCTTTAAGGCATGCAGCAAAATTCTTCAGCATTCAAAGAATAAATGAAGAGAGATTTAACCATGAATAGAGGTATTGAGTAGTGGAATGAAAGCACTCTCCATCTCTCTCCCTCAGGAAAGTTTTTCTGGAAAGTTTGGTGTTTCTCAGCGTGGTGCCTCTGAATATTATATTCTCTAACCACCGCAATGCACTCATTGCAGTTTAAACACATTGGTTTGGCATTTGCAGATGGCGGTAAAATAAACAAGCATTTGCCGGTCCAGGCAGGGTAACGGTTTTCATTATCAATTTTACATTTCAGGGGTGACAGAGACATATTGTCGGTAGAGCACTTTCCAGTTAAAATAGTTAAATTGCTATTAAAATAGCTTATTTAATTCAGTCTCACTGGGCCTCTCGGAAGTCACTTGTGGGCTGGATTGAATAGGCCGGCTGTACACATCCTCCCCATGTACAGTATGTCCCCTTGTTAGGAAGGGGGACGTGAAAAAAAGGAGCATTTGGACTGAGGAAAGTGCTCTGGTCTTACAATGCTGCTTTGATTACACTGAATAGTCAGTTTCTCAGGATGCTACAAACAGTATTGATGAACGTACTGAAGTGGTGTGTGATTATATTTCCTTTTGTTCTGATTGTGTTATTCCCACCAAGGAAATTAGATTTTCTCCTAACAATAAACCCTGGATTTCTAAAGAATTAAAGATCCATCTCTATAATAAGAAAAAGGCATTTAGGGACCACAGACCTGATGATTTGAAGGAAATAAATAAGGTAGTGAGGTCAGAAATTAAAAAAAGAGAGAAACTGAAGTACAAGGAAAAGATTGAGATCGAGACACAACTTGGTAGCAAGTAATCTAAGGGCGGTTTGGCAAGGAATGAAAACAATGACAGGGTCACAGGGGAGACATATTGTGAGTGTTCATCTTAATGGTTGTAGTTCCATTATGCTGATGAATTAAATTTGTATACAAGGTTTGACAACCAGGATTCCACTTGTGAAATTTGTAGCTTGTAGGGGGAAGACAAGGTCTTGTCGGGCTATGAATATTGATGTACAGAGTGTTAGGAGACTCTTTAAAGTCAATGTCAAGAAAAGCTCAGGCCCATGGTGACAGGCTATTGAAAACCTACACTGTGTGGCATTTTTGCTAAGTCTCTCGAGCTTCACATCGTCCCAAAGATCTGGAAACACTCCACAATAGTCACTGTTGCTAAGGTCAGGTCACCTAAGGTGCTGAATGAGCTCAGTGCTGTCACCCTTACGTCCTCCGTGCTTTGAGAAATTTATAAGGGCAGAAGTTCTTCGGCAGACTGCGACCTGCTTAGATCCCTTACAGTTTGCATACAGGGTTGGCACAGGTGTGGAGGATGCCACTTTAAAATAAATCTTCTGCTTGATCATCTTGAATTACCAGGAGTTTATGATAGACCTTTATCCGCTGATTTCTCTTCGGTGTTCAACGCAGTCCAGCCACATCTCCTGGCAGAGGAACTCTTGTCTGCTTTTACATTAGACTGCAACATTACAGGCTGGACACTTGGCTTTTTAACTACAAGGTTACAGTACGTAAGAGTTCTTGACACACTGAAAAAAAATGCAGATAATGCAGTGATTGTTAGCCTTTTGAGAGATCAGGAAGTGGAGCGTTTGTTAGTGACTCTGTGTCTTGGTGCCATCAGTCTGGAAAGTCTACCCACTTATGCAGAATTTAACTCTATTATCACTAACCACTGTGTTTCTAATTGTAACTGTTTTAATTGAAGTCCAGGCGCATTTCTAATTTTGCATAAGCCAGTTTTATAACTTTATTTATTAACGTGTATTATGTGTATTTCCCTTTCTTCTGTTTATTATGTGTATTTCCTGTCATTATAATGTATGAGGTATATCCTATTTGTTGTTGATGTATTTTAAAGTGTATCTCGGCGGCATTGTAAAAGAGGGAAACCTCAACTGTCTTCCAAGAATAAATAAAGGTTTCAATCAATCAATCAATCAATCAATCAATCAATCAATCAGTCATTCCTTCACTTTAAAGCCACTAAAACATTGGACATGCACCTGGCCCATCATCAGCTCATATGGAAGATTCTGTGGTTGGGAAGTGTCACTGATAGCAAGCTCTGTTTGAACCTAATGTTGACTGTGTTGGAGGTCCAAATGCGACTTCATTTTCTTCAGACGATGAATTCCTTTAATGTTTGCACATTAATGATTTCACTCCTTTATCACAGTTTTATTGAATCTGTTTTAACCTTTTGTACCTTTTGCCATGGTACAGAAATATCAACCTGTCCAGCAAAAAACAGTCAAGGTGCATGTGGCAGATAAAATCATTGTCAGTCAGTCAGTCTCAGCTCTCTGACATTTACAATTGGACAGTCCAAAAGAATTAAATCGTCCATGTCTCCTGTAGCCACTGGCATGGTCACTCATGCCTTGGTTGTTACTGACTTCATTCATGTGCCGAGTGTATGTATTGAATGGATTACTGTTGCTGCTGAGGTTGTCATTACAGTATTTTGACTGTGACAGTTTTTACCTCACTGTGAATCCAATTTCCTGCCCCTTCAGGGACAATAAAGGTAAAGAAAGAAACAGGAACAAACTTCAATTAAATAAATAAATAAAAGAATAAAGGGGAATAATAGCTTAACAAAATGATTCAAAGTTAAGTAAACAGCCAAAATCAATCAGTTAAAAATATCCACTGTGAAAAAACATATTCATAGATTAATATTTTGCATATAAAATAAGTCAAAAAACAAGACAAAAAAAAAAAAAAAAAAAACAAGGAACGCAGAGCTGATCTATAAACGCTTTTCGCAACGGGAAATTAGCTTACGGGTCAAACTTGGAAGATCTGTTTCATTTGTAGTAAATATGGTTATATTGGTAAAAGCTCATACTTTTACTTTATGAACTATAAGCACTGGCCCAGCAGTTGTAGCTAGTACAAAAAAAAAAAACAACACATTATCCATATAGTTGAATTTGCTGACTGTCCAGCACTTCCCTGCTCATCCTTTCTATCCTTGTGAGGACATTTGGTGTTCATAAGACCAAAAATATAAGTACACACACACACAGACACACACACACATGCAGTTATACAATCAGGTCATGGTTTCCACTCCATGCCCAGCCAAAGTAGGAGGAGGAGGAGCGGGAAGCCGAGGATATAGAGAAGTAAGAGGAGCTGGGCTTGTGGGGTGGGGCTCAGAGAGGATGGGAGGGGCTCTTGGACGGCGGTGAGACCTGAGACAAGGTACTGACAGGGCGGGTGAGCAGGGTGTTGGAGAGGGGGGAGGGGACGATATGTGGGTCACTTTCCACAGGGGAGGAAAGCTTGAGCTCATGGTGCCGGACAGGTGGAAACAATTTCCTGGTAGACGTCCTCCATATTGGTTTCTCTGCCCCAGCATCTGTTTCCCAGTCTGAGTGCAGGAGGAGGAGAGCGCTCTGCTTCTCCTTACAGTAAACACCCTCACATCCCCAGTGGTGTGCATGGACACTTTGAGTCAGCTGTGCTAAGTAACATGCATGGATTAATCACTTGATGAGGGGGACTCTTAACTTTAATGCATGAAAATGTGGCCTCCCCACTCAGATATTAAGACATGAAGATAAGCAGTGGAGGGGCACTCAGGTGCATGAACAGCAGAGGATACAGACCAAATGATAAACAGAGCTACATGCAGCCCAGGGCGTCACCCACATGAGCTCTTCAGGGCTGATGCTGATGTTTAATTAAAGCTTACAAAATCAAAGCTACAGACTAAAGCTGCCGGTCAACAGTATTTTTTTCTAAGTATCAATTCAATTTGAACACACTGGTGCTCCAAAATTCTAAAAAATCAAGTTTAAGTTTCATATTTTCCTTTAGCCTCCTGAGACCCAGCCTATTCAATGATGTCCTCTATAGTGGACATCAATTGATCGTCTATATCCTTTTACTCATTTGAGCTACCCTATCATTTGAGCTACCTGGTGTACTGTAAAGAGGAGATCCAGGCCTTTCCAATGATATCTCATGTGATAAGGTGGGATGAGGGGAACACCCACTTTCTATTGAGCCAAAATGGCAGCTGCAGAAAAACGCACGTTGTGAAAAAAGAAACAGGAAGTCAAATATTGTTAAGCTATTGGTTTTTACTTATGAAAATTATATATTTTCCTGTTAATGGCATTGATTGTCTGTAATTGATTATCTGTGGTTATTTCATTGGTTTTTTTATTTAAATTTAAAATGATCTGTTTTTTACAGTAAAATCCACCACAGTGGACGTATACTGTAAAATGTAAAATAAAAATATTTTTGTGAAATTCTAAATTGTGGGTTTTTGTTTTAACTCTAAATAGACAAGAAATCACAAAAAAAGTTAAATTGGAAGACACTTTTTTTCTTCGGGTCTTAGGAGGTTAGGTGGATTTTTATCATTTTATCATTTTTTGCCTTTGATTTTATCGTGACTCTTCAATGCATCTTGACTGTTGATCATGTTATGGTTCTGTGGTTTATGGACTTTTGGACTTTTTGTGTTTTGACTATGTGTTGGACGGTGTGTGTCTTACATCATAGTCTCTCGTGCTCGTTTTTCTTCCCGGCTCTTGTCAGCTTATTCATCCCCCACACCTGCCCTGCACTGTTTCGCTGGCCCTGTCCTTGTGTTGCCTGTCCTCGTCGTGTCCCTGCCCTTTCTCCCGCTCTCTCTGGTTTGCTCATTAGTTCACTCAGTGTCTAAGTCTTGCTGGGAGTTCAGGTCTTTGTTGGCTCATTGTGTGTTCAGTTATGCGTGCCTGTTTCACAGGTCTCTGTGTTGTTGAGCTCTGAGTTCCTGTGTGTGTAACCGGCCTTTAGTTCATATGAAATATGCTCACCTCTGCGAGCCCGCCTGGTCTCCTTGGTTGGTGTCTCTGACCCTGCTCCGCTCCACGTAACAGGCTGTTATTCCATGAATTCATTTGATTGTAAATGTGTTGACGGTGATAGTAAGCTTTAAATAAAAATAAAAAATAAACTGAATGTGTCATCATTTAAATTGCATTTATCCATCATATGAGGAGTGGATGACTGTCTAGCCATACTGAATTTCTAATTAAAAGCTAATATAACTGTATAACTCATACCAACGTTTAGACATACCCACACAAAGATACTCTTTTGCTGGCAGTTACACTCAGCTTCGGCTGACTGTTCACACATGCACACACACACACACACACACACACACACACACACACACACACACATACACATATATACACATGCCAGTTAGTGGCATCCTGGCAACAATATCCTTGCGTTAGTATCTGGTTTCATTTGAGGCCAATTTCCTCACTCATTATCAAGATCACATTTTGACCGTGGCCAGCTGTCGGGTGTGTGTGTGTGTGTGTGTGTGGACAACGATGTGGGTGTACGTACTGTAGGCCTTTTTGAGTCGCCTCCAAAAATAGAGTGAGAAAGGCTGCATCATAGGCAGCAAAGCAGTCAGGCTTGCATTTAGCAGAGATCACAAAGTCCCCAGTGAGATTGCCCTCTAGCTTGCAAAAGTTTTATTTATTTATTTTATTTTATTTTATTTTACCTTTGGTTGGAAGAGCAGCTGCCATCCAGCAATTTGCACTAAGTGAATGTCACAATCCCTCCACAAAATCAAAGACCTGTCACAGTGTTTGACAGGCAGTGGGCCAAATCTTGATGCCTTCAATGTCGCTTTCAAAAAGGCCACCACTGTCTGGGGACTGTGTGTGTGTGTGTGTGTGTGTATGTGTGTGTGTGTGTGTGTGTGTGTGCATGCGTGCGTGCATGTGTGTGTCAGTCCAGTTGTACAGGAATCTTACGCAACCTGTCAGCCTCCATTACCTGTCAGGGAATAATTTGGAAAATGCAGAAATGTTGAGAGTCAGTTTTATTTCACCTTCTTAATAAAATTTCACCTTCTTAATAAACTGACATTTGTTTTCACTTTTTTTTTTTTTTTAAATTAAGATTGTTAATTTTATGGCAATTTTCTAGAAATTTAAATATATATTTTGAAAGATTTTCTTGTTTTTGAATTGTTATATTCAATTCAATCGTTTACTAATTTTCTGGGGTTTTTTTATAATTTTCAATTAGTTTTCTTTTTCCTTCCTTTTTTAAACTATTTTTTCCTTAATTTTCTTGTACTTTTAAACTAATTTCTTGCTAATTTTGGATCATTTGCTCCTAATTTGCCTATCACCCTTTTTCCCATGTTCTTGAAAGAAATCAAGTGAATTTGAAAGTGAAAAAAAAAAAAAAAGGCAAACTAACCCACATGAAGAAATGTAGTTGATGGAAGCGTTTCCATGACAGCTCCAAGGGAGTGTTTCCAAGAAAGCGGAGGGGTCTTTCTGGAGATATGAACTTGGTACGTATAAACAGGGAGAGGAGGCAGGGGGAAAAGAGGAGGAAGAGATGGGAAACAGCAAGGATGAGGATCATGAGGAGGAGCGGGAAGAGGAGAATTATGAGGGGGCAGAGGAAAGGGGAAGGAGGAGTGGAGGCAGGAGAGGATGAGGAGAAAGGGGAGGGGAAGATGCGAAGAAAGAAAAAGAGGAATGAGGCGATGAGGAAGAGGAGAAGGAGAAGTTGAACTTTGCTTAATCCAAACAAACCAGAGATGTCGAACACATTACTTCATGTGATTTCTCCGAGGAAAGAGCCGCCAGCTACCTGGCCTTGATGCACGGCACACGTTCTATAGGGTGAGCTACCACAGCACCCCTCATGTTTGTATATTTATGTTAATATAAAAAAATGTAGATGTAAAAATTCAACCATTGACAGAAATTGCACACTCCCCTTTCAGAAGGTGTTAAACCACAAGACTGTCATTAGACACTCTGCAGTGTTGGGATTAATACGTTACTGTAATTAGATTTCTTTTCCTGGTAGCACAGTAACATTTTAATTATGTTTAAATGTTTAGGAATCATGTTACAGTCACTTTTGTAATAATAAATTTAACATGGTAAAAAAGACATCAAACAAGAGATCAAAATCGCTCTTGCCCGCTTGCTTTCATATTGTCCGGTGCAGCAGGTTGCATCAGTAAACAGCCAGTAAGCCATACAATAAATCACTGAAACGTATGTATGTATGTATGATACTCAACCAGAAAACTATGGGACAATTAAGAGAAACCATACACATGCTCATGCTGTCAAACATGGTCACTCACACACACACACACACACACACACACACACAGAGAGAGAGAGAGAGAGAGAGAGAGAGAGAGAGAGAGAGGGAACAGTGAGAAAGTTCAGTGCAGTAAGGTGAATAATCAGCTGTGATGATGATCTGTAAGTGGGGGCAAGACTTTCTCTCAAGGTAATTTGCTTTAAAAGGAGATGTGAAGTTGAAATATAATATACCAGGAGACAGTGAAGACAGTTAAATCTGATTATTATTCATGGAGATAATTCTACAGGGGCAATGGGGTGATTTCAACAAATGAAACAAAAACAATCAAAACAGTAAAACCATCATTGGCAGGCAGTTTAAGTCAGAGTAACACATTATTTTCATATTGCAACCATAAGATTATGTGTGTGCATGTGCGCGCACGCGTGTGTGTGTGTTTGTGTGTTAAAGATAAGTCTATCATTTCAGCATCAGTAGACCACTAATGCATCATGGTTGGATTCAGAGTTAAATCTGCTGGATTATTTAAAGGGATAGTCTGCCCATTTTGAGAAATGTATTTTTGCTGTATAGGACAGTAGTGGTGCTATCTTCCTCTCATTGTTACTGAGCGCTGGAAGCCAGCTGGATGCTCCAAATGCTAACTGTTAGCCTCCTGCCATATGCATATGAAATGGATAAACGATCCCTTTAATTGTGTCTATTACACAAGAAACTCCAAATAACTCCACCGGCCTCAGGTGTTCGTATCAGGTGTAATTTCATGTGCCTCTCCCAGGTGTGGCACCCTCAGAGACGGACACCACCTCTGACAGACTGAAATTTATCACTGTGGTTAACCCCCCACCTGTGCAAGGCAGCAAGGACAGGGAGGGGAAAGAAAGAGAGGAGAAAAAAAAGGGAAAGAGGGAAGCGGGGGGAAGAGTGGGTTATTCAGTGAAGGATAAAAGCTTTTGTGATTTCCACTCGGGGTCAAAGTGGAAATTAGTGTGACCTTTGGGTTGCCGCAGACATCATATCTAACCCGCAGTATTGTCCACGTTCACGTGGGTCTGGCCGAGGGGGCGAGGGGAGAGGAGGCAGAGAGAGAGGCAGAGACAGTGACCTTTCCCTTCGTCCTCTCACACCAGAGCTGTTGTGTTGGCGTCGGCTTCCCAGCCAGGCAGCCAGATGGCCATTCATCATCTCAGCCCGTCTGCTAGTACAACACACAACATCTTAGCTTCATTTATTCAGAGTAGCATTAGTCTGCTGACCAATATGGCCTTTTGGAAGCTGATGCCCATACTTTAGGATTAAAGCTGCACAGCTTACTCAAACTGAGGTTTTCTTGGAAGGAGGCTATCGTGAAATTAAACTTGGATGATTGTCATGAATGTGTTAAAAAGCAATCCGTATTTCCTCATCCTTTTAAGTGAATAAAGTAGCCCAAGTACTAAAGTTTAAAGCAACAACATGTCTTGAATAGACAGTGACATAATGGGAGAGATGATTACAATTAATTGGGTGGGGGATTAACACTATTTTAAATTCAGACCACAAAATGCTGGATGTTCCTAACAAAGATGTGCAAAAAGCTGCACAGTTTAAACTACACCACACAGGTAATGAGTGGTAGTGTATGGAGCTGTTCCATCTTATGTCATGGTGTTTACACAGTTAAGAGATCACCTTTTTGTTTTATGGTAATGTTCAGAGATGTTCAGAGACCTGTGTATGTGACAGGAAAACCACATCCAGGCTGCGCTTGTTTGTTACAGCAGTTTGAACTACAGCTGAGCTGTTTCACATGCTCACGTGCCCGCCGCCACGTGAGCGTGCACGCTCACTGGACAGCAGCAACAAACACTTTCAACAAGCTGGAGGTGGAGGAAGGTCTGCAACCCCACACGTAGTGATAACAGGAATCCAGTGTGTTCATTATAGTTATATATACACTACTCACAAAAAGTTAGGGATATTTGGCTTTTGGGTGAAATTTATGGAAAATGTAAAAAGTTCACACTACAGTGATATTATATCATGAAAGTAGGGCATTTAAGTAGAAGCATGCACTGGTGATTTCCTCATCTCAAACAATTTCTTGAAACAAAAGCCAACAACAGTGGTGGATATACCACAACAAAAAATGTCAGTGTCAATAACTTGTCATGTGCCCTTGAGCATCAATTACAGCTTGACGACGTCTCATGCTGTTCACAAGTCGACTTATTGTCTGCTGAGGCATGGCATCCCACTCTTCTTGAAGGGCGGCCCTCAGGACATTGAGGTTCTGGGGTACAGAGCTCCAAGCCTCTACACGGCGACTCAGCTGATCCCATAGGTTTTCTATGGGATTCAGGTCTGAGGAAGTGCAGGCCACTCCATTTGAGGTACCCCAGTCTCCAGCAGCCGTTCCCTAATGATACGACCTCGATGAGCTGGAGCATCAAACACCTGATGTGAATTTTGCCGTTAAACTCCTTGTTAGAGAACAGCAACTTGTGCAAAATAGTTACCACATGCCTGAAAATAAATACAGGACAACTTTGTTGCCTCTTTTTGGAAATAAAAAACTATTTTTCTCCCTGTACTAGGCTAATCAATAAGCAGGGATACATTTTAGCACAGCAGAAATACTATACAGCCTTTTCACACAGCTTTATCAAGCGAACCCTTAGTCTAATAAGTTTAATAATATCATTATATCATACGGACCTATGTCACTCACTGCTTAGCCAACACTGTTAGCTCATTAATGTTAGAATAGTCAGCCAAGTTGTGACAGCATTAGGCAACTCAAAAAGCTTATGCTCTGCTGTCGTATGAAACTATTGTCATTAACTGAATGAATCATCCTTCATCATCTGCTCCTCTTCCTCCTCCTCTGCCTGGCCACGGCCGGCCACCTCTGCTCCTTCCTCCTGTTACCACATAATGAAGGCGACGTTGAACACTACAGCTGCAGCCCCCGCAGTAGACATATATATGTTTTTTGCATTTTGTAGCAATCACTTCTAGATTTTTCAGTGTTTTTGGCCTGCAGTTTCTCTGCACCCCCTTTCTTTTATTTTTGCTCCTCCATCTCGACATTGACAGACACCCTCCTTCAGTTGGGCTCAAGAAGGCCAGTCTGTTTTTTTTTTTAAGTAAAAAATGTAATATTAAAATTATATCAGCCCACAGGAAAAATGCCCAGCATGCCTAATTACCCTTCCAGCCTTGTCTATCACTGACAAACTGAAAAAAATCAGTCAGTATGATGACTGACACTAAACGACAACTAAAGCTGACATTTTCATGGTTTCAGGGCCTGTCTCTTCACAGATGATCGTCACTGGATTGATATGACAGGTGCTGACTAATCGTGCGGAGAAGCCACAGTGTTTTTGCCCTCAGAGTTGGTGGAGGTGAAAACACTGAGCTCACCTGAGCAGTTGTGACTGCTCACTGACGCTGTGCTCCTTTGAGTATATGTAAATACCCAATGTTGAAATTCCTTTGAACATATTGTTCATTTTTTTCCAGCTCATCTCTTCAGTCAGTGCCAAAGCACAATGAACACGCAATACATTCACGAAATGCAAATCCACAAATTAAGTATTACATTTATGTCTGAATGTGCCTTTGCTCTTAAGGCATCAAGTCAGAATTTAAGAAATTGTAATGAAATTTAAGACATTTTGAAAATTAAAAATCGAATGTGAGACTTTTTAAGGATCCACAGAGTTCCTGGAGATGAGACAGTAGTGATTAGGCCTTTACTGCGGTAACAGTGTCACCTGCAAATGGCAAGTCACATCTGTGTATTGATATAAAACACAACAATGAAGGGACTTCAGGAGATAATAAAAAAAAACAAACAAAAAAAAAACATCAAATTTCAAATCCCACTGGTAGACGCTTTAATGATAATTTAACATACCTTAATAGTGTCCAACACCAAAGTGGATCATACTGGGTTTTTTCCATGTAAAATCACAATCATTATTTATTATGTTACAAAAAAAAATTACAGTAGACTTGAAATATATAATTTGTTCCAATTATTCAGATTCTTGCTCAGAATTGTCTTATGAATATTGGACAAAAAAGTATGACAGTACAAGTATAGGGTGACTACTACACATATCAACAACAGACAAATGGTTAAATCCCTGTATATCAACACATTATTGTATTTACTTATCAACATTTCCAAAGTTATAACCAAATCAGCACCATAAAATACACTGAGTGGCAGTTTATGTACCACACAAACATATGTGCAACTAAAAAAAAAAGTACAGTACAGGAATATTTAAGCATATTTGCACTACATTAGCAAAAACAAAAAACAAAACAAAAACAAACAAACCAACCAAAAAAAAAAGGAGCAGTTCAACAACAACAATAAAAGATTCACTGATAAAAAGCTATGTCATTAAATAATCCTAAAACACAAACAACAACATGACCACTGTTACACTGACAACAGGAACGTCACTGACACCAAGCTGAATTCCACAGTAGTGAAATAGGTCATAAGATAGCACCATTCAATCCCTCGGCAAAGACTGAGGCCTCTACTGTAAACACAGACACACACAAACACATATGCATACACACACACATACACACACACACTCACACACGCGAAATCCAGGATATGAGATCCATGACACAGAGGCACATACATTAGCACGCGCACACAGAAAACGGGGTGACTAAAGAGAACGCGAAAAGGGGAAGAGGAAATGAAAAGGGTTTGACTGATATTAGTTCATAAAAGCCAAAAGCGACATTTTTGTATTGATGCTATTGACAGATGATGACTGATACTCGGCGACTGTCATTTCTGATTACATGTAGGCCAAAACAGTCAAACGGTGAAGAAGCCTCTGAAACAGCAACAGACCATCACAGACACTAAAACTCTCCGCTGAAACCCAGGATGATAATCATAGTAATATATTAATGTATACTTGTGGAATTGGGCTAAAATCTCACGTTACAGCTAGGAATAATTCATAATCTTAATTTTCTGGTTATCCATTGTCCTGATGTGACTGACCAGTCCCAGCTCATGATGCCTAAGTGCCACGGTTTTCATGGGTTCTATGTAGATCAGGGGTGTCAAACTGGTGCCATGGAGGGCCAAGAGGCTGCAGGTTTTCATTCCAACCAAAACCTCCACCAGGTGATTTCACTGATCACCCTACCTCCAAACTAGTCCAGTAATTTTCGGCCAAAATTGGGGTCAACCTAGGACAAATTGCAAGAGAAGCAAATTCAACTGATTTTGTATCCTCAGTTTGTCCTGAGTGAGGGGAAAAAAGTCCCAAGAAATCCCATTGGTGGAAAGTTTTGAAAATCACCTATTTATGACCACATATTGCCAAAAAACACTGTTTTTAACACACAGGGGAAAGGGGTTCAAAATCTTACTTTCAGATATCACTATAAAAATTCACAAGTTGATTACACACACAAAGACAAGAAAAAAAGTCAATTACAAGTTCTTTGAATGATTCTGTTTACACATGCATATCACACATTATCTGATTTGATATGCGCTAATAAGGAATATAAGGAATAAATGCCAGAACAGACATTTAAACAGTGAATTAAAAGGTTACTATATATATAGTAACCTTTTAATTCACTGTTTAATTTTTTTTTTTTCCCTCACTCAGGACATACTGAGGATACAAAATTAGTTGAGTTTTTTTCTCTTGCAATTTGTCCTAGGTTTTTTCATAAAATGACTGGACTAAACAGAGAGGCGGGACTAATCAGTGAAATCACCTGGTGGAGTTGTTGGTTGGAATGAAAACCTGCAGCCTCTTGGCCCTCCAAGGCACCAGTTTGACACCTGTGATGTAGATCATCATCATCTGGGTAACACCTTTCTCACCGCAGCCATTTTGACATGAACCAGCAGGTAAACACAGATGTTGATGACATTACTGAGGGCTCTGCTCTGTTGTCCAGGTGCTGCTCATGCTGCCTACCTGGAGAAGCTTGTTACACCTACATGGGGCAGAGCTTTAGTTACTGTTACGAGCAACACCTGTGTTTGCCTGTCAGAAAGGCTGCTGTGAAAGAGGTGTGTTAGTTACCACATCAGTGTAAATACTAGGCGGATACTGCACTTTGCTATCATATGAATGCACATTAAATTTATTTTGTAGTAACCAAATCAGCACTGGAATTGAGACCGTTCTTGGGACATTTTCGTAGTGCGCTACAAGACCCCATGCGGTGCTGTCGCCTCTTCAATTTCGCACATTCACAAATTGGAATGAATGCTCGCGTCAGCCGTGGGGAACCTGATCTCGCCGTATCTCCGCTCTCTCCAGCTGCTGGCTTTGGAAGCAGCTCAACACGAGCCGGTGCAGCGGGCCAACTGAGTTTAAAGGGAGCGTCCGCTCAATGGCAGATACACATATCGCCAAACTGTGATATTCAACACATTCCAGGACAATTTTGTAATTTTTCATTTAATTAATTTATTTTTTTTTATTATTTTTGGTGCACCCACTGTCCCTCAACTGGTCTAATTCCACTTACGTTGGTGATATCTTTTACTTCCCAGAATGCATTTTAACAACCCTCAAGGAAGGGATATGAATTTCCTTCCTTGCAACTGAGGGTGGCTGTATGAGTGTATAAATAGCTTGAACCTTGTAATTAAGGTTGTATTTGCCAGTGACGGTGCCCCCGCCTTGCAGCTCAAAACATCTTAAGACTGCAGTGCATTCTGGTCTATTGAAGCTGCTGTGGGGAAGAATTCTGCATCTTTGCCTCGGGTACGATGAATTCCTCTGAGTGTAGGGAGAAGCCTTTACTCTTTGACTGAGGGACTGACACCAAAAGCTGACATTTACCGATTATGCTTAGATTATTATTATCAATGACTTAGTAATTAAAAAGGATGATGGCAGTGATTGTGAATGTTTGGCCCGTAGACGACCAGCAGCAGTAATCAGCTGTACCATAAAGAGGTGGACACTGACTAGCAGTTCTTTGCTGGCTGCACACATCAGTCCAACCCTGAAAATGACATGTTCTTAACAGCTGTCACCCTCAGCCGGGCTGAATGGCTGTGACTGACCTGTGACTGACGGGCTGCCTGAGGGACCGCTGCAAGTCCACATCTCTAATGCTGCACCCAACTGTACCAGTCAAAGCAAAGTGCGACCCTTTACACCATCCAGAGAGCCGTTCACACGCAACGGCTGTGCCAGCGTGTGTCTCTCGGCATGTGTGTGTGTGTGTGTGCCCTCTTATTTAATGTGGGAACACTGGTGGTGGTCTGATTGTGTTTGATTGAGTTGCCGGTGCTCTGAGAGGTGTGTTTGTTTTCTCAGCCTAAGTCTCCGGGCAGCGCGGGACCCTTATCAGTTCTTATCCCTGAGTCAGGGCTCCCTCTGTTCAGCCCGGGTGGTCTCACCGGGCCCCGGAGAGCCACACCAGTAAACACTCACACACACACACACACACACACACACATTTAGCCAGTGCTAGTTAGGCTCCATTGTTGGGCAGTATGAAGAAAATGCAGAAAATGTCAAACCTCCCAAACACAAATGACTACCAGTCCACTGATCACATGAGTACAAAGAGAAACATTTGACCTGTAACTCAATAGTCAACCGTCTTAGTGTGAAAAGTTGAATGTTGGCTGTGAATGAATATGTTTTTTTTTTTTTTTTTTTATAGCAATGTTACACTTAATTGGGGATGGAACAAAACATCGATAACGTGATATACTGCAATAATTCCTCTTGTGATACATGATTGATACACCTGTGCCAAATATGGATATTTGAGTTTCAAATTTAATTATCAGCACACACAGTTAGCACAGATGCACACTTGAGTACTTGCGCCCTGCCTTTAGGTATTTGACAACAAGTCCTCCAACCCATACGAGCACGCAGGTTATTTGTTCCAACCTCTTGATACGACCAGCAGGAGCGTTTCCTAAATTAGTAGCACATCTCTCAGGAGCATCTAGAATGCGACCCAAGGGAACGTTCACTCTCGTCTGCAAGCCAGAAAACGACGGCAAGCTAGTGAATATTAGCAAGTTACCTCACTCGCCGGCTAGGCACTCAAAATACGTGGTTAGGGTTAGGGTCAAGGTTTAGGTTCGAAAACGTTAGCTAATGTTCACTAATATTAGGTAGCTAAAAACAAACACCGCTCTTGCTTGACACGGGATTTGAGCTCAGATCAGCTGAGTGACAGTCATGCTGATTGACTAATTCAACCCCCCCCCCCCCCCCCCCCCCCCCCTCCCCAGCCTCCTTACGCAGAATTTTTCTCTCACGCAACACCACACCACAGTGGTGTTATTTACAGGACCACTAGAGGACGCTTAACTTCAGAAATGTAACCAGAGGGCACAATAAGCTGCTTATGGGGTTGTTTTTTTTACTGGAGGACAGTCTGGAACTGTTCTGTCACACATGCTGCAGTCACTGTGCATATTAAAACACTGAAAAACATGATTGCTTCCTGCTTACTGACTAATTATTTTGCTCATTTTTTCTTCCTCAGTTCCAGATATCATGATGTATCACAGCTTATCTCACAATTTATCGCATTTCACAGAATAGTCTGTATCATGACACCATCATTACCGTGGGCAAAATATCATGATGATATCGTATCACCAGCTACCCGGCTGATTCCCACCCCAAATTTTAAGTGTCACTTCTGGGATGGCTTGTGCTATTGGGACAGGACATGGTTTTGGAACTTTATGAGTTCCAAAATATTTTTTATAAAAACCAACTCTTCTTTATTCAGCAGCGACTTAACAAAAAAAGAAGTGAAAGTTGTGTTATGGTGAAACTAACTTTACCTATAATTCCTGACACCCTGGCTGTGAATTTTCACACAGCTCCCATAGTCATTTTCTAGCCTGCAAATGAATTTAGATGAAAAACCTGAGCTGCTATGCCTCAGGCGGAATGAATCAGGTAGGACCTGATCAAAACAAGATGAGACAGTAAAATAGAAAATATATATATAATGTGAAAGACTTTAAAACATTCAGAGTAATTGAGGGGAACTTGATTTATCAGACAGTGGTCAGCCTTGAAAGCAGCGCCTGAATGATAAGTGGACATCAAAGGTGCAACACTTGACTCGTGGACTATCTTCTAGTTGTATTGAGAACTATCTAATTAATACAGCTGTATTTGAAATTTAACTCTAAACCATATCTTAGCTAGAGTTTTTCACACAACTTCTACAATCCTTCTCTCTAAGGCAGTACATTTTACATGAAGTCACATGATGAGAGAACACACTTCTGGTTTCTGTATTTCATTCAGTTTGCAGAGACTTCTTTTAGGGTTGTACATTTAGAGTTAAATTTTACATTTCGGATCTGCTGCTTGTGTTATGAGCCATCCAGACCTCTGCTTACTGAGCCACGGGTCAAAACAAAACATGGTGCGGCAGCTTTAAGTTTCTGCGCACCGCATATGATCTGAATTTTCACAGAGCCGGGGACTCGTTGACCTCTCACCACTGTGTTTCACTATTTTCTAAATTACACTGATTGGTCCATGGGGGAACAATTTACAATTTACTTGTTTGTTTGTCACATATTTCAGACACCACTGGTTTGATTCTGAGAAAATGTTGGTGAATGAGGCGTCTCTGTCCCACATAATAAAAAATACAAGGTGGCATATTTAAAGTGATCTAGAAGGGGGACTATGGAAAGAGAGCCAGTGGGGATTTAAACTTCATAAATTCCATATTAATCACTTTCAGCTTTGAGTCACTGCATTCAATTTCCATTTGTCCTGACAGATTACATTTTTGAATTAATTTATCAAGAAAATTATTTGTTAAATGGGACATTTCAACATGAGCATGATATATTCAAATTTATGCAATTCAAATGCAGCCTCTGCTGATACTAATTTGTTCTCGCATAGGATTTCATCATTCACAGGGTGACCTTGTCAAGATCATGTTGCTGCAAAAGCTAATACATGTACATAAAACTGTGGAAAGAGTCTGGTAAGCTGGTGCAACATGCACATTGGGATCTAAATCTCAGAGGGTAGGGGCGCTTCTCCATTACATACAATCTGCTCTACTCACTTTTGGTACCAGTTTCTTTTCAAGGTTTCATTTTCCACTGCAGATAGTTCCTGCTCATAGTGAAGCCTCGTCGGTCACATGTGGGCATGTTGAGTAAATTTTCCTCCCTTTTCTACCAGGGCCCAAAACGAGTGTTTTAATTTTAAGAAATTAAAAAGACCAATGCAAAATGGCTGCTTCACATGAACAATATCAGTGTAAATAAGAGATTTGCTATATGATTTTAACATGGATAGATTATCAGTTATGTTGTTATGTTAAGTTTTGTGAATCTCACTTTTTGTATTTCCTGATCGTAAGCAGCGACCGGCAGGGCTTCACTATCAGTGGGGCCTCGCAGTTCAGTTTCTCTCTGACCAATCAATGATCTGCAGCATTTCATGTTTCATTTTAGTATTGGCTCAGCTCGCTTGGAACCTCGACAGAGGTGGTTCCGGAAGTAGCTTCCAGTGCCAGATATTATACCAAACTTTTGCCTAATGGAAAAGCAAAAAAGGTGGGTAGAGCCGAGGCAAGTAGATACCAAGTACTGAAGAAGGGCCCTAAGTCACTAAGTCACTCAGATGGTTCCAAAGACATAGAGAAAAAAATGACTGCTGCATGATACATAGATGCAGCTAATGCTTATCAGGAAGCCACATTTGGTAAGCCAGCAGAATTTCATAGAATAGACTCCGGTCTCAGGGTCAACAAGTCATTCTGAATGAGTATGACTCTTGAACCCAATGGACAGATCTTTACATGTTCCTTGCTTGAACCCAAGAAGCACAGAATTTTTACATAATGGTATTTGCCACAGTCAATTTAAAAGACCAATTTTCTGCCATCTTATTAAGAAAAAGGTAAACGCTACACCAAAATCAGTCTTGCAACATTAACTGATGTCTCATAAAGTCAAAAAGAGGCCGAAATAAGTGACCATTTCTTAGGCCAATTCAAGAACATCCTTATCAATGACTGTCAGACATGATGATGGAATGCAGCATGAGAAAACTAATTTGGTGTTCTGATCGTATAAAAAGTAGTAGAGTTTTGGATTAGATTATCTGATATCATCTTGATGTCCATTTAATTCAGGTTTATGTGCGCTCGCCTGCTTGTCTCTTAGATATATGTTACTTATGACAACTTCCAAGCATCTGTCCTTTGCTTTCCTGAGATTTCCTCAACAAGTTTCTTTAAAAATGCTCTTGGCCAGTCTGACTCCTGCTGGTTGGTCTGTGCACCTTTTCAGTGCAGGGGACGGGGTATAGGGTATGGGGTAAGCTAGAAGTTCTGTGTACCTTAAATTCTCTCATAGACCTTTTCTACAAACAAGGAACTGGTCCCGCCCTGGCTGGCAAACCTAATTTTGAAACTTTCTGAGCATTCCAGCAAAAAAATGATAACCAAGCTGGAACCAAAAAACTAGTAGGACCTGAGGTGGGAAACGTGATGACAACAAGAGTGGGACTGTATTATTTTACGGGGAAAGCTGGAGATGACAGAAAAATCAAAGAATGTGCTGGTCTGCAGAGGAAACAAAACTAGTCCTTTCAATTTATACATGTCCTGAATTTCAGGAAAAGATGGAAGGGAGTACTAGAAAAAGCAAAATGTATTTCCAAATTGCTTAGGAGTTAGCAAAGGTTTGTCAGATCCCAGGATAAAAAATAATCAATAAGTAAAAAAAAAAGCTCACCAAAGTGGTGAGTGAAAGATTTTTAAGTCAATCAGCTGAACTGCAACTCAATGGAAAAGGACCAAAACCATGAAAGCGTACCCTTAGAGTGTAGTTTTATGCTAGAACCAGGCTCTGCTACATGAGCTGTCCAAGGCCGTCCAACAGGCCTGTGGATTAGTGGGTCTCCTGTCATTAGCTTGGTTGTTTCACTGTAATTCTAAAGTATTCTATCATGGCTCCTGGTCAATACTTATCATTACCAACTATAACATACTTAATTAATAGTTAAGTATAGTAATTCAACTTATATAATTACATTATACTACTTATTTGAAATTGCAACAATCAGCTATAATACAGTACAATAGAGCAAAACATAAAAGAAGAGAATAGTCAAGGAGGATGGGGGAGGAGACAAGGTCTGGCTAGATGATGCTCCCATGTTATCTGCTAGACTCGCCAGATAAAGTGTACTTCATCATCTAGCACTCATTTTGAATCATTCTGTGCAACAAAGCCACCCAGACTGGCTTTTTTAAAGGCTCCTCAGAAAGTCACATGCTTTTTTTTTTTTTTCTTTTTTTTTTTTGGTGTACAGCAAAAGAAATATTGAACATTTTCAAGTCTTCATCAAAACTAGAAGCTTATGACCCCACTTAAAATGTACACTCATTTGCTCGCTTGCCTTATTCTTTTGTAAATACAAAAAGTTCCATCAGTAATAGTAATTGCTTTTGATAACAACATTGAACAATAGTAAAAACATTTACAAAAGGGAGCACTATTTGGAGGAAACGTGGGTGCATTTGGTCATTAGCTCTTGTGCAGTATTTTGTTGGCATAAAAGTCCCTACAGGTTTCACAGCAGCGCTGGTACCACCTCATGTCCTGACAGAGATTCTTCTCCCGGATCACCCGGCAGTACACCGTCCACTGGTCCCCCATGCATTTGTAGGTCAGAGCAGCTGCAGGGGCAACAGGACAGAGGCATGGCATTACAAGAGGCATCAGGGAGGGCTTTCAGGTGACTTGGAGTTGCCCTCTGGTTTGCTTGTTGAATACAAACCAGTTAGACCTCTAAGATCATCAGGCAGTGGTCTCCTAGAGGCACCAAGGATAAAGCCCAAATCTTGTGGGTGCATTTTGTCACTAACAACCTGTCTGATCATCTAAGATCTGATTTTAAAAATGGTCTTAAACCTTTTTGTTTTTCTCAATTTTGATTATTGCTTAATGTTTGTGTGTGTGCGTGTGTGTGTGTGTGTGTGTGTGTGTGTGTGTGTGTGTGTGTGTGTTGGAGGGGGTTAGGGTTAGGGTTAGATTAGAGTTAGGGTTTCCATAATTCTCTTGCTCCAAAATACACTGTGGTGCAGCAAGCTATGGATTACATCTTCCTGAAATAAAGCCTTGCCTGGTGAATGTGTACCAAATCAGACAAGGGCACCCACAGTTTTCAATGGGAGTTTGAAATGACGCTCTCTCCACAGAAAAGTCTCACCTAGCCGGGGGGAGGTGATGGTGTTCACGTTGATTTTCTCGTTACAGGTGCCATGGTGACAAGGTCGGTAGGTTGGGGGTCTTAACGTGGCTGGGCAGTCATTACCATGACGACCAGTCACCTTGTGCATACACTGGACCACTCGGGATTGCAGGCCCTTCCCACATGATGATGAGCACTGGAAAGAGTCAATGAAAAGTTTCAGTTCTCTAGGCTGAAGCCAGAAGGAATCAAAGGTGGCTTGTGGGCTGAAATAAAGGGTTTCATTTGATAACACTTTGTTTTTTCCCTCAGTGATCCACCTTACAATAACTTATAATTCTACGCATAGCAATATTTACAAAGAAAAAATGCCTTAAGGTAAATAATAACTTTTTAACATGTTATGGTTTTGATATTTTCACATAATCTACTGCATTTTCCTGTCTGCAATTAAACCGTATGAATAGGTGTTGGTTTATTCCACTGAATAATCTTTACAAACTGACTTTGGAACAAAGAGCTTTTCAAATGAAGAATATTTGTTCTTTTGTGTTTGAGTGTTTCTATTAAGAACAAACTGAATCAATACAGAAACGTTACAAGCAGAACAAGAATTTATTATGTTAGGCCATCTGCAAATTGCCTCAAATAGCATCCTGGAACATCTTGACAGTGTGATTGTACACTACTGGGTCATCTCTATGCCATGCAGAAGCAGGCAATTAAAGGGATAGTTCATCCATGTTGGAAAATGTGGTATTATTTCACTTCCCCCAGCAAACATTTAAAAATAACCACCATAAAACCATTAAACCTTCTCTGAGTGGACTAAGGCACTTATTTTTAAGAATTATAGCTGGGGGGAAACAGGGTAACATATTTGGGGCATCCAGCAGTAACACTTCATATTAAGGTCCTAGTAATAAGTGGCAGTTAATGGCTTTATAAGTCCTTAGAATATATAAGAGTAGGAATAATAGCTTCATAAACATATTTATTGTTATAAGATATTTATAAGCATTATGCTTTTTGCAGCTCCCACATCTGGAATGAGCACTATATGTCATCAAGGTTAAGCATAATTAACTGTTAGTAAGTGTATAATAAAAGATTTATTAACTTTGTTTGCAGTTCCCATATTTAAAGTAAGAGCATTGTTTATTAAGGTTAATAAATCCTTTATTATACACTTATTAACAGTTAACTATGCTTTTCGCAGCTTACACAACTGGAATGAGCACTACACGTGCTCAAGGTCAAGCACAGTTAAATCTAACATTTCCCTAACCTTGATTAAGAGGTTTTGTTGCTGAAACCTAACCATGTGACACTGAGGCCAGTGTAGCTCATCCCAATGCCAAAGCTTGTCTTTGACAACCTTTGACTTCTAAAGGCCTTGTTACCTTATTATTACACTTATTACAAGAACCTTAATAGAAAGTGTTACCCTCCAGCCAGTATCCAGCACAGCTGGGGGGGAAGTGAAAACAATAGTGAAATAAGTGAGAGTGAAATATGACAGAATCACACCATTGTGTTTGTTATTTCAGCATCACATTTCATACACTTCCTCTAATTTGTAATCAGTATTTTGTCAGGCTGCTTTTTCTCCTTAGGAAATAAAATCACATTTGTCAAAATGGGTGAACTATCCCTTCAAGGAATCCATTTGCTATTGGATTATATAATCTTTGGTTTGGTTGTTTTCCACATTAGTGCAACAATTTGCTTTAATTAGCAGCACATGGAGTGAAGTTCTTGCTTTGTTTGGCTCCTTCCATTGACTTTGCATGCTTTTGCACTGTATCATGTTTTTTGTGTTGAATATAAGTTGAGGATTCCTCTCATCAGTTTCATTGTCAGTGGTGCAAATATGCAGATGGCTAACTCCAGCACTAGCCCTATAGAACAGTGCTCACACCCACACAGCATATGAGATGCCCTGATGCAATATGTAACAATATCATGGTACAAGAAAACCAATAGCTTGATGGACCGTGGTGTGCATAATGTAATTCATTAGGCTTTTCTGACTGACAGCTGAAATACAAAGCACCAATAACATTGTGATATGTGAGCCTTTACCCTGCACCCACGCCTTAGCTTCTAATATCTCATAACTTAGTCTAGGCTGATTGGCACTCCATTAAAACCCATCAGAGTGCTGGCCTGACTGAGTGAGTACAGGCAGTTACCCAATATCATCCAGTGTGGGGAATAATATTACAGTGGGATAAAATGAACATCAGGTCAAAAAACAAACAAATCTCATCTAATCATGTGCATTACTGGGGAGAGAGTGGCATCAGGTGAGAGGGGGTGGGTTGGGGGTGTGATCCTCAGTGCCCTCAATGTTCCCATGGGAAAAGACAGTGGGGTTAAATAACCACACACCAGTCAAATATTTCTTGCAATATAACATATCACAGCAAGCCATACATTGTCCCTTAGGTAGATGATCATGTTCTCATTAATGGTTAATAAGAAAGACAAAAAACTGGCTCAACCAGAGTCAACCAGATGTGCAAATCTATAAGAATGTTCTACATTATTTGAAAAAAAATGGCAGAGGCAGAAAACAATTTATTTTCCTCCTTTTTTGCAACATTATTTAAGTAGCCTCAAAAGATGTAAGCATAGCTACTGATGACAGAATGATCATCAGTATGAAATGTGTCTGTGATTCCTTCCTTTAGACCATTTTAAGTGCAATATTTCCTCAAATGAGGACAGCATCTTATCAGCTCCGAAATATTCACAACAGACAACATGCAGTAAAGACTGCACTGTGTTGTTTTGTGGTGTTTCAGTTGTTGAGATAATATGGGTGTAGTAAAATGGGTGAAATAAGGTAGCCAGTGAAAAATGAAGTTACAAAAATTGGGACATGGGAATACAGCACTGAGAATGCATCCAGCACTAGTAAGACTGTTTCAGAGAGGGTTTTCTCTCAGCATAGATTCTGCTCAGAATGAACAGGGTTTATGAAATGATACAGTACTGTGATTTGCAACACTGTCATGCTCTCTTAAAAGAAGAGTGGCTACATGAGTTAGTACAGGAATTCAAAATAAAATAAAATGTAATAAAATACAGTACAATAAAGCTGGATCCTCCAGTGCACTGGAACTGTTGAAGGCTCTGATGGACTGAACACCTGAGCAGGATGAGGCCCATTAAGGTCATGATAACTTTTCGACATAATATGTCAGAAAGTACTTTCATGACCTTTGCACTCCTGATAACCCATTTAGTTACAACTTTGGACCTGTTATAAACCCCCATCACCGCTGAAAGTTGCCTCTCATTTGCTTCAAAAAGTTCATACATCAAGCCTGATTATATTAATGAATCACAATCATGTGGCAATAAAGCCACAATCTTTGGCTTTATTAACATCAACAACAATTTGCTAGGCGGTATCCATGATTTATAGCTTTATGCGCTGGTTAGTGTTTTCAAATGTTTCACTGGAGAACGCATGGAAGTGATTTAGTATTGTCATGTACTTCACTTCACCACACAAAGCACAGATGTTGCTGCAAAATTCATGTGAGGTTATAAAATGGATAACTTAGCAGGCTTTGCACACTGAAAATATGTGCGTACTTATGAGACCAGTAAATTAACAAAGTCCTATGCAGACATTCCTATATTCTTACCATACAATGAAACAGACTGGAAATAATCAATGCACCTTATGAAGGTAGGATGATCCCTATAGGGATGTGTAGAAACATTTATACTGACCACTGTGAAGATATGACGTTCCAAAACTTGCATATGAATAAAGAGAGCTTCGAGACAAGGCCAAAGCAGTTGTACTCCTGTTTCACACTGTACACGTGGGTGATGAAGCCCCACAAAGATAAGAAACAGAATTTTTCAACACAGAGTTTTTCAATAGGGCTTTGGATCAGTGATTCTCTGGGTCTGGATGTTGGGGGTGCTTATCAAAGCATATAGCTGCACCCATAAACGTCATGGCATAGTGTCTACTGGAAAATTTATGTGAGGCTAATGGAGATGCTTTGATTGGCAGAGGGTGTACGCTGCCCCTGCAACTGACCTTCCAGATGGCCTTTGATTTATTTAAGAGATAGATATATGGTTTGACCAATATAACACAGCATCATTGTCATTTCACTGAAATTCACACATTGGCCAGTCAGCGTCATCCATCTCTGATTTGATGGATCTGATGCAGTTTGTAGTAGTAGTTAATGTTGAACTGATCACTACACTTGTTTTCTATCGGAAGCCCTTAAACTGACTGTAATGCAACATTTTGATCTGACGCCCTGCAAGTGTTCTCATTAATATTGTTAACATTATGCTGAGTTTTGGTAGAGTTTTAGTGTCTTGTGTTGGTCTAAATGCTATTTCAGACGCTCCCGCCCATGAAACAAGAACAGTGCTGGCACAAAACATTGGTTATTGCCAGGCTCAGAACAAAAATATGAGAATTGGGATTGGCCTTTAAAAATTCATATGAGTTGCTGTAGTTGCTGTAGTTACTGCTTAAATTTGGGAGTCTGGTAAACTGTCTCTAAATTTATTTAGGGACAGTTTATTCAAAAGAAGCTCAAATGGTATACCGTATTTCCCCAATTAATCGCCCGGGCGTTTAATACGCAAAATCAACTTGGACCCCAGGCGTTTAAAAGAGCCAGGCGGCTATTCGCTGCAGGCCTTTATTTATTTTTGCACAGACCTGCACCAGGCCATTATTGTGATGACAGTTACTGTCCAAGATTTTACAGTCGGTCGATTTAAGATTACGGTACACCCTTTTTTTCTAACGTTAGCTAGCTCTCTTATTTTGACAGAAAACGGAAGTGCCGCACAGTTATTGTGCGGCTAACTGTTTACTTCTGCAAAAATAAGGTGAGTAGCCTTATTTTGGGTTTACCTCAATATAATGCAAATAATCGCCCCGTCGGTTATTCGGGTGGGCGTTTAATACGCAAAATGGGTGCAGACCCCAGGCATTTATAAGAACCAGGCGGCTATTTGTGGCCGGGCGATTAATTGGAGAAATACGGTATTTATATATATCTTTTGAGCATCCTTTCTAATAAAATATTTATATAATCAGCATGTTTAATTTTCAGCATGAGAACAGTCATTTAAAAAAATCCTCCATGAGCCTTCAGAAACTCATATTGGCTGAGCCCTCATTTCAGAGCTCACAATCCTTCATTGCCGCACCTTTAATATTCATGGGTGTATGAGGAAATGTAAATCCAGCCAACTTGTCTCTTCCTTTTCCACTGACTGAGCCCTCTTAGAGAATAACTAATAGGCTGATCAAAGAATCCACTGCGCCATACTTCCATATGAAAGGTCAGTGGAGGACAGCTTCAACTGACTGGCCATTTTTAAAAGCCTTTTACCTGTGAAGGATGAGGCCTGGCAGTGTTGTGCTGTGGCGGAACAACACCATGGGAAGATTATAGAAGTTTCAGGTCGTCCAAGGAGATTTTTCAAAGGGTTAATTCCTCTCTCAGTATGAAAGCCCTTTTTGAAAAGTTTGTATAGCCTTATAGACAGACTTATAGACATAAAAGAGTCTGTAGAATTATGTGGTGGAACGACGGCGGTTGAAACATGGTGTTCATACCAATGAGAGTTTGGTCAAATAGGGCAGCTGGAGTGGAACATAAAGGCATGAGCTAATACTGCATTAAACATCTACATTACTAACCTTGAAAGCAAGCTACTCCCCAGCAAAGGAAAGGAAACCTTTATCTTTGTCCTTTTTCACTATTAAAATAAGTGATGCTGCATGTTTAATCTAATATCTATGTGTGTGTGTGTGTGTGTGTGTGTGTGTGTGTGTGTGTGCACCGCCTTCGCAAACAAAAGAAATATACATGTGAATACCAAAGCATTTTTAATTGCAACAATTTTCTGGGAGAAGTGTATTATCAGTAAGAAGTGCAGGGGTGCCAACAGTATGTATATATTTCACATTTCTGCTAATCTTTTCCCAAAGCGAACACTCATATTTTAGAACTCCGATATATCATTTTTCCTGCCTTTTCTCCAGCCATTGGTTTCCATTCATTCCACTACAATATGAAAATGAACTTTCAGAGACTTCAAACTTTCTTCACACCAGTATTCATCACCAGAATAAAGTTGCCCACATTAGTTTTTTTTTTTTTTTTTTTAACCTTTATTTATATAGGTGAAAACCCCATTGAGACCCATGGTCTCATTTACAAGGGGGTCCTGAAAGCAGCAGCTCTGTTGTGTTTTGATGACTTTGAAATTGGGTGGAGTGCAATAGTCTCTCTGCAGGAAAACAGTCCCTCAGGAAACTTCTGCTTTACACAGCCAATTATCAGTTCCATGGAGGGATACAGTAGAGGGACTTTGATTATATGTTGTGAAATCTTTAGTACCCTCACATTACTTGCAATATGAGGCTACTGTTGTAATGTAAAATGTGGATACACTACTAAGGGACTAAGGGACAAACATTCAAAATCATTGGTATCGTCCTTAAAATGTTATTTTAATATCACTTCATGCATCAGGGAACACTCGTTATTATGAACACATTATAAAGTGTAATTAACAATAGCGAAAAAGAAAAAAGATAAAAGGCATTTATAAATTTGTCCATGCTTACTAGGCTATCAAGCAACGCAGTTCATAAATATTTCAAGTAGAGGAACTGCAGCAGTACATTATGTAATTTCATCCCTTTGCTAAGTTCAAGCTCTCCCTTTGCCAGAGCCTCCTCCTTTGCCTCGGCAAACAAGCCAAGTAAAATCACAGTTAAAAATCACATTGCGCAAGATGTTGACAGTAATCAATTCTAGTCATCTGGCGCAGAAAACGAGAAAGGGAAGAAAGAGAGGAGAGAACAAGGGGGGGAAGGGGGTGAAAAAGTGTAATAAGAAGCCAGACAGTGTGTAAATGTGACACCTCCCACCCACAGTCTCTTCATTAAAGCTGCTAAATGGTGCAGTGAGCTAAGACTCTGAACCTGGCCCTGCCCCACAACAACAGAAAGGGGAAAGCATAATGCTCCATTTGATAAACACCTCTGACAATTGCTCTGCTTGTTCCGTGGAGATTAACCACCCGGAACAGTTCACAACAAATCATCTGCGCCAGTTTGTGCAGGTATGAGCGACTTGTTCTCGGCTCCAGATTGAGTTTCAGACAAACACATTCCTTCATTCTCTCTCTCTCTCTTTCTGACATGCACACACAAACACACACACACACACATCTGTATTCCTGCATTTGTTAGGATCTTCCTTCGTCGAAATCCATTCCCAACATCTCACCATTTAATCCTTTAAACCCAAATGCTCATCAATTTGGGGACCGGTAAAATGAACTCAGTCTGTATTTTCATCGTCTTTCTTTCCCCCTTAGGACATCTGGTCCTCAACAGAAGAGCACAATAACACCCACAGGCATGCACACATACACAAACCCACGCACACGCACATGCACAGACATACAGACACACACACAGCACAGTCCCCTGTCAGTTGTATGTCATGTCTCCTGTGCTATCTGCTACGCTAGGCTGGGACGTGTGGATAGGCTGCTGGAGCTCCCTCAGGTCCTGTTAGTCAGACATGCACTTCCAGATCAGGAAATGTCATTAAAAGTTAATAATATTGCGATACAGGCGGCCTGACGGAGCTCTGAGGCGCACAAGACGCCTCAAAACAACTCATTTGCCAAGCATCATTATACTGTCAAATGTGTTTGGCTGTTTTCCCCAAAGAGGAGATTGTGTGACCGCAAGAGCAGAAGTGCAAATAGAAAACACATTGGTTGTGATTGGATGGCGGTGGACACTGGAGGTTAGAAAAGCAGGCTAGTAGGTTGAATGTTTGAATCCCTGGACAAGCTGGAAAGAAGTGCTTGGGGTAGTGAATGGGTAGCATGCTCCTGTCCCTCAACAAATGCTGTTGAGGTGCCCTTGAGTAAAGCATTGAACCCCCAACTCCTTAACACACACTTATAGTAATTTTGAAGTGAGGCTGTATTTCTGACTTCTTTACATCAATAAATACAACATTTTGCTGAGCAGTGCCATCACACTGCAAAAACTCAAAATCTTACCAAGATTATTTGTCTTATTTCAAGTCAAAAATGTCTTATTCCTAGTCAAAATATCTCATTACACTTAAAATAAGACATGATCACCTCAGAAGTAACTTGTTTTTAGACAATTGTCTCTTGTTTCAAGTGAAAATTTGCTTGTTTCATTGGCAAAATTTGTTTCTTGTTTCTAGCTAATTTTCACTTATTTCAGGTGAGTTTTCACTTTTTCCACTGGCAAATTTTGCCAATGAAACAAGCAAATTTTCACTTGTTTCAAGTGAATTTTCACTTGAAACAAGTGAAAATTGTCTAAAAACCTTAAGATTTTGCGTTTTTGCAGTGCATGTTTACCTATATTTTTCAGAAACAAAACCACAGAATGCTTTAACTGGTCAATCAGAATCATGTCTTCAACATAGCCATGCAACAATCAATTCTACCACAATCACTCTTTACCATGGTTTCTATTTATTAATAGAAACCATGGTAAAGAAGTAAAGCCTGAAATAAAAATGCCCTTTAAGGAGAGACAGGTGGTTCCAGGTATTGGAAAGCTCCTGGTGTGAATGTTTAGAACTGTATAAATGTGTGACAGGGCGTCACTGGAAAATCGCATGGAGCTCAGTCAACTTTTCCGCGGATAAAGATAAAAAAAAAAAAAAAAAAAAAAAAGTATTTTGATGTTTCCGAGCAGTGCGGGTTAAGGTTCAAATTTAAGTGATGAATTCTAAGTCTGACAACTGACAGTCTGTCCATCTCCACCTCCTCCTCCAGTCATAAAAAAACAAGTGCATTTTCACCTCATATATCATTCAGGCCTGTTGCCAAGTGTCACGTACAGCTGCCTGCAACCCAGTCTGAGCATTTTATGAGGCTCCTTCAAAAAGGCGGCGCCAGGCTTAAGCCTCAGGGGTCATTAGGGGGAACACAAAATCCCCTTTGCTCGGGGTGTGGAACTGGAGAGGGGAAGTTCATGTTTCCCTCCCTACCGCTGAGGAAGGTGCGCTTTGCCTTTCACCTATACTGCAAAGCTCCGTGAGCAAGCTGCAAGCACATCTGGTGCAGTCATTAGGAGGGTTCAGCTGATACGGCTTATTGAAGGCTGACACTGATACCAAGACTGATATTTGAAGCTTCCAATTGCCAATAGCTGATGCTTGTATTGAAGATCTTTAAATTGAACAATTTTCATGTCCCAAAGCAATTACAAAGTAACAGGTACTCAGGGTTTCCCTCACAAACCCAAACAGCAACGGCCTGTGAAACAGCATTTAACACATCATGAGACACAAAGCTCTTCACTGAAAGTTAGACTAATGACATTCTTTAAAGGGTTAGCAGTTCCTTAAGGCAGAGTGAGGCAGGTTTCATCTCAGGTGTTACACACTGACACCTCTGAAGCTGTTGGGCAAACACTACACTGGTACAACACTAATAACCCTCATACTAATGCTGCTATTGCTACTAGTACTACTACCACTACCACTAACAATAATTATAATAATAACACATTCACTAGCAGCAATCAGGAACACCCACAATATTAGAGGTGGAAGGCACTGACTCAGTGATATGCTATTTTTAATAGAGCATATTGGTATTAGCCCATACCCTTGTCAGATGGTGATAGGAGAGAGAGAGAGTAAGAGGCTGGAAATTACAGGTTGCATCTCTCTTTGGTATCTGATGTTAATGCTTATCAGCTAACATAAATATACTGTATTGTTGGTCAGTGGTAATTATTGTGTGAGTATGTGTGTGTGTGTGTGTGTGTGTGTGTTGGTGTCTGGAGTCACTCAGTGAGTGAGCAAATGAGTGTTTGCCTTTGTGTGCATGAAACGCTCAATCCCACTACATATTCATGACTAATGGTAACCAACAAACATGGGTTTTTAAAAGGCGATACCTCGTATTGTTTTATATTATTCAATGTAACTACGTTCATGCCAAAAAGTAAATATATAAACAAACATTCCAGTTCCACTAAATAAAAATAATTCTTCATTAAGGAGGAGCTACGTTTCCACTGATTGAAAGCATCTGCTCATTAGACTCCCATATGTTGAGCACTAACTAGGATTCAGATGGTTTTTCAATGCAACTACTGATACAGATGTTGCCAATAGCCAATATTTTCAATGTCTTAAATGTGAAAAAGCATTAATTCATATTCAGATCTGGGTGCTTTAGTGACCACACTAAAAGTGTACACTGGTGGAAACTGTTGTTGGCTCTGAGTGTAAAACAGCTCCAACACTGTTTTCTTGCACATCGCTATTAAGTAGTATAATAGCGATGTATAGCACCCAGACATATTGTACAGCTGCACTGCTTAACCACATTAATCCAGGGCATCATCATAGACATTTAGACAACAAACAGCATACAGGCACAGTCAGGGAACAGTGTTAGGATATAAAATGGGAAGGATTAACAGAGGGAATTCAGAGTTCGTCTGGCAGTGGGATTGAAAATGTTTTTGAAGCGGGTTGCTTTAGTGGGCAATGACCAGCGGTGCCTCCCAAATGGATGCCAAAACATTACAGATATTCAGTGTTTTGACTTGAATTGAATTCTTGTCAGAATGGAAAAAGCCTCTGAAACAGCTTTTAGACCTTCATCGGACACTAAATCTCTCCACCGACACCCAAGATACCACTTCTACTACTTCTTGGACATACCTTGGACCAGTCTCCAGTCTTCCATTCGTAACATTTGGAGTGGTCCTCGCAGGGCTCCTCCTGAGCAGGCTGGGATAGCGGGTCACACAGGCCCTGGGGGTTTGTACAGGAAACCGTCCGTCTGCGAACCCCTCGACCACAGTCTGATGAACACTGGAGGAAACAGAGGGAGGGAGAGGAAAAAATGGGAATAGATGCCAGAGAGGAGAACAAGAAGGCGTGAAGGGAGGGTGGAGAGGAGGGTTATATCGGAGCAAGCCTCCCTGTGGTGAATTATTAGCTCCACTCAGCACTGCGCTATTAAATAAGACAGGAATAGAAAGTGTGATTGAGAGTGTGTATTTATACATCTGGGGCCTCAGTTCATTAAACCCTAAGCTATAACAAAATTCCTGTGCATCTAATATCATTTGCCGCAAAAACCTCCAAAATCTACTTATAGCCACTAAGCTTCTGGGGTCAAGTGGAGCAGCAAGAGAAGGGTGATAACATATTACTGGGTTGGGTTATAAGCACAGCACCAAACATTTCCCTGGGGTTTTATATTATTACCAGTTACACATTATGAGCCCAGAACGGCCAAGTTATCAGCAGGAATGCACAGTCATGTTTGATAAATTATTAGATACAGGTAACCAGACCATCAGCTTAGATGCAACACTGGTTTTGAATGATCACTGGTGTGATTTTTTGTTAACTTTGCTCTCCCAAAATAGCTGATTTTTTACTCATCTTTGCTCTCCATTATGTTGATTTTAAGAAAAAAGCTACAAAGTCAAACAAATTAACAGTGATTGTAATGTCCCCTATGATTGGTGGAGGTTGTCCTGGATGTAACTGTTGTTGTTCAAGTGTGATGGCCAGTGTCTAAAACATTGGTACTTTAAGTTTGGGGACTTTTTGGCCTGTCAGTAATGCTGTGGCGGGCCAATCAGTTTCATTTTGTGGATACTGGATATCAATATAAAAATGCATCATTCCCTAAAGGTCCATCATCGCATATGACACGAGATCCTAGTGTTCGAGATATTGAGTGTGAAGCTTATTGGCCCATTGGCCTGGTGGTGGCACTGTGGTGGGACAATCAAGTTTAAATTCACATTGTTGGATCCCAGTATCAGAAGCCGTCATCCAAAACACAATTAATAGTCCCAATCTATAGTCCCTTCTCTGATCTTCAAATTGTGGGAGACGATTAGGAGTCATTTAGGTGTGTGCAAGTGTGTGCGTCATACCTTGGACCACTCGGAAGCCTCCCAGATGGTGAGGCAGAGGCGTCCCTCACAGCCTTGCAGGACGGGGGGTTTGCCTCCTTGGCAGTACAAGTCCCTGGTGTGGATGAGCGAGCCGTTCTGTAGCTGGTAAACACAAACCACCTCCCTCTGCTGAAGCCCCTTCCCACAGGTCACCGAGCACGACCCCCACTCGCCTGTCACCCACCTGCAAAACACACAGTGAGAGTTTTTTTCAGTTAGTTTGCTTTGTTCCATCTCAGGGAGCCAGGTGTTGGTTCGGGTGTTTCGAGCTTACAGTCTGTTTGCTTTGGTCCAAATCAAAGGACGAGACTTACTTTGAATGTTTACTAGTCTGACTTGGAGTCAGTCTGCCCCCTCTGCTTTGCTATGTTGCTTTTTGTATCTGTATCTGTGGTTACAACATAGATACATGAAGGGCTACTTTACCAATAATGCATGATAACCGTATCAAGTACTCACCGTGTGCTGCTTTCAATCCAAGTTTTACTAACAAACTAAGTTTTACTATGAGTAAACATATATCCCCAAAAAAGCTAACCTTCTCAGCAAACAGCAAACACTATCAAAAGTTCCATTTAAAAAGCTCATGCTCGTCATGCAGTGTAATCCAAGTTTCTGGTATCCAGTTGTACGCTTATAACTTCCCACGCACACTATATGGCCATGCATGAGTGGATTTTCCAGAAGAAAAGTACGTTTAGGAGGTAATGAGCATACAATACTTTACAATTGATACTTGCAGCCCAGTCACCAGAACATTTTACATTTCTGCAAAGCAACAAATACTTTAAAACGTCACTTTTTCAAGTTTCATGATGTAAGGGGAATGAAATACGCAGCGTTAGGAGAAGGTTGGGATGGGGAATGGCAAAATCAACAGGAGTTTTTGCTTCTGTGACCAGGGCTCAAGTCTCCTTTCAAACAGGAGCCAAGTTTGTTTGGCTAGCAAGCAATCTCAACAAACATTTCATAATATGAACCTTGACACTTCCTAACCTTAACCATGACAACAAACCTTCTCCTAACCTTAACCAATCATTTTTGTGGTGGCTAATGAATGAAGCTAAAGGATTATGCTGCTTGAAAAATGTGAGCTTTTTAAATGGAACTCTTGCTATTGTGCCGCTGTCGTAAACATAAAACTTTGAGAATGAAACTTCATTAGGGATTCAAAGTAGCACAGGGTGAATACATAATACAGATATCATGTATTATGGGTGCTTTCAGCAAGCTACCCTCTGCACTAATATATTTTAACCCTGGCAGCAGTGTGTCCCAGCAACATGGACTTAAAGGAATGGGAGATCAACACTTTTTGGAGGTGTTAAGTAATATCTAGGTGCTGTTTGAGATAGAAAACAGAATTCTACCCATGACTCCCACATGTACATGCAAAGAGTGAACTGCAGATGTTTTAGGCATCCAGTCTATAATATAAATAAATCTAAAGCTACTTTCTTGTTTCTAAGGTTAAAAACTGAAAGGCAATGAATGCTATAGGATGTTTCATAGAGTTGTACTTTGGGCTGTCACATTTTTCACCATGTGCCAGCCCTCTCCACTTCAGTCTTCCCTCTGTGAAAGCAAGTTAACAACACTCTACATGTGTCACATAAGGCTAGAAAAATTCATATCAATATGTCCAGTGAGCTACAAAGTATTAATCTTAAAGACTCAAAAAGATGACATGCTTTACATGACATCTTTAACTTTCTCCTTTTTTGGCTATGATTTGTCCATTTTCCCTCCCTCACCTCTCTTGACAGGGTATAGTTACAGCAGCGTTGCTGAAATGCCATGCAGAGCAGCAGTTTTTTTTTCACCCCTTATCTCACAATGATAATGGGTTCTGCCAGACCATTCTCCCGCTGGCACACTACTGTGGGGAAAAGTCTCGCCAAGTGAGATTAGGTGTTTGCAAATTTATAGTCTGTGGCTCATGCTCTGGTCTGAATTATTTTTGGCATTTTTAGTTATGCTACATGTTTCAGACGGCAAAGTTTCAGGCAGAAATCATTTTCTTCATAAATCAGAGACATTTGTGTGGAGTAAGCATTTGGCAGTCATCACATTTGCTGTCAAACATTCTCCTCCCATTGTCCTCATATACTGTACATTATAACAACTGTTCATGAAATGAGTAACTGATGCCTTTTACGTAATTTCTCAGTATTAGAATTAAATTTGTAGAGACAGGATTCTGCTGACACTCAAACACTAGAGCTTCAACAGATACAAATATTTTCTGCTTCCCATGTTTTACCCTTTCTACACAGTGTTTCCTGTAGTTGGGTGGGATCAGGGTTGGATCACAATCTCACTCTAAATGAGGCTACAGGTTTATAAACTGTCTTCTATTTTGCCCATACAACCAAACTAAGTAGGAAACCACTCCAACTTTCTAAATAACTGCTTAAAAAACCAAGAGGTGTGGAAATTCTCTTATAAATTACCTCAAACTACTTGTCTGCTGGTTAAATAATTGACTCTGTGTACGACTGATCCTTCTTACAACTGTCAATGTAAATGCAGTTTCAGAGGCTTATCCACCCTGTCTTAAAGGATAACTCCAGTTATTTTCATATTTTCCTAGTGTTTGCCTTGTTTTGTTTTCATGACTGATTGTGCTCAAAGTTTCATCACCCTGTAGAGCTTGACGTAGCTTCAGCTCAGCAGGAGCTTTGCTGTCCAATATCCACCCCGGGGGCAAACAGTCATTCTTACAGATGACCTCGAACACTGAACACATCCTGTCGACACAGTGTAATGAGACGCTCCTATGTCTGACGCCAATTAACCATTGCCTGAGACTTGTTTATATTGTTGTATTAGATATATTATCTAGCGTATGCTCAAGCATTCAATACACATCAGGTTTTCTGTAAATACACAGAGACAGCTGTGAAAGAGATGATTACATCAACCTAGTTGCAACTGGTGTATCAATACACTGATGTTAGCAGTCCAGGCTTATTACATATCAAAATTAGTTGTATGTATGAGTCAATCAGCTGATTGAAAACGGTCCTTACTTCAATTAGCCCTAGGTGTTTTGCATAGTGCAACTTGAAGTAAATCTATGAACCAATTTATATTCAGATTCATGATCTTGAATTGAACTTCTGGTCTCCGCACTGTAAAAACTCAAAATCTTACCAAGATTATTTGTCTTATTTCAAGTCAAAAATGTCTTATTACTAGTCAAAATATCTCATTACACTTAAAATAAGACATGATCACCTCAGAAGTAACTTGTTTTTAGACAATTATCTCTTGTTTCAAGTGAAGATTTGCTTGTTTCATTGGCAAAATTTGTTTCTTGTTTCTAGCTCATTTTCACTTATTTCAAGTGAATTTTCACTTGAAACAAGTGAAAATTGTCCAAAAACAAGTTACTTCTAAGGTGATGATGTCTTATTTTAAGTGTAATGAGATATTTTGACTAGAAATAAGACATTTTTGACTTGAAATAAGACAAATAATCTTGGCAAGATTTTGCATTTTTGCAGTGCGTCTTGCCTCAGACCTTTTGGTCTTGACTTGGACTTGATATGCCATGCTCCCTGTCTTGGCTCTGTCTGGCGAAGGTGGTTTCATACACAACACTCCCAATCACAGTTATGTACAGAAATGTAAAATTGGAGAGCGTTATTCTGTTATAAAGTTAACTGCTTTTTGGGTTCAGCTGTTGGACATTATGTTTGCCCTATGTGTGTGTGTACTGGAAAGCAGCACTCCCACCAAACTGGAGCTAAGGTGAACACGATCAATCAAAGAATCGCAATATTTAAAAATTAAGAAGCGAAGGCCAAGGCTGAAAATAAGCACATCAACGGCTGAAGCAGCAGCTAACCTCCATAGAAGATTTTTGTTAGTTTTGGCTAAAGAACAATGTTTTCATGGCCTTTCTAGGTTATGAATCTGGGAATCCTTGAATCCATGTCATATTATTTTTACTTTTTTTCTTGAGCATAGCTATTATTACATTTAAAGAAACTGAATATCGGCCCAAATCTTCTGCTATCGGCAGCAATGCTCCAAAAATACTGGCATTGGTCTCCAAAGATATTAATTTCACAATGAAGCCTGTTCTTCTGTCAGTTTCTGCAGCCCTCACCATTCCTCTCCTTCCTTCCTCTCCTCTTCTCTCATTCCATCTCTTTTTATTTCAGACTGTTTGTCTAACTCCTCCCATTTCCCTTCTCATCTCTTCTCCCTTCCCTCTCATGCTCTATGTCCTTCTCTCCCTCTCTGTAATGTTCTCTCTGTCCCTCTCTCCTGCCCCCTGATGCTCAGTGGGAAGTCTTCATTTATTCCGCCATTCTATTTCGGGTAGTTTCCTTTATCAATATGGCTTCCAAATTTTCTCTTCCAAGCTCACTTGGCATAGATTCAGCCCATGTGTCTGAAAGCGTCAGCTGTTTGGAGAGGAAAGAAGTCAGGAGAACAAATGGCTGGCTTGGTCAACATCTCAACGAGGACTAATCACAGCATGCTGATTTTGTCATGGCACACTTCTCATAATGGCTTATCTTTATGATGAGATTCATATTTCAAGAGATTTTAGGTACTTTAATAAGATGGCAGGAAGTCTGCAGGGTGACAGAGTAGAATAGACACAAGATAATGTCTGGAATCAGTTCTATCTTGTGAATTACATGTGTTTAAAGAAAAATCGCTGTACCAGATACACTACTCACAACAAGTTAGGGATATTTGGCTTTTGGGTGAAATTTATGGAAAATATAAAAAGTTCATGCTACAGTGATATTATATCATGAAAGTAGGGCATTTAAGTAGAAGCATACACTGGTGATTTCCTCATCTCAAACAATTTCTTGAAACAAAAGCCAACAACAGTGGTGGATATACCACAACAAAAAATGTCAGTGTCAATAACTTGTCATGTGCCCTTGAGCATCAATTACAGCTTGACAACGACGTCTCATGCTGTTCACAAGTCGACTTATTGTCTGCTGAGGCATGGCATCCCACTCTTCTTGAAGGGTGGCCCTCAGGACATTGAGGTTCTGGGGTACAGAGCTCCGAGCCTCTACACGGCGACTCAGCTGATCCCATAGGTTTTCTATGGGATTCAGGTCTGGAGAAAGTGCAGGCCACTCCATTTGAGGTACCCCAGTCTCCAGCAGCCGCTCCCTAATGATACGACCTCGATGAGCTGGAGCATCAAACACCTGATGTGAATTTGGCCGTTAAACTCCTTGTTAGAGAACAGCAACTTGTGCAAAAAGTACTGAAACATTGAACAGTTGGACATGTGCATTCAAAAGTTTACAGAAGGGCACATTAAGTTCACCTGTAAAGGTTATAATGCATTTTAGGTTCATCCTGAAATTTCACCCGAAAGCCGAATATCCCTAACTTTTTGTGAGTAGTGTATATAGAGTATATATAGGGAGATATTCCAGCTCCAGATGGCGACATAGAGTACTAAAACTTGGCCAAAGTCAAATGAGCAGCGGTCAATGGGAATTTTCCTGACATATTTCAATTGCCATATATTCTGCTTTGTTTAGCCCCAGGTGGACAAGACACTGTACTGTACTCTTTTGGCACTAGTTTGACTTCCTCTCTCGAAAGGTTTTGCTTACACTGTCCTAGGGTTAGAATGATGTATCACAGTCTTTATAGGGTTTTTATTAAAATTCAAAACTATGAATTACATTATTATTTATTATATAATTGATCAGTATCACACCATTCCTCCATGGGAAGCCATAACCTGAAAGTAAAGTGTTATAATAAGAACTGACTGGATTCCACTCAAGTATTATTGCTATAAAAATTATTATCCTGAGTTTTTATGGAAAGTTTAAGTGTCCCATTTTGATCTTGATTCTGTTTCAGAGGCAGAAAAGAATAATATTTGTAATTTTCCCTGTCTTTTTGGCACAAAAAAGGTCCATATAAAGACAGAGAATGTCAGTAGAGAAGATTATCTACTGGCAGCCGTATGGGCACTGACGCTCAGACACCTGTTTCACTGGATCCCCACTTTGTGCACTTCTCACAAAGACTCACATCTGACAGTGAAATTGTAGAGCCCGTCTGTGCTTTTTTTATTCCTTTTTACCGCAGACAACTTCAACATCAAAGAGGAAACAAACCTGTGACATTTAACATCACAGCAAGGCATCAGCTTTGATTTTCATTTCAAACCGCATCAGGAATTAACAGCCACCAATTACAGTGGAGTCTCTTGAGGCGAGTCCCTGGAATACTGTGTCACAGGTCTCGGAGTGATTTCAATAATCGAGGAGTGAGAGGACACAGAGGAAAAACTGGAGAGAGATGAAAAATGCTGCTTCCATTTAGATAAATTATATAAAAACAGGAGGACAAGCAGGATGAGGAACAGTTTTTTCCCGAGTGCAGTGAGGCTCGTAAATGAACTGTGCCCCCTGCCAACCCCCCCCACCCCCGCAAACTGACCTAAAATGATTGAACTGTGCACTGCACTTTAGAAACACACAACAGCACCTTACAAACACTGGTTTGCACCATGGCACTTTATCCATAGGCTGTGTTGTGTTGGTAATTTTTTATTTATTTATTTTTTTTATTTATTTTTTTTTTTTTAAATCTTATGTATGTGTGTGTATGTATGTGTAGGCATGTATATGTATGTATGTGTATATATATGTATATGTGTGTGTATGTGTATATGTATGTGTGTGTGTGTGTGTATGTATGTGTACGTGTATATATACATACATATGGTTATATATGGATGTATGGATGTATGTGGATATACAGACATATGGATATGAACTGCATGTCACAGCGGGGCTCTTTTTAAATGGTTGTCTATGTTATGTCCTTTTTTTGTCTTGCACTGCAAGTGATTGAGGAGAAACGACATTTCAGGCTCCTGATGTATGTAGGTACATGGGGAAAATGACAATAAAAGTGATTCTGATTCTGATTCTGAGGAAAAACCTTTTTGATTTGACAGACAGAAGCTAAAACTACAGGTTACTTACTCTTGTTTATCACTGATCCCATTGGTGTGGTTTTACTAGTCTGGTAATGAAGGTTCTAGTGAGATGACCGGTGCTGAAAAACTACATTCAAAACATTCCATAATCGTGCATTTTAGTGGCATTCAGATTTGATCTTGTGAGAAGCACTTTGAGCTTCAGAGGTAATGACGTTCTGCCAGTCACTTCTGCCAGGGAATACTTAAGAACTTGGGTTTAGGGTTAAGATTAGAACCGCTGGATTAGACTGAGCAGTGGTGTCCCTTGACGTTTGGGGACCCTAGGCAAAAAATCTTCTTGGTGGCCCCTGCCTTTTACCATGAATACATTACTGCGGGTTGGATGGACCCTTTAAAAGGTTTGATTTCACTCTCAGGACAAAATTCACATTATGTCCATTCATGTTTCATTTTAGCTGTTTTTTGTTTGTTACTGTAGTAACCTTTTCATTCAGGACAAACTGCAAGAGAAGCAAACTCAACTGATTTTGTATCCTCAGTATGTCCTGAGTGAGGGAAAAAGTCCCAAGAAATTCCAAAAAGGTTACTATAGTTACCTTTTAATTTACTGTTTAAATATCTGTTCTGGCATTTATTCCTTATATTCTAATTAGCGCATATCAAATCAGGTAATGTGTGATATGCATGTGTAAACAGAATAATTCAAAGAACTTGTAATTGACTTTTTTTCTTGTCTTTGTGTGTGTAATCAACTTGTGAATTTTTATAGTGATATCTGAAAGTCAAATTTTGAGCCCCTTTCCCCTGTGTGTTGTATTATATCAAATCAAATCAAATCAAACTTTATTTGTAGAGCACTTTTCATACATGAAATGTAGCACAAAGTGCTTTACATATGATCATATATAGGTGATTTTCAAAACTTTCCACCAATGTGATTCCTTGGGACTTTTTTCCCCTCACTCAGGACAAACTGAGGACACAAAATCAGTTGAGTTTGCTTCTCTTGCAATTTGTCCTAGGTTTTTTCATAGAATGACTGGACTAATAAGGATACAAAGACAAGAGACACGTGTGTGTGTGTGTGTGTGTGTGTGTGTGTGTGTGTGTGTGTCTCACCGGTACTGGCAGGGGTGACTGTTGCAGGGTCGTACTTGGGGCTGGGGCCGGTTCTCAGGTTGACAGTGGCTGTCGTTGACCAGCTCCATGGTCTTATTGGCTATTCTCATACAGGAAACCACAGTCCTCCTTTCCCCTGGACATGCCCACATGTACACCACACACACACACACACACACACACAGCTGGATCAGTGCTTCCCACAGTGTGAGGGGTCGTGGAATGAGTCCAGAAGCAGAGCAGTGCTCTTCAAATAAGGCAGTCAGACTTTGAGCTTGTTGCCACTAATTAACTGTTTTTCATTGTGTAATTGCCTCTGCATTAGGCTGAGGCTCTGATGTAGTTCACTGGACAGCTGTACTGGCTGACAAATGGGTGGCATGGTAATGATGTGTGCGTGTGTGTGTGTGTGCAGTTACTGAGAGTGTGTTTGATTTTTGATGCCATGATAACAACGTTTACACAGGGGGACCTCAACTGCTTCATATTTATTTAAAACCACATTCAACACTTTATTGTATAGTATAGTGTGTGTGTGTTATCTCATTAAAGCCATGTTGTGATGACTCTACCAAGATAGACTTAAAAATAAATAAAAACAGCCTCATATTAATCCTGGGGAAAAAGAAACCCCTGCAAAAAAAAAGTCAAGCAAAACCACATCAGCCACATTCATTTCTAATGAGCTGGTGCCGACATATGGCCACATGGTGCTGATCTGGCTGTCGGTTTGTTTGTTTGTCTTGTCTCCCACAGCTGATGGAGTCTAAGATCACCGGCTGTGAGCTGCCCTCTGTCTCCTCCGTATATGCCACACGTATCAGAGGCAAGGAGCAGAAGGTGATTGCGGAGCCCTCCCTCCCTGCTGGCTCCGTCTTCAGACCCCTCCCCTCAGGAAGGAGATTCCAGTCTCTTAAGAGGTGGACATCTCGCCTCAGCAACAGCACATATCCTGAGGCTGTTCCGCACTTCAACTCTGACACACAGGCACTTGTAGTGGCAGAGCGAGCATTAGCCAACAAATGTAGCAGCTCAAAGCTCTGTAGGACTTTTTTCACAATATGATCCTATGGAGGAAATTATTATTAATTGTATGTTTGTATGTATAAATGTGATTGGACTGAACTGAACTGAACTGAATTGAAGTGAATTGAATTGAAGTGAGCTGAATTGAATTGAAGTGAGCTGAATCAGCTGCTGAGCCTACAGCTAGGTGAGCTACAGGCATTTTAAAGACTCTGTGGTTTATAGTGTAATGTATAAATTTACTGTTATTCTGCTCGAGTAGATGGGGCAAGGAAAATGAACCATTTTAGACTTCTGAAATACAGTCATTCCCAGTTCCATTTAAAGCTCCATTACTTCTTCACAATTCTTGTCAAAACATAATTTGGAATAAAAAAGAGAACAGTCACAAGGAGACTGGTACTTAGAAAATAGGACCTTCTCACCATCAAAGCTAATAATTTCTAAAAGCTAACTCACTGTCTGTGAGTGCTTGGTAATGCAATCATAGCAGTCCATATTACTGTCATGGGTATAACAGCAAAAACAAAGCGTGAAAAGCAAAACACTTTTTGTAAATTTCAATAAAAATAAACACAAAATGAAGTGAAAATAAAAAAAAAACTCAAACTCAAACCGCAATCAAAGTATATCGCCTGGTTTCAAAACTAATTACAAGAAATGAAAACAGATCAAGTCCTGTGCGTGGAGAATGCAGTAATTTAAAAACAACAAACAAAACTAGAATTATCTGACCACTAGATCAAAAAAAAAAAAAAAAAAAGCAAAACATATGACTTTCTTGGATGCAATGCCAGCATATTAGCAGTAGATTTAGCGGTTATGAGTCAATGGAAACACTAACAACTTTACCAAATGGTGCCCCCCTCCTCCTCCCCACTTCCATTATAAAAGAAATCACTCCAAACAAAATCATGAAAGCTGAGCCCAAACCAAGCTATAAAAACCACACACTGTGCCATCAAGGCCCTTTCACAAGCCAACAAAAGATCCTCGTATAATTTACATCAGCAGCATAAGTATTTATTTTTCAGAATGTTAGCTGGGGGGAAGTCCAGCTCTGTGGCAGGAGGCTAACAGTTAGCATTTGGAGCATCCAGCCAGTATCCAGCACTCAGTAACAATGAGAGGAAGAGAGCACCACTACTGTCCTACACAACAGCTGGGGCAGGGGGTAAAATAATATCTTTTTTTTTTTTTTTTTTTTTTAAATAGGTGAACAGTAGGAACATGTCTATAAATAACACTGTCATAATCCAATAGAGAAATTCAATTCCATATTCAATTCCACAATCCTTTTCCTACAATACAAAGGCAAACAAGGACAAGTACGCAACAAGCTACGTACTTGTCCATACTTCCTTGTAATTGTCAGTGTTGGGCAAACTCTTTGGAAAATGTATGCGCCTGTGTTACTGTACAATAAATGAAGCTTCACTACACTGAAGCTCCTCACCAGAGAAATGTAGAAAGTTAAACTACAATACAGTGACAACATGTAGCTTAACTACATCAAAGCTACTTTTTTTTTTTTTTTTTTTTTTTTTTTTTTTAACACTGAGCCAACTTCATTCCAAGTCATTGCTATCTTAGTGATCCATAAAACTGTCAGGCAAACAGAGAGTCAGGCAAAAAAATCTTCAGTTCAATATTTGATGAAACTGTGCCTTTACTGTTACACACCACATGCTGCACATAATAACAAAAAGCAGGTGGTGTGTCTATATATTATGTACCTGTGTATGTATGTTATCACATGCATACTTCTGCTCATTCATTGGTAGCTGAATTGTTACGTCTGTTTGATAAGTAATTTAGATTTTTAAAATAATAATTTAAAATATTGTTAAATTAAAAAAAAAGCCAACATGATGCAGGTCACAGACTAAAAAAGAATATTGACTAAAACTAGACTAAAATACTTTGTAATTTAGTCGACTAAAACTAGACTAAAATACTTTGGATTTTCTTCGACTAAAACTAGACTAAAATGCCAAGACTTTTCGTCGACTAAAATGTGACTAAACAAATAAGAATACAAGTTGACTAAATATGACTAAAAGTAAAAAGGGCATTTGACACTAGACTAAGACTAAAACTAAATTGAAAATAGCTGATGAAATTAACACTGGTGGACCTGACTAGACCCCTCCCCCTCCCCGGGCCCGCATCGCCACCCCCCAAAGTGTCCTCCTTTTTGGTGTTGTGGAAATGGCCAACCTAGTTGAGAGGGACAGATTGTAGGGATTTGACGATTATTAATGGCTGACTAGAATGTATAGTTTCATATCATAGATATGTATGCAAACCAAACAGGTGAGTCAACTGTAATTTCAAAAACAGGCAAACTAATTCCAGGTGAGTTCAGGCCCCACTGCTTGCCTGGCTGCACCTTTTAAGTGATGTTCTCAGGCATGTGTAATATGCAACATTTATCTCAGAGTGATTTTACCAATAACATAATGTGGATGATTGGTTTTGTCTGACCTCTCAGCCGTCCGACCTCACTTAACTTCAGACATGGCTCCAGTCTGCTCCATTTACCCCCAGCCTCCTCACCTCAAACCACCTATAATTGCCTAATGTTATCTTTTGGGCCTCCAGAGTAGTGCTACATGGGCTTTTAAAGGCAAGTACAGCTCTGATACAGATCTGTCTGGACTGAAGCCGAAGACAGCTGATATGTGACACTGAAAACTATGTTGTATGTTGTATTTTTCCTCAAGATTTTTTTTTCTTGTCAGGTTAGGGAAGCCTCTGAAACAGTATACATCAAATACATCGGTCTAACCCTGTGACCAGGTCCCCTCTGCACCAGTCCCCCCAGTTCTGGCCTCCACCGCCCTAGCCTCCACACAACAGTGTCTCCCAGGCTGAGCTGTGTTTGAAGCACTGCCCGACCTGGCAGGCACTCTCTACTGGCTAGGCGCCCCCAGATCAGGGCAGCAGCATGAAGCACAGATGGGTGACATGCAGCGGTAAGGATTAACACCCCATATATCCAACCTATGAACACAGTGAACAGCAGAGGGAAAGGGAGGATAAGGGAAGGAAAAGGCAGGGCAGCCGCCAGGTCAGGACTGAAAGCAGCTCAGAGTCACCCTGCATGGAGGCTAATGCTGACCCACAAACACACTGCAACTTGTTCACCAATATGTGTACACATGAGGACAGGGAAATGTAAATACCAGACATATTTTGCACAACAGGATTGGCATGTAAATCCCAGTGTATATGAGCGTATGTGTGGTGTGTGTGCAGGTGTGTGTCACCTCCTCCACACTGCACGGTGCAGTCCTGCCAGCTGCTGTGAGTCCAGATGTAGATATGCTCTGGCTCCTTGGGCTCCTCAATGCTCCTCTCCTGACTTGTGTTCAGAGACACTGTGTACTCATAGTGGATCCCATAGCTTTGGTCGTGGAAGAGCAGCACCTGGTGAAAGACGGTTAAAGATATTTCTAGATATTTGATGTAATGCTGCAACCATAAAACAATGGCATCTTGGCTTTGAAAATTTCACCCAGTGTAAGTGTGATGTAGCTTCAATGAGCTGCGACAAGCAGATACACAATATGGATGACTGGGTGAAAAAAAAATAATGCTGTGCAGGCTCACTTCCCCTCCCCAAAAAACTCTTTCTAGCCTTGCTTAGTTAGAGTAACATGGCTAAGCTTATCGTAGCTACCGCTCACCAGTTCCTAAATACTCAGGTTTGAATCCGACTCGGACCCTTGGGTGCATGGCATCCTCTCTCTCTCCTGCCTTCCCTGTCTCTCTCTATTGTCACTAGCAAATACAGTGAAATGTCAAAAACTTAAAAAGAGAAAAAAAAAATAAATGTATATATATATATATATATATATATATATATATATATATGGTGGCCTTTTCCTATAAATCTGTTTTCACCAGTTGATAAACCACAATAGTGATTCAACATACATGTAGTTCATGAAATCTTTTACATCTGGTGTTCACAGCATTCAGTGTCTGGAAGCTCTTTCTTAGGAAAAAAATCCCACTGGTGCACAGGAAGTGGTGACTTTGGTTTCCAGTTTAATTTTCTTTGATACTGATGTTTTTTGCCTGATGATCACCAACTGGATGCTATAGTTTATGCATTTTTTATACCACTACATTGCCAATATCAAGGTATTCCTTACAATGACAACAGAGAAATAAAGAAAAAAATGTATGCATTGTATTCTATTTTAAGTATCTAACCAGAAAACATGAAAATAGTCAAGATAGTCATTCCCTGTGATGCTTTCAGATGGCCAGTTTCACACCATCTTACCCTTTGTAATGCAGCTTATACATAATGTGAGAAAGTAATCCATTCAATCTATTTTTAACTGAATAATTGAGAATGATATCCACACAGGTAATTGCTAGTAATGACTAACCGTTCAGTTGCTCTCATGCGATACATCCCATAAGTGCAGAGACTTCAGCCTTCTCATTATGTATAAGTGATAAGAGCAATATTCCATAAGGAAATAAAAAAACACAGTGGTGAGCATCTCTAAGATGAGAGTCATTACCTCTAATTAGAGTCCAGCTCACTGGTTTATAACTATGCCCAATAGTGCAATCAACTGTTCATCCACATCTCCAGCTCCCCACGGGCTCAGCTCTGTTTGGTCCTTGGTGCATATGCATGTAGCGTATGAGGTTTGCATGATTTGTCTTTGTAATGTGAAAAAAGAGAAATCTGAGATGTGTCCTGACAGTATATTTGTTGAAGTCTTCCTGGATCCAACACGTACAAATCGGGCGTTGGCCAGTGTTGAATCTGTTGGCCAATACCAACATCGATGCTTTTGAAGCTGCTGACAGATGATAGTTTGTGCTAATATTCAATATATTTGAATATCATCTCATAAAAAAAAATCCAGTATTGAGTGTTTGCCCTAAAAGGTGAATTTTAGGGGAAACATATTAAATTTTGATCAAACTTAATGAGCTACATTATGAGATAAGCTATGTTTTGTTCCAGAGGTTACACTCGTATCAGCTTTGTGAATTTTGGATTGCTGCTAACAAAATGCTAATCACAGGCGAATTGCAGGCTACAATAGCAAAAAAAGAAGTCACCATCCTTCTTATCTTGTCCTGACTGACTGATATTCCAATTAACTAATTCCAGTTTTTATAATTTCAATTTTTATAGCACTACAATGAATAGGTATTACTTCTGCCAGTGGAGCTGGACTATGTTTTTAGCCTGTTGCCTTTGTCTATGTGTTTATTTGTTAGCAGGATATCTCATGAAGTCATGAAGAGATTTGCATGAAACGTGGTGGAGAGGTTGGTCATGGGCCCAGGAAGAACTGATTAACTTTTCACACTGATTGGCCACAGTGGGGTGTGGCAGTGGGTGTGGCTTCACATAAAAATGCACGTGACTTCCACACGTATTCATAAAACATCAAGAAACTTTGTGGAAATTTTTGTTCATGGGCCAAGGAAGAACTGACTCACTTTTCATCCGGATTGGCATGAGGGGGCATATGCAAGTGGGTGTGATTAATTTTTGGTAAATATTCAACACGCTGAACTGGCATATTTGACAAAAGTTGTAGTTGTTTTTTGTATGTAGTCAGTTGTTTTCCTCTTGTTCATTGTATTTCATTGTACAGGGTGACCCAAAAAAACGGGAATCTTTGAAGTGCGTATTGGCAGACATGAGCAAGTGGCAGCACAATTTTTAAAAAAAATGAAAATTCCATCATTGTTTCTTAAATGGCATGTTTTAAGGTTTCAATTACTATGAATAAAATATTTTTCTTCCATCACTCTTGGTTTTGTTGGATTGTTAAAAAGTTCCCGTTTTTTTGTGTCACCCTGTATTTCACTATATGTGTTCTGTTTTGTAGTTGTTGCAAGCAAAGAGGCGCATGACTGTTTGAATGCTCTTCCAACCAACTGCCATTTTGCTGACAAAAACGAAATAAAAACTGAAGGATGAGGTTTCACAAAGGCTGATGTTAGTTGCACTTCATTTTGTGCAGCTGGTAATTCTCTGTGTAGCACTGGCTTTTCTAGTGAACCCCATTTATAGTGTCCTTAGGGATTTGGAACTACAAACCAAATGATGGACGGACATGCTAACTTTACAGCTTACAAAACTGCATCAGACTTTGCCTGCCCTTAAAAAAGGTTATGCAATCAATTAAACTGCATCACATCCATCATGTTAAGGCAGACAACACCGATTGGCTGATATCCAATTTGTAATTTACCACCAATAACGCTAAGCTAATATCATGTTTTAACCTCTCACCAACCAACCAAACCACACACACACACACACACACACAGGAGCAAATACAGATATTAAAGCCAGGTTATACTGTGACATAAAGCAGTGCATAACAAAGCGACTGATGTCTTTACCATCAGGTGCAGCGGGCTCTTGGTGGGCCCCTTGGCGGACATTTTCTCCCACAATCCCCTCCTCACATAGCGCACCGTAGTCCCGGCCAGCTGAAACTCTCCTGGAAGCTCGATCTTCCAGTCGCTGTTGATGGACCTTTTGGAGGAGTCTTTCAGGGCTGCAGGGTGGAGAGAGGGAGAGCTGCTTGACGTCCTGTGTGCAGGTCAGACTGACTGTGAGTGTGTGTACATGTGCATGCTTGTGTGTGTGTGTGTGTGTGTCTGTGTGTATGTATGCTATGGTAACATATGCTTTTGAAGGCAAGTACAACACAAAACACTTTGGACTGAAACCACTGATTGCCACTGTTTGTAGCTGTGTTCTCTTTAATACTGTATTATAGAATAATACAAGTATTCAGTGATTCCCACAGAGCTGTAATTTTAATAATAATAATAATAATAATAATAATAATAATATTGTCATGTGTAGAATCTGATCAAAATTCAATTCAGCTAATGATTATGTAATCAAACAAACTGCATCATCTCCATTAAAACAGAGGTGGGCCATAGTGACTAGAGCAAGTGTGATTTTTAACAAAAGGCTATACTTCAGTATGTAACTAGCATGGGACCACAAGGACACGGCCTGGCGGTCATTTATTTCTTATTTTCTCTCCGTAACCCTCTCAGTGATGTAACTACAGCGTAAGCCATGTTGGCCTCAGTGTTGCTTCCAAGAGCAAAAGGAATATGGCTGAATACTGGCACAGTTTGAAAAAAATCTGACAAAGTCTGAGTGATTCAAGAGAGCAAGACCGATGCCCAGACAAAGCAACTTTTTTTTTTCAGGGACAAATAGCCGAATGGAAATAAAAAAGGCCAGTGGGGTCAGTGCAGTTTACTTCTTCAGCTGCTGGCTCCCTCCCTCAGCCACAAAGAGCAGCCAGGGCCAGGCTGTTAAAAGAGCCCTTGAAGTGGATTGTGGGTTTTCTGAAGCCAAGCCAACTAACTACCTCATCACATGTCCAGAGTTAGCCCACTTCTGTCTGTGAGGCTGTGTGTAACCAGGCTTTGTTCCAGAGAGGAACTATAGATTATAGACCTGGGCTGGCCTAATCCACCAGAGCCTGTCTTGACCGCTTAGAAACTACAGGAGAGCAAGGAATGTGTGTGTGTGTGTGTGTGTGTGTGTGTGTGTGCGTATGTATAAGCATATGTGCATGTGTGAGAGGTGGTGGCCATGAGCAAATGAACATTTACATGTCAGACTTTGCACAAGCTGCAATCAGTCTCAAACTAGTGGCAGGTTAATGTTATTTTAATGAGCCATTGGAATAATTTGACCTCTCCATGGTCTCACATGGTGGATATTCTCTCTGTTTCAGTGCACTGTAAGGGTAATCTACTGCCTGTACATTGTCACTCATAATATAAGTCATATTGTCATTTGTCTCTAATTTGTTAGCATTTTCAACCACAAAAGAATGCATCATGTATAGAAGAGATGAATGGGTTTACCTAATTCTTTCAAAATAATTTGACATTTAGATGACTGTATATGAAACAAGGAATTCTTTTGCACATTTTTATAACCTGAACACGATTATTGTAGTTTTAAAAAAACAAACCTCTGACAGCTAAGTGGTTAGCCACTCATGATGACATGTCACACAATAGAGGAGTTGCAGTATTAACTCTTTTGTTGCTGTGCTTCAACAAAGAGAACAGATCAGACAAAAAAAAAAAACAGACGTGGTTGCTCCCTAACCATGGCAGCAAGCTATGAGTCTAGTTGTAAATTTATTGGGGGAAGCCAATCACAGCAGCCTGCTACTGCGCCTGAGTGTTAGCTCTCTGTTAGTAAAATAATTTACATGATCATTTTCCTCTACCAGCTCTATTGGCATCCTCTGCTCTTTAGCAACACTGGATATGAAAAATTATGTTTCTAAAGGACTAGGCCTTCTCAACAGAATTCAACAGACTTGGGTCATTTTTCACAGAGTATGAATATAAACCTGTCAGCAGTATAGTAGTGGTATTGATTTTACTTGGACCTGTGCAAAAAGCAAAAAAGTATAACTTTTTTTGCAATATTGCATTAATTCTCTAGAAACCTGATTTATCATATAATGATGCATATTTCTTTAGTTTACTCAGGTGTGTAAGGATCATGATATGTACAGTTTCACATTGTGAGTTCCTTACCAATACCAACCCTTGTTTTTATTCTATCTCTTCTGAACACAAAATCTCAATCTTCACCATGAGTGGAAATCCATACAAACTAACAGTGCAAAAACTTCAGCTGTGTGGCTGGAAAAGAGACTGACAGAGCATTCCTTTTGTCAGTTTTTGCATATTTTACCAATCCTAAATGAGGCATGTAGGTTTAAGCACATCCCTAAAATACTAGTGCTGTAGCTCTTAACCAGCAGCTTTCAATCTTTTGATATACTTTGTCATGTGCAACAAAACATGGTAGCCTGTTTACAGTTGCGTCTGAACATAAGCAGCGGTTGTTTTGAGCTCATTCTGCGAGAGACTGAGCGATATCCCAATTATTTCAGACGTTCTGGACACCCCTGTGCAATTAGGAGACGCATTATTACCCAGAAAGCTGTGGGAAGGCTTGTCCTCCACAACTTTGATTCTCCTGGCGCCTGCAGGGATGACTGCTGCCTCGATATAGCCTGGGATAAAGATAGAAACATGAGGGAAAACAGACTCAGACGCATCCAGAGGTTATGGAGGCTGGGATGGGCTGGCAGCTGTCGTGTCCGTATCAGAGATGCTCTCCATCCTCAAACAAAAGAAAACTGATTTTACTCCCTGATGTGATTGATTTCATGTTCTGCATTTTATGTCATTTTATTTAATCATCAATCATTATGACATGATCTTAAAACTGTAGTGTTTTCACTTGGTTCATCCTCCCTATATGTCAAGTTTTTCTACCATACATATGGTTTCTTAGCTGTTATTACAATTTACTGCTACAATGATCCATTTTCCCAAAAGGAGTCATTAAAGTTTCAACTCTTGTCTTAAGTTTCATGCAGTATTTCCCATAAAAGCTGCCCTCAAATCCAATCCATTTGAAAGGTATAATGTCAGGCAACATTTTCAAAGAAACATTTGTGGTCAGGGAACTGCTTTTTATTCTCCCGATACACTGTCCAACAACCATGTCTCCAGTGTTAATTACAGGAGGGATCTGTATTTCACACGCTGTTACCTTCTGTTGATTTCTGTCGGTAACTGCTTTCCTTTTCAGACTATAAGTTTGACCTTCATCTTAGCAATCATTGTGAAAGAGAACCCCATTTGTCTGTTTTTTTTGTTTTTTTTTTTCATTTCAATTTAGAATGAAACCCCCTCCTAATTCTGTTGTCTTTGTGAAATGATTTTCCAGTACATTTTCTCATTTATTCATCATTTTGAGAGCTCAATGAGCAGACACAACCAGCCACCAGCCTTTCCCCACTGCCCCAACACACACTCACACACGCACACACGCGCACACACACACACGCACACACATACACACGTGCACGCAACATTCACCTGTTAAATGGGTGTTTGGCATTAAGGAAAATATTAAGCAGCTCAGTGACTGCACATTGCACCAAAAAGTGTTGCGGCTATAGTCCTGTATTGGGGATTACAAAGACAGAGCATACACAAACACAAACCCTGAAATTTGAACAGACAAACAGAATACCCAGACAAAGGTCCTCGATACAATTTCAAATGGGAGGGACCAGCAGGAAAGTCTGTCAGAGGAGGGATTATTTCAGCTTGACCTCATGGAAATAGGACTGTTTGGAGCTTTGGAGTGTTAAAACTCCAAAATTAATTCTCTGCTATGTGCTTTAGAAAAATGGGGGGAAAGCTATTGAAACAGATAACACTGTATGGAATCAAAGTGCCAGCAACCATACAAAAAAGTATGTTTGTGTCTCTTAGTTGTGTGATTTTTGTGCATGCGCCTGACTAATATGAGACTTGGGTTTAAATCAGCACTTTGGCACAGATGAATTGAGTGAGCTGCTTTGTTGCTTTGTACCCAATACAGAAACACAGCCAACACCGTCTCATCCTTACCTGGAGATCCTCGGAGCCGGAGTGACTACCACACAACCCTCCAAGACACAGCACACAGCTACTATCTATGAGGATAAAGTTGCTCTGACCGTGATTCACAGCCAGTTTTGATTGACGTCAAAACTGACAAGTAATGCTCACAATGTTTTGTGATATGAGTGCAAAATCTGACATCTTTACTGTAAAATCTGGGAGAAAAAAAAACTCAATTATGTGCAATAATAGCACGATGATGATCCTCCACCATGAAAGGACTCTGAGACAACAGCACGAATTGGAAAAGCAATTTTCATGTGTTTGCCACATGAAAATTTTAGCTGACAGTTAAGTAACTCAATCTCTGTCAAAGTTTTGGTTGAAGTAGTAATGGGCAACAATTTCAAAGAAATGCTTGTTTTGCTACTCTCTATCTCTGATTGACATAACACAATGAATCGCAGCATGAAAGTTTTTACTCTTGCAGTAAACATCAATGCCTGGTTGAATCCTTGGGATTTTAATTAAAGTGCTATATTTTTCCCTACATAAAGACTGTGTTTGAGGGTATTGCAAAAAACATTTATGGCATTGTTGCCATGGTAACAGCCTCACACTGCTGGTAAACGAGGGCCACATTTACACTTCCCTGTAGATAACTGTGGAGCTAATAGTGAAAAACCGGTGGCAAAAATGTCTTGCTGCGCTTTGGGCTTCAAGGTTAAATCTCAAGGTGGCAAGGCTGGCTTTTTTTTATTCCTCTCTACCAAAAGCAAGAATGTCCAAAAATGCAGTGAAAGAGAGGACCCCCATCAATGTGAGGATGTGAGTTGTTAACTGGGAGGAGAAAGCCAAGTATACACCACAGCATCTGAGCTACACATCACCAGCCACAATGTCACTGTCTGATATAGGCCACTTACAACATGTTGTTGAGTTTTTATTTTATTTTATTTTATTTTATTTATGTATTTATTTATTTTCTCCTCTTTCTGCTTAGTGCTGGTGATCCTAGCCCTGGATTAGCCTGTATTGTCTTGTCAGCCTTTGTCTTTGTGTAATGGTACCCCTCTGTGTGTGTCTATGTGTAATTGGTGTCCTTCTGTGTTTGAAACTTTCTTTATGCTGCCATTTTGACCAGGACTCCCTGGAAGAAGAGACATTGTGTCTCAATGGGACCTTCCTGGTAAAATAAAGGATAAATAAATAAATAAATAAATAAAACCAGGAAGTTGTTTCTGTTGTTCCCTGTTGCCACAGCACTAATGTAACTGCTAGCTATACTAGAAACTTGGCAACATCTTAGCTGGTTTATTAACATTGTTCTGGTTAACAATAACCAATCTGAGGAATAAAACTCATCATGTGGGGTAAAACTCAGTTCACTCATTTCAGTTAACCTTGTTCTCTAACCAGGCATTATCCTAGTAACAGCAGCATTTTACACTCAGTGTATGTAAGGTAGAGTAACTGTAACTTAATTTGCACTCCAGCAGTTCCATATTAGGTACCATCAGCTAGTGCAGATGGCCAGTAAATTCTGACCCTAACCCTAACAAAAAAAAAATTAACAAACTCTTTTCGTTTTTGGACTATGTAGCAGTTGAAGGTAGCTTAAAGCTTGCGCAACTTTTGTTAAAAAATTCAACAAAATAGCTCAAACATCCACCTGAGATTCAATAGCTTGTCCAAGTCGCTCCCACGCTCATGTAGCTCCGATACCGATGAAATGAGGAAATAGGAAGTGGCTAGACAGTTAGCCTTCCCTGTCGGTCTGCAAGCTCCTGTAGGCTAAGCTATAGTACCTTGGTGGAGGTTCTGAGGAGGGGAAGCAGGGGACTGCCCATTGGACCAATGGCCCAATATTCCCAGTAGTAATAAGTAATAAGCCCCAGTAGTCAGAAGAATGTCCAATTGGACCCAAAGTCCATTAGTCCGATGGCCTGTTATCCTGAATGTTCTGAAAAAATGCCCATTTTTTTTAAAACAGTTCAAAAAATGTCCACTCCATAAATTTGGTCAAGTTTAGGCAAGGGTTTCAGCCTGCGCTCATTCCTAAGGCATCAAATACTGACACTTTGTCAGGCCCTTCTGCATCTGATACCAATGCCAAAGGCACCCTTTGGCATCTGATACTGACACAAAAGGCACCCATTAGAAGCCAAAGGCATCCTTTGGTTTCAGTATTAAATGTGTGGGGTGGTGACGTAGTATAAAGAGCGAGAAAGTCAGGCTAGAGACGAATGGCGGGAAAAACCACAGGACCCTGAAGCAGGGGCTGCAAGTTTGATTTGCGAGATGCCTTCATGCGTGAAGTGAGGCAGAGTGATACATCTCGCTCTTGGAGTGAGACCATGTACACTTTCCGTGTGCTGTTTTTCTGCCTTTTCTGCCTAACTTTTCCCTAACCTTAACCAACTAGTTTTTATGCCTAAACCTAAGTGGTTTTGTTGGCTAAACCTAACCATGTGAAAATAAAAGCGAGACAGCTCAGTGCGTCTCATCCCAAAGCAAAGGGTGCCTTTGGTGTTGACATCAGATTTGAAGAGCCATGGAAAAGCGCCGGTATTTGACACCCTGGGTATGAGAATACACTGGGGTTTCCTCAGGTTAAGGTTCAGGTAAACAGGGCTGGATGCATTTCTCAGGAGGGATGCAAAACTCCACATAACACCAGCATTCACTGAACTCCAACAACTCCTGTGTGTATTTTCAAAGCAATGGGCCTTTGGAGCAATGGGACAAACAACTCGCTTGCACACTGCAGGGCTCCAATTTACACCAATTTACTGCACCAAAAACATATTTAAAGCCACTCTGGAGAAAAACAGAAGAAAAACAAAACGCATACATTGCACATACAGTACAGGCCAAAAGTTTGGACACACCTTCTCATTCAATGCGTTTTCTTTATTTTCATGACTATTTACATTGTAGATTCTCACTGAAGGAATCCAAACTATGAATGAACACATGTGGAGTTATGTACTTAACAAAAAAAAGGTGAAATAACTGAAAACATGTTTCATATTCTAGTTTCTTCAAAATAGCCACCCTTTGCTCTGATTACTGCTTTGCACACTCTTGGCATTCTCTAGATGAGCTTCAAGAGGTAGTCACCTGAAATGGTTTTCACTTCACAGGTGTGCCTTATCAGGGTTAATTAGTGGAATTTCTTGCTTTATCAATGGGGTTGGGACCATCAGTTGTGTTGTGCAGAAGTCAGGTTACTACACAGCCGACAGCCCTATTGGACAACTGTTAAAATTCATATTATGGCAAGAACCAATCAGCTAACTAAAGAAAAACGAGTGGTCATCATTACTTTAAGAAATGAAGGCCAGTCAGTCCGGAAAATTGCAAAAACTTTAAATGTGTCCCCAAGTGGAGTCGCAAAAACCATCAAGCGCTACAACGAAACTGGCACACATGAGGACCGACCCAGGAAAGGAAGACCAAGAGTCACCTCTGCTTCTGAGGACAAGTTCATCCGAGTCACCAGCCTCAGAAATCGCAAGTTAACAGCAGCTCAGATCAGAGACCAGATAAATGCCACAGAGTTCTAGCAGCAGACCCATCTCTAGAACAACTGTTAAGAGGAGACTGCGCCAATCAGGCCTTCATGGTCAAATAGCTGCTAGGAAACCACTGCTAAGGAGAGGCAACAAGCAGAAGAGATTTGTTTGGGCCAAGAAACACAAGGAATGGACATTAGACCAGTGGAAATCTGTGCTTTGGTCTGATGAGTCCAAATTTGAGATCTTTGGTTCCAACCGCCGTGTCTTTGTGAGACGCAGAAAAGGTGAACGGATGGATTCCACATGCCTGGTTCCCACTGTGAAGCATGGAGGAGGAGGTGTGATGGTGTGGGGGTGTTTTGCTGGTGACACTGATGGGGATTTATTCAAAATTGAAGGCACACTGAACCAGCATGGCTACCACAGCATCCTGCAGCGACATGCCATCCCATCCGGTTTGCGTTTAGTTGGACCATCATTTATTTTTCAACAGGACAATGACCCCAAACACACTTCCAGGCTGTGTAAGGGCTATTTGACCAAGAAGGAGAGTGATGGAGTGCTGCAGCAGATGACCTGGCCTCCACAGTCACCGGACCTGAACCCAATCGAGATGGTTTGGGGTGAGCTGGACCGCAGAGTGAAGGCAAAGGGGCCAACAAGTGCGAAACACCTCTGGGAACTCCTTCAAGACTGTTGGAAAACCATTTCAGGTGACTACCTCTTGAAGCTCATGGAGAGAATGCCAAGAGTGTGCAAAGCAGTAATCAGAGCAAAGGGTGGCTATTTTGAAGAAACTAGAATATGAAACATGTTTTCAGTTATTTCACCTTTTTTTGTTAAGTACATAACTCCACATGTGTTCATTCATAGTTTTGATTCCTTCAGTGAGAATCTACAATGTAAATAGTCATGAAAATAAAGAAAATGCATTGAATGAGAAGGTGTGTCCAAACTTTTGGCCTGTACTGTATGTCTGTACGTCAGCACAAGCATAAGTACATGGTATGCATGCAAAAAATTAAACATACTTTTGAACCAATGGGACTTTTTTTTGACTATTTGGATTTCACAATAATATGCCATCAGACCACTATCATAGAAAAAAAGTTACCTACACAAAAGGTAGCCAATCACCTCATGGAAGCGTCATGATCTCAGTCCTTACCAGTTTTTACTTGCCATTGCATTGACACTGGAGTCACACGTCAAGTGTGCATGAGGGTGGGAGCAACTTGGATGAGATACTGAATCTCAGGTGGGTGTTTGAGAACAAATTTTTGACAAAAGTCCACCCACTCTAAAAAGTTACCTACACAAACTTTAACAAATATTACAAAACTTTCACTGAAGATGAGAAATTAGATATGTCAAACAACCTTGACTGCTTTTCGAATTAGTTTACTTGGCTAAAGCGAGGATTAAGTTTGGGCATCACTTTACAGCAAAAAAATCTCTCCTGGAAAAAGAAAGAAAACTTGACGTATAGCATAAAATGTCCATGCAAAATTTAGAATAGAAATTGAGTTGAAGGTAAATAATTGAATTGAAGGTAAATGTATCAGGCTATCATTGGCTTCCTCATCCTTATATATACTTTAAAAGGCATTCTACCTCCTGTTTCTAGTTGTGTCTCCTTCACATAATCCTGACATGGTGAGAGAACAGATTTCTCTTTTCATGCAAACATCCCGTTATTGCAAGATGTTGTTCTTATGTCACAAAATTTTGTGAGCTCAGGATGAAACTGACGCCGGATAGATCTTTACTGGAAGTGTGGGCAACTTGTATCCAAAGCTAAAAACACACCACTCCTTCATGAAAGCCACCCTTTACCAGCAGTATCCCATAACCCTCCACCACCCTGTCCATCCGCCCTACGATTAAACACACAGTGCCATGGGCTCGCCTGGGTTTACAAGCAACGGTTGCCCATTTGACATTTTCAGTGTTAAACAAATGCCAAATGGACGGAGTAGTACAACATTTGTACAGTAAGTGTCAGAAATTTAAGCTGGCAGCAAAACCAAATCTCCATACCAGGTGGGGGCTTGGGAGTGTGAAGCCAGCTGGCCGGATTGCCATATTTTCACACTTCATGGCAGAGGGCTGTTTCCTCCACTCCTGCTTTTACTCTGCCACTTCACAAGGACAGCAGCGGCGAGGAAACCGCTTTGATTAAAAAAGAATGCGTCCCTGGCACACCTTGGACCCGGGTTATGGGGTAACGGGGTCAAAGAGCTGCTTATGTAAGCGTTACCAACTTTTTTTTCATGATTCTACGTCCCTCAGGAGAGCCCATGGACAACTGCCCCACTCATCTGCCTATGGTAAAACACTCCAGGCGACACAGGAAGCATGCTCGCACACACACACATATGCACACACACACACACACACACATACACACACCCGCGCGCGCACACAGTGCATGCATCTTACATGAGAAACACTTGGGGACAGCTCTGGGTTTAGTCATCACACAGGTAGAAACCCTCTTACACTGCCTAGTGGTGACTGGAGGACAGAGAAGGAAGTGGAAGGGAGGTCACATGTCCTGTGGTTGCATATGTGTGTTCGCGCACACACATACACACACCTGCATACCAACACACACACACACACACACACATGCACATTCACTTTTTCCCGTTCCCCTCGTTATCCCCTCTTGGGACTCTCATGCTTGTGTTGTCATGGCGACCCTGGTGAGTAATGCTGGACACTGCTGAATAGAGAATGGCTGATGTATTGATTAATTTGCTGGTTAGCAGTAGCCTCTTTGGTTTTGGCGAATGCAAGACAATCAAAACAGCCACAGCTTCAACAGGTTTGTTAAAGATGAAGTTCCAGTGCAATGAGAATTGCGTTATCTAATTTCAAGTAATAATCAGCAATATTTTTGTATGAGTAACTATGCTATTTTCTGTCACCAATTGCTGTACATTTCTGGTTTGCTGGAACAAACAGCACAAACGCCTGTCGACTCAAACTTCATCGACAGATAATCCAAGCAAAAAGACGTCACAGTAAAGGACACTCTTTTTGTTTTTAAAAGATTATTTTTTTGGCATTTTATTGTACAGTGACAGTAGACAGAGACAGGGAAGACAAGGGAAAGAGGGGGGATGAGCTGCAGGAAAAGGCCCGAGCCAGAACTGAGCCCAGGCCGCTGCGCTGACAATATGTGGTACACGCTCTACCAGGTGAGCCACGGGGCGCCCCGGGACACACGGGTTTGATTGACAGGTCTGATCTCCGGGAAGTACAGTGCAGAGATGACACAGCGGATGAACTCACACATGATCGATTTAACAAAGGGTCTCCTCATGTAAAAAAACAAACAAAAAAAAAAAAAACTGTCTTTTGTAAAGTTTGGTCAGATGTACTTTGAGAAACCCTCTGCTTGTCAGTAGAATCAATAGTCAACAGAGCATCTGACATCCAGTCCACATCCTCAGTCCTCATCCTGTTGTAAATTATGTCAAATAATCCTGAAAATGACACACTTCAAGTCAATAGGAAAGTTCTCCTGTTTGAATTCAAATCATTGCACTGGATCATTATCATTAAAAAAAAAAAAAGTCTCAAGTGATCAATACCAGCTCATTCATTATTCCAAGTAAAGGAACAAATTAGGGTTCATGCGCATGCATGTGTGTGTGTGTGTGTGTGTGATATCACCACAGCCACACTGCTGATTTTACTCTCAGTAAGAAATGTTAGCTTAAAGTATAATTATGGCTATTTTCAACTTGGGCCTTTTTTTACTTAGTTTTTGCCAATCATGGCAAATGATTGTGCTCCAAATTAATTTTATCGGTTACTTCACTTGAGAGTAGGCGTGACCAATCACCCATCCAGGCCCAGACCTGGTAATTATTCTGCTGGACCGCAAAACACTTTGCTTTTTATAGTGTTGTGGTTTGTGTGGCTACACTATGTCTGTCTTGTCCAATACATTATTTTAACTTTTAACTGTCCCTTTATTTAAATCACTTAACCATGCCGACCAGTCAAAGCCAGTGTACAGCAGGAAGCGCTTGTATTCAGAGAGAGAAGCAAATACAGGAGAAAAAGAAAAATGCCCAAAATATGTTAAGTTAAAGATAATATGCTCTTTGTTCAAAACTATTGCTTTGTTTTTTTTTGCTTTTGTTCTGCCTAATGATCTGTCAGTTTTGCAGCAGGCACTTTATGTTACTGGTAGATTACAGGATAGAACTGAAGTGAGCAGTATGTTATTTTCATTTCTGTTTTTTAAGGGAAGCTCATTTTGATACTTTAATTTGTGAGGAGACCTGCTTATTTATTTTTTTTTTCTTACTTTTACACTATGAGAATGTGTGAATAGCTGGGAGAGGGATTTTTTTTAACTGTACATTTTATTGTGATGCACACACTCCCAAAAATGTAGAGCGCTTCAATACCACATCCATATAGGCCTAAAAAATCACTAGTCATCACTCTGATGACGCATTGAAGACATATCAAACGTTCTGTAAATGCAAACTGCTGACTTAGAAAATGTTCAGATTAACCTCCTTGCCGTCATTTCAAATAGTATTTGAGAGTTTTTGTAAGCTCTACATGTAGGAAAAGTGCCAACACAGGGAGTAAACACAGCAGGTATTAACAATTAAATCTGTCAGTGATATCACACTAATAAAATGACCCATACCTAAGAAAAGTGAAAGGTATCTGAGTTCATTCATGGTTGATTTTCAAGTCCTAAATACAGATGGTTTTGGGTGTGGGTGTTCTAGTGAGTAAAACAGGTCAAGAATGCTGAGCTGATGCAAACGACAGTCCATTCCTCCGCTATTCGCAATGTGACCTGAGCGCAGCAGAAAACAAGCAGCATGCAAAATAAACAAGGAGCTGTGTGAGAAACCTAAGCAAAGTATCAAATGAACTGTTATAATTGAAATGCTATGATAATTTCCCAGCTGCAGATGTTTAAAGACATGAAACCACAGGGCGTGTGCTATTCTGTTGAAATGACACATTTTAATCCCTTTTTGCATTAACCTGACTGAAAGTGTGTTTGCCCTCTAGGTGTGTATTGGACAGCAGCACTCCTGAAGTTAGTAATTACATTTTGAACACAATCAATTGCAATGATGGCAAAAACAGAAAGTAAATGCAAGATTCAGAATAACCAGAATTATCCTTTGAAGCCTGGCATTCAATGAGGGCTTTATAACTAATATGCAAAAAAAAAAAAAAAATCCTGAAATCCTTCCTGCCAGGCTTCTGGCAGGACATCTACAGTTTCCTTGTTGCTAAATGTCAGAGGAATTAGTGAGCACACTTCTGTGTTCTCAATTCAAAATGTTAATATTTGCAAACCAGGCGCAACTAGTTCTGAATTCAGTCTCAATCGAATCAAAACACATAGATCATAAGTATTCCCATTTTTTTTATGTCACACACCCCCAAATAGGCAAATATTAGACCCATTTAACAGGATTTAGTCCCAGCCAGGGATCCATATGGGAAGTTTTCTGCCTGTTAATTTATTATTCAGTTGTGCACCTGTCTGCACTCTAATGGTGAGATAATAAAGGAGAGTGTGAAACCTATAATTATATACTAATTTGGATAAGTGAATTATAGTCAAAGTAAGCTGTTTTTTCAATTTGCTGGGGGCTCCCTGAAGGACTTCCTCATGGACGTCTGGAGCCCCCTTCAAGGACTCTTGGGTGTCCCCTGACCCCACTCTGACAACCAGAGGGAAGTGCACTCTAACTTCTTTCACCTGGCAAGTCCTTCAGGCAGGTACAGATGAAGAGTAACACTGGAGGATATTTGTGTTGGGGGTGTGATTCCCACTAGAAATTGATGGTACTTTGAGACGCGCCATCAAATTGCACAAACATTATTGTTTGACTATAATGAGTCTTGAAGGCAAGTACAGATATTTTTTTTTAACTGAGGATACGATGACCAGTGTACTCTATGTCTAATTAAAGTTGACCATTTTCATCCTCAAAAAAATCCACAAAATTGGAAGCACTCAGCCTTTCACACATAATTATTATTGCTGCCAGGGTGAAAAAAAAAAAACTTTGAAACAGCATTTAGACCATCATGACACAATAAAATTCTCCATTCAAGCCCAGGATGACAATAACACAATAGACTCATCTGAGCTGATGATACCAACAATAAACAACCAGAGACCGATCAATGTAATCAGTCAAACTGCATCATATCCATAACAGATGTGGATGACGCTGATTGATATCCCATTTTTTATGAAAGCCAGAGACACTCACCCATGCCCTTGGTGTGGTTGAAGTCCCCCCTCACTATCTTGCAGGAGCGTCCGTCTCCATTGCAAACACCACAGCGGTCTTCCTTGGCTGACGAGCCAATGATGCCATCGCAGCCGATTTTCTGCCCACCCGAAAAAACAAACACACACACACACACAAACACACACATACACAGAAACAAAAAACACGTCCAAGAATGAAGGTTGATGGTTGCCTTCATAGTAGACAATGATGAGTGAGTAAAGTCACAAAGTTTGAACAACTCTTGAATTGCATGTAGAACAATGCATGTGAGTGTGTCTGTGATTTCAGGATGTGGTTCTGTGTCATGTAACGGAGCAACAGGTAGGTATCTCATGTTTTGTAACCTTAACCCTGACCTTTTCCTAACCTTAACCTTCATAACAAACCTTTCCCTAACCTTAACAGTAAGCTTTTCCTAACCTTAACCAAGTATTTCTACAACAACCTACAACCTAAGGCGCATTTAGGCTCCCTTTACGTACGGAAATAAATACATCTGTTTCAAATGATATAAAATTGCATCAGCAAATCCACTAGAGGGCAGCTCAGAGTCAAAACATGGCAATGGTGGTGGAGGTCGTAATAATGGAGCTGCTACAAAGAGGCAAAAGTGGAGGCGGTGATGGAGATGGTGGTAGTCTGTGAGGTCATTAAACACACCACCACAGGAGAACGGACAATTCGTTTGTCTAATACGATCAATTTTTAAAACTTCTCCCTCATGTCTCAGTCATACACCGGTCTCTCTTGAATTATTGGCTACACTGCAACAATGATTTCCGGTGGTGCTGCTCAGTTTGTCGGTATCCATAAGCTTCCTGAAAACGTGCACAAATACAGCCAAAATGACTGGAGAGTAAGGACAGAAGGCTCCGTCTGTATCAGTATCTGTAGTTACAGGTGAGAATAAATGAAGCTTTATGAGGTCGTATGGCTTGGAGGACTTGTTTGCCTCTGCATTTCTGTACAGTTCAGATGGGTTTGCATATGAGTGTGTGTGCATGAGAGAGGCAAAGACCACTCCCACTGATCAAGAGAGATGATTTAATGAAACGAGATCATTTACACAACCTTGAATGATGGGGCCAGACTCCCTGGAAAAAGGCTGGCGAGTGAACGAGCGAGCGAGTGAGCGAGCAGCGGTGATGCCTGCAGTCAGTTCAGGGCAGAAACACAGGCCTGTGTCTCTAGTTCCCATCAGGCCAAACTGCTCGCTGTGTTTAGAGAAGCTCTTAATCCCTTCCAAAAATGATGGCTCAGTTGAATCAGCTGGCCTCCAACAAACAACTCCCATTACTCTACGGGGAACCATTAACACACTCCCACCATGCTCACGCACACACACGCCACACTGACAGATACAGGCGAGCATGTGTGTGAACATGTACCCACACATGCGCACATGTCTGTACAAACACATGAGGAAACACACATTCACTGACACTGGCATGGAAACAGTTAATAACACAAACGCATTCACTTACATGCAGGAACAAACGCACACTAACACATGGAGACACATGCACAGCGGCTGTGAAAACTACTCCCCCCCTTTGACTGAAAATCTATCTTTAAAGAATCTATCTTTAAAAATGTATTTATTCATTTACTTATACATTTATTTATTTTTATTTTAACTTTTAATGTCTTACATTTTTTATTCTTTATTTCTTACATTACAGGCGTTTGCGGTGTATTTGTATGCACTGTATTATGTATGGTATTTATTTTGTAGTTTTACCTGATTTTATTTTTCTCTTAATGACATTTATTTTCTCTAATTTCATTCTGCAAATTACAGAAAATCCTGACAATCCAAAGTGAGCACCACAAATACAAAGACAGAGTGAACATGGAATAAAGACAAGACAGGGACAACATTTTTTATTTTATTTTTATTTTATTTTATTTTATTTTATGTTATTTTATTTTATTTTGATGTTGCTCTACTGCACCTTTCCTTTTAGGGTGTCTTATACCAATACATCTTTGTTACTGAAGGCTTTCACTTATGTACAGTAACACATTTTATTATTAAAGAAAAACACCCCTACTATTTGATCCTTCTGTACATAAAGGTTGAGAATATGCCCTCTTAGCCCAGGTTTCTCTTGCGTAATTTAAATATGGAAGTCAATAAACCTAAACTGTGGTAGCTGGATGGTAGTATACACACAGGGCAGCAATGGCTGAGCTGTATTAGGAGATAACAAAGGATTGTGTGTGTGTGTGTGTGTGTGTGTGTGTTTGTGTGTCATTGCACACACGTTATTCGTGGTCTGAATCAGCAACAAGTATGTGGCCCAGATTCTTGGATTTAAGGAGTTGCAGCGAGTTTTACTGAATCAGGAATTCCAGACTTAAAGTTACACACGCACACACAGGCATGCAAAGTGAGGAGTTGTGCTGATTCAGAGGGCCATATGGGCGTACGGGGCCCCACTGCAGCTCGGTCCATCAACAGACTTCCCGGGTCCTCCTCCAACCAGATGGAGTGTATTTTCATAGCTTCACTGAATATATTCCTCTCCTCTTTTTCCTGTCTGCTTCCTCTCCTCCCTTCTCTCTCTCTCTCTCTCTCTCACTCTCTCTCTTTCTCCGTCTCTCTCCTTGCCAGTGTTTTCACAGCATGCCAGAGTCTCGCACGCCCGGCTTACAAAAACATTCACGCCTCCTCCTCCCTCTGTAACCTCGATCTCTCCCCTCTCTGTCTCTGCGACCCACAGCCTCCATCCTCCACCTCCTCCATTGTTTCTCCTCCTCATCAGGTGAAAGAGAGACATCAGTTTTTGGGTTGAAAGGCTTTGGCAGAGGCAGACAGATGTGTGATGCAGATGCATAACACTGACAGACAAACTAAAAGTCTGGCAGAGGGAAGCAGACAAACAGGATGACAGAAGTATAGACAGGTATCATCAGTCTAACCAAAACAGGCCAGCAGAAATGACAGCATGAAACTTAAGCCTAAACCCAAGCCCTAACCCTACATTAACTTTAAGGCTGTGCTAGGCAAGAATTCATGTGAAAATAAAGCCTTTTTATCAGCCTCAGTCACAAAGTGGGGTTGTACCAGAGAGAAGCGTCCCATCATCGCAAACTAAGGCAGAGCAGAATCACCCAATTTGCCCAAATTAAACTCTGATGTTGTGTATGGACACTGGCGAGAATATCTTCTCTAACCACGCAAAGTGTCAAAAAATATGATAGTCGCATTATATTCACATTGCAAGCAGTGCAATCAACAAGCCTGGTAAGTGAGAACGGCTGGCCACGGATGAGCTTTTCATAGTCATCATCTGTCAACGGCCAATCAGACTTCCTTGTCTTTGGGTCCGCTCCATTAGGGTGTGCCGGTGCACCGGTCATTACACATGGGCAAAGGCAGAGAAAACCGGTTCAACGTAGTGCAAACCGTCGGCCAGCAGCAACAAACACATCACTCTCGACACGCCGGACAGCTGAGTAAACAAATGACAATGGATGACGCCGCAAAAGCTGAAGCTTTAGCAGCCTGAGTTGAAATGTCCCTTGAATCAGAACCAGCACATTTCCATTCCAGCCAACATGGAGAAAAGTTAGGGTTTTGTGAATGTCTACACTACATTGGTCAATCAACTGTTCTACCCATCTCTGTTTGCTGGTCATGCTCACCCTACACGTTTTTTGTTTGGTTGCCATGTGTCCTCGCTGACCTTGTCGAGCCTTCAGAGAGGTGCAACCGTAATGTCCCACGGCATGTGCTTGCTGTTTTTAAATGGAGTGGAAACCACGCCCGCCCGGGCCAAAAGTGGTGTGCAGGCATACCCCAGTGGTATGCAGGGCCCATTCTGTTTCATAAACAATAGTTCTGCCTGGCAAGGGGCAAACTGGACGAGAGGTTAATTGCAGACATTCAAAGCTTCCCAGTTTTCTACAACTCAAAAACAATCCTTGGAGAACAGTTGCATCCAGCAGTTTTCCAACCAATACTACACAAATAATTTTTGTGAGCTAGCAATGTTAACACATCAAAATGATGACCATTATGAAAAGCAATACCAAAGCAGTGAAAAATGATTTGACTGTTTGACGCTTTGCAGCTAAAGGCCATAACATAGATCAGAGAGACTCACTTTACTCGCCATCAGTAAGAGTAGATTGGCACACAAACCAACTTTTTCAGTGTGAACACGCAGTTAAAGGACCATACCATAATGTATATACTTCATGTTTCTTCAAGCAGTCATATTTTAGAATTCTGACATCTTCTTTCCTGCCTTTTCTCCAGCTGTTGGTTTCCGTTCATTCCACTATGATATGAAAATGAATTTTCAGAGACTAAAGACTTTCTTCACACCAGAATTCCTTCACTGTAATAAAGTCGTCCACATTAGTTTTCCTTAAAGCAGCAGCACTGTTGCAACAATTGCTTTCCAGAACCAACTGTCAGTTCTGTGGTTTATGAATGTTGATGGCTGTCAGCCACAGAAACATAAGCTGGACTAAACTAAGCAAGATCATTTGCCTCTCTTGTCTCTGTGATCTTTGCATAGGAGCAATCAGCTGGTAAACACGAGTGGTGCTGTGGTCACCAGTTAATACCATTTGGGGCAATCAACATACAGCTCGTACCCAAACCTAAATCTAAGCCTAATTCTAAACTTAATCCTAAACTGAAATCTGAATTCTAAACTAACCCCTTATAGCAGTGACAACCAGCGAAATGTAGTCACTTTATAGGATTTTCCTCATCTGCTGACCTCTGTTAGGACATTTGGTCCTCATAAAGATAGATGTGCAAGAAAACACACACACACACACACACACACATACACACACACAAACACACACACAAAACGTGCCCTTCAATTGCACTGATTATGAGTGATCTTGCACAGTAAAGGATACATGAGTCATTACCGAGATGTAAAAAAGTGAGTATTTTGCGAGCGCATGTGCGTCATGATAATTGCATCCATATTTGACTTTCTGGACTCGTCTCTCTCTCTCTTTTCCTTGGCGAGAAGGAGGGGGAATTCCTCCCAAATGTACTGGCATCCAACATTTGCAAATAAACACAAAAGACTGAGTGTAGTGGGGACACCAGATCCAAATAAACTCCTCAACCCTCCCCAGGGGAGCCGGCTATGGATACACTCCGCCAGCATTGACGGCTAATGAATGTGGTACTCTATTGATCCCTGTAGGGAAATTCTCTTTAACTGTGGTCCATCGGGAGAAAAACAGTTAAAACATGGTTGACAAATAAAAGGCATGATTGATTCATTCTTGTGAGTTTCACATTGATGACAACAATTCTTTTACCATCACATAACATTGACTTGGGAGCTTCTGATCACAGGACGGAACTTTGGGGTCTCCCAACCACTGGGTCGCCTTAATTCCTAAACCCTACATGACTATAAAAATAGCATTATTTCTTGGTTCTGTTTTCCTTATTCAGTATTGAAGCAAGGATTTGAAAAACTGTTTTCTTAAAAACTGATAGAAAATTCAGATTTTCAGCTCTAATTGAGCCTTTTTTTTTTGATTGATTGAAGATTATGGGTTATGTTAAGGTCGTAATGATAATCGGCTTTTTGGGGGGCCATTATTATTCCAGTTTTGCAGTGTGAGCAGGAACAAAGAATCCTGAAAAACAGTGCAGACTACTCCTGTTTCTGCTAATGAGGATGCCCACAGGTTGGGGAGCAACTGGACTGTCAGCCAGTTGTCAGCTGGTCAGTTTGTCAGTCAGCACATTGGTCTGTTAGGCTGCAGACACACTAGACGACTGAAAACACTCATAATGGATTTCCCAGATATTTTTGTCTCTAAACCCTATTCAGACACTGCTCAGGGGGAGCTGGGGTAATGTAATCACATCTGTAAGTTCAGTCCTGTTAAAATGTGCCATGTCAGTCTTTTTTTTTTTTTTTTTTTTGGTATTGTGCACATCTATGCCAGTTAAACTCCCAGGCTTCTTACCTGTAAAATGTTAAATAAAAATATTCCTAGATAAAAATTAGTCCCATTCAAACTGACATACCTGTGACTGTTGCCCTATTCCTGAAAGCCAAAGTTTTTTTGCACTTTGCCAGGTTTCTACAACAAACAACAATCAAGATGTTCAGATCAGGCCCAAAGCTTCAACTCTGGTCCAGTTGGAATCTTTTCCTCCTTGACTCTGCAAGAGCGGAGGAAAGCTGCACTGTTGATGTTCAAGCAGGCTAATATCAGATGTGGATGTTTCATATGATGCATGCGAAGTTTTTGGCATCATAAATGGAGTACACGTTCCCAATTGTGTAACTCTGGAGACTGATTAAAGAGATCTGGTTTTGTCCCCATCCAAACTTACCCAGCTTACCCCCTGATTCATAAAGGTTTGTGGTTTCTTTACACAAAAGTAGAAAGTAACAATAATTCTGATTTATCAAGGGCGTGCACATGCAACTGAAGATGGATGCCAGGCTTCAAACATTCACAACCTTAGAACTGATGAATATGTATTTTAAGGTGTACCGGCCGGAAAGTGCAAAAATGAAGGAGGGGTTTATTTCAATTATAATTGCTCCCTGCACCTGATTTACTAAAGGAAAAACAGCTCATTTAACCCTGAATTGCGTAGACTAATTTAGGTGCAAATGTGAAATTATTTTTGTATGTACTGGCACCCTACGTAGGTTTATTTTTCCAAAGTCAATTCACATTATGCAACTTGAAAGAAGTTGTTCCCATTAATCAGAAGTAGGGACCCAACTACAATGTATTTTACGTCAACTCATGAAGAGACTGAGCATAGACCTTACACTCCTTCTGCCAAATCCCTGGTGGAGCAGAGATACAACGATGGTACAGCACATTTGAAATCACAGTTCTACTGCCTCGACTGCACAGGTGGAGCTGCTGTACAGTCCAGAGACAGGATCACTGCTGTTTGCTGCGCGATCCACAATATTCGCCTGTGGATAAATGCGACGAGGGCAATGACGAGGATGATGTTGCAGAAGAAGAGATGGAGGAGGAAGAAGATGAGGACGACAGACCTCCCCTACCCAAGTGTGGCAGATGCATCAGGGCTTGAGTAATGTGAGGTTGTTTTTTTTTTGTACTTACTTTTTCATGGATTCACCATAAGGATTATTTTAAATAAAACATAATTACTCTGCGTAACTGTAGACTGTCTTTGAATATCAAGTACTAGCTCTATTTAATCATTTGAATTCTGAACGCAATGGATCAATTTTGTTTTACACTTGATAACAGGATAGACATGCATCTTTGTCTACACAATGCAACCCTCTGATTTAAATAGTGATTCTGGTATTGTAATTGGCTAATTGTGTTGAAACTGTGACATAGCTCATGTAAACTCATTTCAACAGCTACTTCGGTAACAGTTGCGCCCAATATTTTTTTAGTACATGCAGCTGCTATATGCCGGCACTAGCAAGTCAGGGGGTTAGTGTGGAGATGGCCTTACTCTTAAATATGATTAGGCAAGGATAAGGAACCATACAGATAAATAAAAAAATCTATTTCTAACAATCAAAATCAACCACTTATCTTGGAGAACTGCATGGAATCCAAATAGATATATATTGGTAACAATATTACAGCAATCTGCATCAAAGCTACACTGCAAAAAGTCAAAATCTTACCAAGATTATTTGTCTTATTTCAAGTAAAAATTTTTACTTGTGACACAAGTGAACAAGTAAAAATTTGCTTGTTCCATTGGCAAAATTTGTTTCTTGTTTCAAGCTAATTTTCACTTGTTTCAAGTAAATTTTCACTTGAAACAAGTGAAAACTGTCTAAAGACAAGTTATTTCTGAGCTGATCATGTCTTATTTTAAGTGTAATGAGATATTTTGACTAGAAATAAGACATTTTTACTTGAAATAATAATCCAAATGAGATGCAGCACCTCCTCTAAGTCCTTGCCACACTCAAGCATACCCGTGCATGTTGTTGTGATGCTGATGCAACTGGGGAATAGGAACTGGTGAGCCACCTTCCTTCTCTGCCATCCTATAAGCTAAGATAAAACATGCAGCTACAGTAAAGTTCTTCTGGGGAGAGGAAGTGAGCGTGCACAGCGGTAGCGCACATCCATGTGCACGAGACATGACTACACTGACGCAGCAACACTTCCTTGAGGTGACTGATTGTTTGAGCTGCACTGAGGTGGATTTTAACAAGTAAATATGAGACGACTGCCCCAGGAGCAGCCCAGGGCAATGTTTTTTTTTTTTTTTTTCTCAACGCTTCAGTTTGGCTCAGACCCTGTGTGTATGATGTTGTTAAAATTATGAAGAAAAAAGTCACCTACATAAGCTTTAAATATGCCAGCAGCAAACAAAAGGCAACATGGGCTTTACACTTTTCAGTAGAAGCATGTTGGGTGTGATGGTGCAGCTCAGATCAGTCTGCCAGTTGATCAAGATGTTGAATCTGTGACCTCTTTACTCTGCCACATAATCTAAGATTGACCATCGGTCCTGATAAAGCCCCAGATTAGGGATTCCCTTCCTGATTGCTGGGATATCCAAATACAGTGCTAATCAGTCTGATCAATCTCTAGTGTGTTCCCGGCATTACTCAGTCAGTCAGTCAGCATATCACAGATTGTGGTTTTATTACTACCCTTCTGTTGACTGAAGCTCCAATCTGTTGGAAACACTATTAGCATCCTATCTTCAGCACTCACCCAGCGACACCAGAACAGCACAATCATTCTGTTCCCACTCTTCTATCTCTCTCTCTCTCTCTCTCTCTCTCTCTGTGTCTGCTATAAATATAGCCGGTGGTCACTAACAGGAAGTCTCGCTCTGACCTCACTCAACTCACTGGCCAATTAAAAACCCCAAGGCTGTCCAAACCTGCCAAGTCTTCCATCTTAGAACAAACAGAAAAAAAGAGACAGAGAGCCTCAGAGAAAATTGTACTTTTGGAAACTTTGCCCAAACGGCTATAGATTGTGTGTGCAACAGTTGCAGTGATGTGTATTCAGGGAACAATGGAGAAAAATGCATGAATAGTGTATGTCCTTTAAAACGTTGGTCGGTTGGTTAAAGATGCTATATAACATCTTATTATGTTAGTTCTGAGATATTAGTGTAACAACGTCATTGCCAAGAACACCGTCAGCCTCTTCCAGCCTCTAGACTCACCAGACCAGTTCTGGTGGAGATCTTTTGCATTGCTTTACAGCACAGAACAGTAAGACAGCACTGCTCTTCCTGGGTAAACAGAGCTCAAGCTTTCTGGCAATGGCAGATAGTGCCGTTGGGAGGAGTGAAGGGCCAATGGAAAATCACTTCCATTCATTTTCCAAAGTAAAGTCCAAGATGCCATGGAGGGGCAGCAGGAAGCAACAGAGCTTACAGGCAATGTAGTCAATTTTGCAAAACCCTGGTAATACAGTGGTGTGAGATAGAAGATATATTGTCTGGACTGCGGTCACATTTGCTTACAGTAATTAAACCAAAGCATCACAATGATGTACTGATACTGAAAATTGTTATGTATAACAGCTTTAATTGATTGACTGAAATGATTTTATTGAAGCATATGTTGCTGTTACTGCAAGCGCACAATCCAAGGATTGCTAACTGGATCTGTGGCTTTGGAAATATATATTTTATTTTTATTTTTTGTATTTCATGCCAATAAAGGGCCTTTGGATTGAAATTAAGAACATCAGGACTTAATCATCCATTACATCTTTAAGTGTGTGTGTGTGTGTGTGTGTGTGTGTGTGTGTGTGTGTGTGCATATCCTTTCGTCATATATGATTTTGCATGTGCATGTTTGCATGTGTGTGTATATGTGTGTGTGTGTGTGTGTGTGTGTGCATGTGTGTACCTGACACCTGCCGTTTACACACAGGTCGGTCTCGTAGGGTCCACAAGGCGTCCCATCCATCACTCTGTCAGCCATCAGGACTGGGACATCTCGTCCCACTGGGCTGCAGAACAATGTACATGGCTTCTCTGTGTGCACACACACACACACACACACACACACACACACACACACACACACACACACGCACACATACAAAGTTATTAGTATGATGGAGGAAACCAAATACATTTTTAAGTTTTAAGAATTACTCAGAAAATGATGAACTAAATGATGCAAATGATGTACTAAAATTCACTGGACAGCTGGACGGCAAAGCAGAAAGCACTAGAGATACACAGGCGGAGGGTTAAACCCATCCAGTCAGCGTGGGCCACCTCTGATAGGATGCAGTCTGACTGATGACATATTTATTGTAGAATTGATCAATACTAGAATGGTTGTGCATGGAAGCCTATAACCCGCACTGATTCTAACGAGACATTTTTATTTATTTATTTATTTACAGTTTTATGTATTTATTTTACAGTACATTGATCAATATTAATTCAAGTCAAAGAGGCTTGTTTTCATCTTTAATCCATGGTAATGAATTCCATCAGGTTCTCTAGATCTAGATTCTGGTATCATCCTCACAAGAATTCATGAGGTGAGAGCTTCAGTGTCCAGTAAAACTATGTTTCAGAGGTGTTTCCATCCTGATAAAAATGAAATTTTGGGCAAAATATTGAGAAATTTTGCTGCAAGACACTGGTCAAACTTGGGGATATTCAATTACAGCAAAGAACAACAGCTATTCTGAGCCTAACCCAAAAACGTTTATATCTGGCTTGGTGGTCAGAAAGTGCTATTGAAGGCCGAATTGAGCAATAATGCCTTCAAAACAGGCTCAAACCATGATAAACAGGGAAGAGAGGGCGGCATCAATGATGGACTTTAAGCTTTTCGGGCTTTTGACATTAGATCAGAGATGACATCAATGTTGACAGACCGGAACTGGTTTGGTAGTGATACTGGTGGGAACTACGCATCAGACTCTATCCCAGACAGGCAAATGTTAGCCTCGTGTTTCCAAAGCAACCCAGGGAGGGAGGCAAGGAAAGAAGGAAGGAAGGACAGAAACAAAGGGGAGGCCATTCCTCCACCAGCAAACACATAAACATCTTAACCTCCTCTCGGAACAAAACAAAAGAGCTCTTCTCGTGGATAAAAGCACCACAGCATTTGTCAAACAGCTGTAATAATGCAAACAGCTGAGAGTGAATCAGATGGGATGATCATAGAGGAAAACTCCTCTTCTCGCCGCGGTTTGTCAGCTGAGAGGTGACCCAGTTGGCAGCCGTGGCTGTGGAGTAAAATAAAGGAGTGTCTGCTTGGACGCCTATCAGTCCATTCTGGTAGGAAATCAAAAATGAAAGTAAGAGGAAACGTCTTGGCCAAAGATCACAAGGACTGTCTGAAATGCAGCCTGTTGCTGTTGAGGCCACTTGAGTATGAAGCACAGATAATCCAAATGTGCACGTTGTGTACATGTTACCCTCATCTGTAAACGGAACATATTGTGAATCCGTTTGCACATTCTGTGTATAAGCTGCAAATCCACATTTGTTTTTTTTTCCTTTTCTCATACTACTTTCTCAAATTTATGATACTTGATATTTTTCACATATGTCAAGACTCCATATATTTATGTTTTCAAATATTTTTCATTCGGTTTTTCCTTTTTTCAGGCTCAGGCTTCTCTACTGATATTTTTCACACATTCAGAATGATCTTTTTCTTTCATGTCTATATTTCTATGTAACATCCTCTTTCTTAATACAATTTTGCAATTTTCCTCTATAAATTCTGTTTTTCTGTCTTGTTTTACGACTGCAACAATTCAGTTTACCAATGGGGACCATGAATCCACAGCACTGGGTCCTGGCAGTAGCTGTGCAGGGAATAGTTAACAACTCTTTTGACTCTGTTACTGTTGAGAAAGTGATGGGTGTTAAGCTGTTCTTCAATAAAGAAATACATGAGTTATAACCCAAATGAAACATATTACTCATTACAACTGGTGTGATTATGTTACCTTTCTATACAAAATAACACACTGTATAACGTTTTGGATTACTTTAGTATTACTTTCACTATTGACAATGTCTTGTCAATGGTGAAGGCCAATGAGTCCACCCCAAAAATCAGTCAATCAGCGTCCTCCCCTGTGAATGATCAAGAAACTTGTGTTGATGCCCCGTGTGTTTGTCAGACTTTTGATACACTGCAAAGTCAGCTTGTCATTTCTTACTGAAACTAATTCAGTGTGAGGGCCAGATCAGAGAGTGGGATATGATTTCGCATCATAACTTAATTCTTATAATTCTTACAATTTAAATGCATTGCCAACGTGTGTGTGTGTGTGTGTGTGTGTGTGTGTGTGTTTCTGTCTTACCATCATTAATGACAGCGGTCAGCATGCTGGCTTTCTTCTTGCTGGCATTTCGGTCGTAGGAGAGACACTGTAGGTCTCTGAAGCTGGGCGCCCCCTTGGGGCAGGGAGGGCCTTCACAGGCCTTATGCTCCACACTAGCCTTCTGACACTGTCGACCACCAGGACCAGGTCTGTAGACACACACACACACACACACACACACACACACACACACATAAACACACACAGTCGTGTTTCCATCACTTCAGAGGACATTATTTTGACTTGCATTAATTTCCTGGAGACTTATCCTAACCTTAACCCTAACTACAACCTGCATAACCCTAACCTTAACCTTAACCCTAACATAACCCTGAAGTTAGCTTACTTTTAAATAAAATCTTCACCCTAAAATTAATATAATTAAAATGAATTGCTGAGGGTACTTGCTTTTTATCCCCATGAGGGAGGCGAGTCCCCACAACATGACTAAAGCAGCAGATAAGAACTAGCGTTGTTTTTTAATCAGTATGCCAGTAAGTGTTTGGCACATACACACATACACACACACACACACACACACACACACAAACACACACTAATGACGTACGGAGGGTTATCACATTTCCTCTGTCTGAACTGGGCTCCAGTACCGCAGGTCCTGCTGCACATGCTCCACTGGCTCCATGGACTCCAGTCACCGTCCACATGCTGGGGAATGGGAGTCTTACTGACACACTCCCCCGCCCTGCACCACTGACACACACACATACACAAACACATACAGTATACAGTATAATAAAATGAACGCACATACAGGGATACATATAACACTTTAAACACAAAATTTGCAAATACATTTTTATACTAACACAGGCTAACACGCACATTAGCTGAGTTTACATGCAGTCTAACATACCATCAATCAAAATCATGTTATGTTTAAAGTAGTGTTCACACTAAACGCAAAGCGCATTTTTAACACGCCGCGTACAAAGTCAATGCAAAGACGTGAATAGACGCAAATTCGCAGCGGGCGATGCAAATGATGCAAATTTCCATGTCGCGAAAGACACCAATACATGAAATTTTTGAGTTTTTCTTTTTTCTTTTTCGTGTGTACAAGTTTTCTGATAATTTTCTGGTATTTCTTTCTGTTTTCTTTTTTTCTTTTTTTTTTTTTGCTAATGTTCCATTAATTTCTAGCCTTTTCTTCCCCGTGTTTTTAATTAAATCAACGTAAATTTGCACAGATTTCAAAGAGTTAAACTGTTAACATGTCATACTTGAACATTTACAAATGTTCAAGTATGACAAGGACCCCTGGGGGTCCTCAGACCCTACTTTGAAAACCACTGCCATAGGGGACACATGCACATCTCCTGTATGTGATCCATGTACACAGAATAAATATGTTCTCCACAGAACCTCTTGCTTGTATAATTACATGAAGCAGTGTTTCCTGACATACGAATAAAGGAGAGGCTGCGACATTCTCATCAGTGGTTACTCTGATTCAAGACTTTGGTGCATTTACAGACCCTCCTAGTCAGATCACGTTATTCAGTGTTATTTCAGTTTATTTGGGATCTTCATTAATTGGAAGCAATCTATTAGGAAAGATAAAACTATTACGATTCTGCATGATCCTACCTTGTCAGCTCCACACTCCGTCCCATCCAGAGGAGGGTCCAGTTTGGTTTTACAGGATGTATCTCCCTCCACCAAACACCACAGGCCGGCACACATCAGATGCTGTGACATACACGCGCGCGCACACACACACACACACACACACATACACAGCATATACATCAGGTTTTGAAAAGCTTTCACCCAATTCCACCTGACTAAACACACTCAAGAAAACAGCTCCACCTGTTGAATATTACTGTTAAGCTGATCTGTCCGTTTGCTATACAAGGGCTGTGTTGCAAGTCAGTACTTATGGTTCAGAAATGTACAGTATCAGACTTTAATAACAAATGGCCTACAGCTGGAATCTCAGGTATTTTTACATCTCAAAACAGAGAGTGGACAGAGAATGTAAAGGATGGCATTGTTGACTTTAGATGAAGTGAATCTCGAGGCCTCCCTGAAAACTGTTTACATGTTCCACAACCACAAACAGCTGGAAAACCTGTCTGTGTTGTGCTTTACCTACAAGCACGTCTGCATGTTTACAAGTTAGATTACAGTAATGAGTCTTGTGGCATTTCTGTTTCTATACTCTGCATCCTGAGGCAGGACTGTCTGTAGGGATGCCAGATATGGATTTGGGAAAACTGAACACTATAGAGTAGCCCAGATGCAAGCTGAGGTTTCGATAGCTTTCTCCTGGAAATGATTGTACTGAGGAGTTCAAGAGACACTGGGATACTGTGATTTATTGCAGGCTGTACTTAAACATGATGTCATACTAGTTTTATCTGAATAAGGTTCAGTAAGTGAGACCATGGTCAAGACAATTGGTCGACTCTGTCCATGGTTTTGCCAGTGTTGGGGAAAGTTACCTTCAAGAGCGACTAGAGACTTTAAGTTACTGCTTCTGAAATTGTTGTGCAGCATTTTCCTTTAAACGTTATGGATTAAAAGGCAGAATGAGCAGGATTTGTCGTTGTGGCTTGTAAACGCAACATTCAACCATAAACACAACCGTTTATCATTTTTTTCATTTCCTAAGATGTCAAGTGAATGAGCGCCACCACATCTTTAGGATAAAAAAAAAAAAAACTGGCCTGCCGGCACCTACCAACCCCAGATCCACTCTCGCTGTGGCATGACTTTTGTGCACTTGGCGCTTTGCCTCACAAGATTTACTTTTTTCTGCAATTTTCATGGCTTCCTATTGGATGTGGCGCCATCAATCTGGCACCACGCTGCGGTATTATTAGCTGCGAGCTACACACTACCCAAATGTGAGCACCAAGAGGAGTCCTGAGCTCAGCGAAACAAGAAAATCCCGGCAGAGGGCAGGGTCTCTGCAGACACACACACCAACACACACTGCTAGTGGCTCAGAAGTAATAACTGGGAGGGATTCATTTTGTATGCGTACACATTTTTTTAAGGAAAATCCTACTCATTCTGCCTTTAATTAAAAAGGCAACAAAAGTAACATTTTCAAAAACAACGAATAACTGATTACTAAATTTAAAAAAAACGAACAAGTTACTTGTTACTTGGGAAAAAAAAAAACAACAAACTGGTTACTATGACTAACTACTTAGGAACCCGTTACCCAAACACACTTACACCAAAGTCTACAACCATCAGATCTGATTTCAGATCAGGTCTAACTGATATGTGAGCTCTGTGGTCAGATATGGGATCCATTCATTTTCCCCTGCCGTTTTTATCATTATCATTTATCATTCATTTTTAAGCAGGCACTGTTCCTCAGTGCTCTTATGGCCCTGTGGAGAGGGAGCAGACGACACTGGTGGTCACTCATTGCCTCTGAGCTCTTCACAACAAGTGGCTGAATAACTCTTCACACTTGTAGCTGTTTTTCTCTTCCATCACACCCCGTGCTTTGTTTTTCCTTCATTGATCCCTGATCATACAGAATTCTGAAACCAGCAGGAGGCATCATGGCAAATGGAGTATGGTAAATAATGGCATTGCCTCCAGCTATCCAGATTGTGGCCAGATTTATGTCCACACATAACTGAGATCCAGGTGGCAGGCCAGGCTACTTGAACATGTGGATTTTCTTTATTTTTTGGGGGAGCATTTCTGCTTTACCAGACTGTCACAGTGGAGAGAGAAGGTAAAGACAGGGCAGAGAGAGCGGATGACATGCAGAAAAGGGTCAGGGCCAGATTCAAACCCAGGTCACTATAGTTTTGACTTAGTATTACATGGTACGTGCTCTACACAGCGAGCCTTTGGGGGGGCCTACCAAAATAGGGATTTTCTGATCTGATCTGATCCTACCTGAAAGCAAACACACCTGACAGTTCATGTGACCTGGCGTGACAGGAGTAACCATGGTGTGTCTCACTCAAGAGATATTGTTAGCGCTAGTGTTTCTCAGAATGTCCAGAGGAATATTATTTACATGGTCCAGAGAGTGCTGCTCAAATGTATGTAACAGGCCACTGGATCTAAGGTACTTGACGTAACTAATAAACAGGATAATAAATTAAAACAAGACTCTACAAGGCAAAAGGATAAGAGGAAAGGATGGAAATTTTTAACTGTACGCACACTCACAAATATTCCCAGCCATGTCTCGTTAACAGCTTCACAACAGTGCTTTGGATGTCCTATCCAAATTCGCCGTATCAGTAACTTTGACAGACTTGCACGTAAAAATTCCACCGTCTTCTTCCTCTTGTGACATGCTCTGAAAAAACAACCACTGGCAATACTAATCCCATTCAAATTCAAATCCTCGTAAAATATTATGTTATGCCCTGTTGGAAATAACTTTTCGCACTTTTATTCTTTGGGGTCTTTGATGGAGGAGGCACTGGTCGTAGCTCTTTTCAGCCCAGGTTCATGGCATGATTATTATCCAACTGCATGTGTACGACAGAAGATCAAGGCCATCAAAAGTTCAAAAGTCAATGAAGTTGTCAGAGGGATGACACTTGTGGCAGCTTTAGGTGAGATCATTTTCTGTGGTAGGCTTTAGATTTTATTAATCAATGGGTAAACTTTAATATTTGCTGTAAAGTAGCGGAAACTGCATTTTTGGTGTGACGACACTGCATAGAAGGAGTCAGTATGCCACCGCTGTACTGAGACTCATTGCAGAGATGCTTTATGCTGTCCAACAGACTGTGACTCTACTCTCCTCACAGTTTGTCTCTTGTTGTGGCACAATTTGCCTTTGTGCAGCTAATCCAATGCTGGCCTTAGACTATAATTATATGGGGGATTTTTCAGACCTAAATCCATTACTCAAATGTAAACTAAGAGAATGAAACTGCAGCAAATGTGGTGTGTAAAATTTGGACTCTTCTGCTCCTTCAGTAACCAAGCTGGAGATCATACTCCCCCAGGGAGCAGAACTCTTGTTGTATTGGTAATACTTCATTGCTTATAGGACAAAGTGACCTTGATTCTCCATTTCTACTGTGTGACCTTGCATTTTCAAGCTGGTAAACAGCATGAATGTAATATCATTTCCCACAGTATTATCTCACTTTCCCATTTACAGGAGAAGCTCGTGATTTTAAATTGTTATAACCTTTGCTGTTTTTCCCGTCCAAGTCAGACATTTATTTGGTCATTCAATTTCCCACTGCAGTGTTTCCATCAGCCATGTTTACCTGTTTGCACGGATAGAAAAGCTCCTTGTCCACTCTGTTCTGATTTGTCAACACATCTCAGTTTAACGGAAGCTCCACTTCAGCAACTGTAAGCACACGGTGGTGAAAGAACTATTTTGGGAGACCATTGCTGGCTTAGATACTGATCTCATGTGACCTGTAGGCATGTCCAACCAGTGGCTGTGATGAGGGTTAAACCAATATGGATCTGTGAAGACTGATACTGATAGTCTTGAATTGAATCTACCAAAACCTCATATTTAGGGTATACATTCAAAAGCAGGGGTAGACAGACATATCAGCTAAGCTTGAATTTTTATTAAATATTAAATATTGAAAATCAACTCATCAACTCATCATTCCATCCATCACTCATCATTCCATCCACAGCCAATATACTGGAGATTCCTTCCTGATCACAGCTACATAAAAACAGTGATAGCTTTTAATTGCAATATTTGTACCTGTAACTGTTTGTTGCAAATTATTTTCTTCATTTAATAACTGTATCCCAGCTGTGAATCTTATGAATGGGCCCACCCGAGGTTTCTTCCATTTTTCCCCTAATTAAGGTTCTCTTTATAGTTCTTTCTGGTCCTCATTGAGCGTCCAGGCTCAGTAGTGCCATGCAGGCTCAGTAGATAAGGTGTTGTACACTGTGTCCATTATTTTGTTCCACAAAGACTGTTAATTAGATTAAGTTAGACTTATTCTCTTTAAAGTCATATTATGTCTGTAATTGCATGAACCCATTCAGACGGGATTGGAATCTCTGTAACTTCCTCCCAATCTTACAGTCTTAAGAGTGGCAATGTGAAACTTTCAGTACAGTTATTCATCTAAACCATGTTCCGGGTTCTCTTCACAGATTTCCTCCCCCTTTTTTCACATTTGAAGAAGGCAGTGTAACTGGTAGGTGTTTTAGGCTCCTCATGCCAGCTAATTCAGCAAGAGACTGTTTTAATACATCCATTACGACAGGCTGTCAGTGCACTATACAGTGGTGTGTAGACATATTCCTATGAAAGGCACATTAGTTACACTACAATGTTAAAAACTCAAACAGCGCCTATGGTGTCTCATAGCAGTCATATGTTTGTAAAATATGTTTGTGTGTGTCTGTTAATTCCATACAGAAGTTTCCATTCTGACAGAATTAAATTAATCAGAGGAGCTCTGAGTTCTGTAACACTCAGCAAAGTCGTCCATAAAAATCACAGACACGGTCAATTTGAACAGAACAAAAACCACTAAGGATGTTGCAATACACAAAATTATCTGATGTCCCTTTGTAAAAGTAATCCCATTCAAACAGGGCTTAATACATGCTTTGTAATGAAGAGCTTTGGAGAAAATCTTGACTTGACCTCGTGTTTTTCTTGGAACTGAATAGATGCGGTAGGTCATCCTGACTAAAGGAACTGTTAACCATAAAAGGATCTCATTAGATTCCCAACAGAGAGGTTTTGTGTCCAATGATTGTCTACATGCAGTTTCAGAGGCCTTTCCATGCTGACAAAAATACAATTCTGAGGGTGAAACACTAAATATTACTATTTTTTTAATATGATAATGGTCAGATATTGTATATCACCTTAAAGGCTATTAGTGGCTTAAAACTACTGTTATCAGTATTGGTTTCAAATCCACATACAGGTCCAACCGTATTCAGTATCTTCAAAGCCCTAACACACCAAGCAGCCTTCAGCACTCGCTGAGCCAGCGATGGGCATTTGTGGTTTTCCCCAAGCAAAATACCTTCAGGCTGACAATGTCAGAGCCAGCTGCAACTTCTCATCACGCTTTTTACTCAATTTGTATAATTAATTTGTTAAACAGAATGAAGTGCTGCTGCTAGTTTGTGTCTTTATCTTCCAGTGATCTTGAGGCTACTGGTTTATTTACCTGAATGACAAATAAAGACGACTGCCCCCTCACACTGCAGAAAAACGTGCCTACAGGTTGGCCATAAGCTGTAGCCTCTGGGTTGTGCTCATGGACAATTTTCGCAGGAAATGTGAGGCACCATGAGGCAATGCAAAGTGGTCTACTTTATGACTGGCCTGGTGTGTCCCTGGCATAATTTGAAAGATTTCACACTAAATAATGCAACTATCCAGTAGTATTGATCAATCCTACAATAAATATGAAGACAAATTTTCAGGCACCATATCCACCATCCATCTGTCCAACATCTCATTTGTAATGAAAGGCCAACATCCAATATATTGGGACACGAATCCTCAAGTTGTGCTTAGCCAAAGGGTGAAATAAAATCAATCCAACAGCAATAGCCAGCGGCTGCGTCCATCCTGCAGTGAGTGGGTTTTCAGCACCTGAACTTCTGTGATGATATTTTTGCCTGGTCACTATAGCAACTCTCAAGATGACAGAAACTTCATTGATGAGAAGCAAGAGAGGATGAAAAGAGAAAGGAGCACATCAAAGAATGAATTGTGACAATAAATCAATTATCCAGTCAATAGAGGAAAGAAGTCGTCTTTCTAAAATCACTTGGAACATATGGCATCAAAGTGGCCTGAGAATGGGTCATTAATGTCATGGGAGGCATATTCTCAAGTAGATTTAGATTCATCAGCTAAGTGTACCATAGTAAGACTCAAGCTGCTGTCTTGAGCTGCCCTTTCTTCTTGAGCTTTTTTCCATTTTTAAGTTAGCTCACTGGAGGGAGATGACCAGTTCATTTGATGTCTAAATAAAACTGGCATGATTCACAAATCTGATGTGATATAGCACCTGCCATGTTTTCATTATGTTATGGCACTCCTTTTACCTGGTATTTTACCTTTGTGCCAATAGCAAATCAAAAGGCAAGGATTTAGTTCTTTTTGGTGGTGTTGGGGACTCCTAAGATGGTCAAGGGCGTTTGGTCTTTGGTATGCAATTGAATTTATTTCAATTCAATGTTATTTGTATAGCGTCAAATCATAACAAAAGTTATCTAAGACTCTTTACAGAGACCAAACCAATTCTGAATCATTGCACGTCATCAAGCAAAATCTCCCCCATGAGCGAGCACATGGCAACAGCAGTGAGGAAAAAAGCTTGATCTGGAGTTGATATTGCTTTCTTAGGTGACAGTTACGAGCAACGTATAATATCTCTTGAATTTTTAGCTGAACTGCATTTCTTAAATATCATTAAGCCAGAACAAACAAAATCATGAAATTATGGGTACAATATAATCGCAGGGCAGATGAAGAGTACTTTACCTCCATGTCATTGCAGAACGTGGCATTAGTGCCAAACAGGATCTGGCACTGTTCATCAACACTATAATGCATGCCTGGCAGCTTGGGAGGTAGTCGGACCTGGTAGCGGCTCCTGGGGTCTGTATGTAGTAGGCAAACACTGGATTTGGACCTGTTTCACACATAACACACACAAAATAAGAATTCATAGTGTGTGTTTATCAGTCTGTTCGATTCCCATTGTTTTTCCTTTTTATTGTGTAAAATGTAAACCAGAAAAAGAATAGGCTTTTACAGCACAAAAAGATTAAACAGTGATGTTAGTAATGTTGAAAACAGATGTAGATGACTGTTGATGCCAAGGCAAAGACTCCTTTGTAATGTGTGATGTCTATGTGGCGTTTATGTATGTCCCTAACAATATCAGAATGGCTGATAGTCCAGCAGGACACGTTTATCTCAGTCCGCACACATACAACAGTCTGCAGGAAGCTACTGCGAACAAAGCTCACATTCAGAAAATATGGACGCCAACATAGATATACAAGCAAAGCGCACATGCATGCTTTTGCACACACACACACGCATACACACACACACACACACACACACCACACACACACACTTGATTTATCCATCCAACCCTATTTATTCCAAAATATTCACCAAAAGCAGCTTCATTCCCTTACACAAATAGCCTCCCAACAACTGTGGAGTGGTGAATTAGGATTGCCAAGGTGGACAAGAGGCAGGCCAAAACTCATTACTCCCTAACACCCAATTATCTTTGTTTATTTACAGTATCCATCTAACCAACTCCAATGAATAATAGGCTGGTGTCATCTGCTAGGCTGATGATAAATGAATTGAGTCTGAAAAGCCATTCAGCATAATTAACTTCTGTGACAGGAGAGCGAGGCACAAATGAGCTGCTGACCATCTATCGTGGCATCTTTTCTAGAGGATTTAGTCAAGCTAAAAATTCATACCAGATCAAACTGTTTATTCTTTCTGCTTAAAGTTGTTGTTTCTTCATGCTTTAGTCATCCACAGGGCTGATAGTGGAAAAAAATCCTGGGCCTCAACTTTTTTCCGTTCCGCACATTGCTCCCATTCTCCTCTATCTCTCTTATCGACATGTTTGCTGTCCTCCCTGGGTTTCATGAACCTGCAGTCCATCCTGTGGGTGGCAGTGCGTCTCTGTAGGCTAACGAGGCTCACTTTCAACGGCATATGGAGCGCCTGATTGTCAACACCCAAGTCCCACCCCTGCCCTACTTCTGATTGGCTAGTAGGCCTATTGTTAGTGTGGTTGAGAACGAAAGCTGCGCTTCTATTGGATCCAGAGAAATGTCTGTTAGATAAATCTGGGCAAACCCCTTTTGTTGTTTTTTTTTCGCAGTCATGCCAGTACACCAGAGATCTGGCACGGTGCCGGAATGCTATCAGCCCTGCATCCAGTTAAAATTGTTTTTCACCAAAGACGGCTAGACTACGGACAATGCATGTAGATAGGTTTTTATATCTCACGGACAGTTTCTGTAGGATAGCTCTAGGATTTTTAATTGTTTAAAGATTACTTCATTACTTCAACTGGTGTCTTCAACATAAGAACCACTGGTCTTGTCACACTATAACCCAATTGCATGAGAGCAATGGAGTCCATCTGTGGAATCCATCAAGGAAGAATCAAGGAGGGGCACAAGCCTCATTTGTTTGTATTACTTACCCTCCTGTCCTCTTCCAACCATACATATCTCCACATGTGATGTAAATTTATTCTCATTCTTTCCACTTCTTTCCACTTCTGGCAACATGGTGATGTGCTTCGTCATTGCACTATATCTAACCTTATATAACCCCATGGGTTTGCATGCACTCAGTTTTGTGGAAGGAGGGCTGTAGAATTCTCAGAAGTCCAAGTTCATCCAAGGCTACACTTCCTTGCATGTTATGCATTTTCTTTTTTTCAAAGTCAGGGATCATCCCAGAAATGGTCTGCTGCTTACCATTTGAGCCATTCTCTAAATCCTTTCACAATTGTATGCCCTCCACCATTACAATTCAAATACAATTCGTTTTTTACAGAAGACCCCCTCCCCCACACCCATGCCTCCATCTGACATTAAAAACTGCACACCAATATCCAAAGCACTCCAATGAACTTTTTTTCACCAATGCAATTTGCTAAGACATCTGTGAGCATGGCCTGGACAATATACTCACAATATACTTGACTGTGAAACCCAAGATACAGCTCATATTTGAGCTTTGTTGTATTCCAATACAGTTTTCATAAATGTCATTTTGCTTTGGAATCATCACTAATCTGTGAACAGTAGAACTGCAGCAACTTGCAACTTGGGAACGACTCAGTTTGCAGAGACTTCGATGCCACAATGACATAACCAATATGTGAACCAGCTGCAAATAGATGCATGTCTGCAAACTGGCAAAGACAAGAAACTAAGTTCATTCGGGGGATTATCACTCCCCCTCCTCCAACTCAAATCAAAGCAGTGTTTAGGTCTTTGTGATGTTTAAAGACACTGGAATGGTGACTTCACTAGGAGTCTGCAGGCACCTTAATACTTGTGGTTAGTGAAGCATTCTGGTTTACTAGATCTGCTTCATTCCCCTCAGTCTTCCTAGACCTGTCCCTGTATTTGGTGATATCAGCCACCTAATGCTCCCTGCCACTGTTGCTGTTGAACTGCTGTAGTTGAGTTTGTTATGTCATGGTCCACCTGTCTACTTGACTACATTCATAAAGTATCATAGAAGGGAATCATCAGCACACACCATGGCCTTTGGGATCCTACAACTTCTATTAGCATTGCTATGCTGACAACAATCAATTCTATCTTTTTGTCCATCCCTTGACTCTCAAGTTTAGGTAACATTACCTTGTATGGGTAACGTTTAGGTAACATTACCCATACTGCCACATTGTGATTTGGGACAAACAAATGTTGACCAAAATCTACACTGCAGCCAAAACTCAATTCCAACAACATCGACCAAATTAGAGCCTTATTCAGCAAACACCCTCTCTGGCTCTTTACTCAAACTTTAGTCATCCCCTTTCAGACATTACTGGCCTGGTTCATAAATACAGCTTATCCACAATACTGCCGCCAGCCTTGTCTTTAACCTCCACAACTTCTTACATGTCATCCCCTTCCAACTCTTTTCACTGGCTGCCTTTGGCTGCTTTACTACATTAAAAACCCTGGTGCTGAATGCTAACGGATGTACATCCCCATACCCCTGGGCATTGGTCCAGCCCTACAAGCCAGCTTGTTCACCGTAACTATCAGCCACTTAGCTCTCCCTTCTTTTTGGCGGCCTAGTCATCACTCCACCCAACCTGACTCCAGTGATTCCCCAATGATAGAATGAACTTCCCACACCAGCCAAATCAGCAGAGTCATCGTCTGTCTCGGGGTGAAAATTTATCAAGACATACCTTACATCACTCTCTCCTGCTGAATCAAATTTCCCCTCCCATATCAATCTCTTAACCCAATTTGATATGCTCTCATCTTTAAATTTGAAATCCAAACCCAACTCTGTGTGAAGCCTATTGAGTCCAACAGGTGGTGACACTATGTGCCACCGAAGACCAGGCATGCTTCTTTTACCATTAGAGGTCAGGCTTCACACAGATTTGGGTTTGGGGTTTACTTACTCTGTAAAAGAAAACAAGTCCCCAACCCCATAGAGCTTTTCAACTTCTCTCTCACATGACGATTCTAGGGACATAGGAACAGTCATCAAAGGTGTCAAAAATCTGGTAATGGTGGGTTTCAGGGTCCAGGTATGCTGTTGTTGCATCTTATGTAAAAGCCCCATAAGAAAAGACAGTCAACTGTAGTGCGAAGCTAATGTTGGCCAGATGACTGTGAAAATAAATCAGATAATTATCAAAAATGTAAAATAAATAGTAAAAGCCAGCTTTGGTTCACAACCTCAACAAGTATTCAAAGTAAGGGACTCCAGCCATTATCCATAGCAATGCCAATGGATTACTTGGCTGATAGGCATGATGCACTATTATTCTAAGGTGTGGGGGTGTGTGGGTGTGTGTGTGTGTGTGTGTGTGTTCCAGGTATTACTAATGTTATGGGGACGTAAATCGGTATATATCTGTATGTATCTGTGGACAAAAAGCAAGTCCCCTTAGTGAAAATCAGTAATTTTAGGGTGAAGACTTGATTTAAAGGTAAACTAAGATTAAGGTTGGGGTTAGGGTTAGGCAGGTAGTGGTTAGGGCTAAGGTTAAGATAAGTCAACAGGAAATGACTGGAAGTCAATGTCCTCTGAAGTGATGGAAACATGACTGTGTCTCTGTGTGTGTGCGTGTGTGTGTTTGTATGTGTGTGTGTGTGTGTGTGTGTGTGTGTGTGTGTGTGTGTGTGTGTGTGTGTGTGTGTGTGTGTGTGTGTCTGTGTTTTAATCTAAACATGTACACACCCATTTTAACTGCCAATGCAGTCATGTCATGTTCAAGTCATGTTCAGTCTTCCATACGACATGCATTGCAAGTATTCAATCAGAAGCTGGAATAGAGTGGCTTTTGGCTGAGCAGCTCAAGACTGAGTTAGATTTTCCATTCTTTTAACATTATGCTATAGTTAAAAAGGCCACCATAGATTCCCAGTGGTGCAGCTTATACTGGGCCTACCGATGGCTCTGCCAACATACTGACACTCTCAGTCCTCTTGGCAACCCAAAGGCGTGTGTGTGTGTGTGTGTGTGTGTGTGTGTGTGTGTGTAAGAGAGAGAGAGAGAGAGAGAGAGAGAGAGAGTATAGAGAACAGACAGCAGGAGCAAGGACGGCAGTGAAACCATCATCCATTTGGCAGCCCCACTTTTTTTATTTATCCAGAGAAGGTCAACTGAGCTCTACGCCCTTTTTTAACACCACGCTGATTAACATTCATACAGACGCACATATTCAGACTGGGAGCTGCCCAGTGCAAACATAGTCTTGTACTGCTGGGCACTGGGAGCTACCCAGTATAACCACAGTCTTCAACTGTTTGCCACTGAGCAGATGGAGGGTCAATGTTCAATGGGACCTCATCAGTTGTTGTTGAGGAAGGAGAGCCATTTTCTCCACTCACACTTTCCCAGCTAGTCTGGTGATTCGAACCAGCGATACTCCAGTCACAAACCTATGTCTCTAATCTGAAGGCTACCGCAAAAACAAAAAATTTTTAGAGACTGAAAGGTAAACTGTTTCCCATTTCAAACCTCAACGTCAGCATTTAGCCAAAGTGCAGCTGTCTCTCACCTGAGGAAGTTCTCCAGATCATCACGGCTACAAGAAGACCAAGATAGGTCACTGGGGTTCCTGCCTTTCACCCATTCGCCAGACATGATGTGGGAGTGCCCGGTGCAAGTGGCGTGGTCGTCATCATGGCTCATCCCCATACTAAGGACAGAGAAAGGGGCACACAGGTATTTAATCTGAAAAACCGAGGAATTTGTTCTCCAACAAGGCACCGCCAAGGCCACCACCTAAGTCTCTGTAGGTACAGGTCATGAATACATCTTTAAGCAACTTTCAAATGAGGGCTGAAGAAATCATTATACCTAAGTAAGGCAAAAACAAAGAAAGCTGAGTAATGAATAATACAAATCAACCCACACTGTGACCAAGAGGTAACGTTTGGTATCTGAATTTTGCGGACTTCAATATCCAGAAATGAAAGGTGAGGTCACTAAACTGCACAAACATAAACATCAACCATGGATACCAAAGGAACAAAGAGAGGCTGTATATCTAAATTTGGTGATTTATGATTTAAGCTGCAGACAAAAGGATTTCTATAAAATGCTTGCTTACAGCAGTTAAATAACCACAAGGAACCAAAAGGAGAGTACCACAGGTTTTCTAATTTTAGGCTATGTCTACATGGTGACAGATTTTTTTGAAAACACAACTTTTTCTTTCTGTTTTGACCTCCTATGCACATGAAAATTTGTGTTTTGGTCACCGAAACAACTTTTGGAAAATGCTTTCCAGATTGTAATTTTTTTTAAAATGACAGTTTCCTTTTGTCCTGTGTACGGTTGAAAATTAAACAATCTGAAAATTCTTAAATGTCACTTTGCTCCTTTGTGCATGCTCACAGCAGAACGCTGACCTCACACAGGTGTGCCTTTGATCAGGCAGTTAGTTTCAACATGTATTCATTTGTGATTTTTTAGGTGGAGCTCAACCTGTTCCTCTGTCCATATAAACCACCCAGTCTTGTTTCTATCATCCCACTTCCTTTTCCATACAGTTTTGGACAGTGTTAAGATGTTTTTAACCATAGTTACATTTGTAGCTCTCTGGGATGTCAATAAACTGCTGCAGTCACTCCTTAGCTTCTTTGTGCAAACTCTTATCACAAAACATGTGTTTTTAGTTAGTTAGTTTGTTTTTTAAGATAAAATACATTGCATTAAAAAAAAAAAAAAAAAAAAAAAACATCTCTGTGTGGATAGATGTGTCATGACCCCATCCAGGATTTCTACCATGATTCAGTGGCAGATTCCCACTTGAGGTGTGGAGCTTCTACCTGAGTTGAAGAGAGTGAAATCTCTTCGGGGCTGCCCCAAATATTACTATCCTAACTGATATCCTTGTACTGCATGGATACATTTTTGTCCCAAAGCTTCACTGGGTATTCTGGTTTTTGTTTCATGTGTGGTTGAAAAAATTTCTATGTAGGCGGAAAAAGCAACAGTCTTTACAAACACAATACATCTGGGAATGTAAGGGTTTTTTTTTTTGTTTTTTTTTTTTGTAAATTTGGCACATACCCACAGGACACACACAACACCACAGAAAAGCAGTACACCGTACTAAATTCCCTTCACCCAGCAGCACATCTTAACACACCTGCAACATATTCATGGAAGAGAAAGTAACTGCCTGAGGGAAGCTTTGACAGGAAAGGATCTCTCACCCAGTGCATATGTGCACATACATGTATGTCTATGTGAGGGAAGGGCAGAGAGAGAGGCATGTGTGTTGAAACTGGGAGGACTTCACTTGGGCTGAGTTACTGTGCATGCGTGTGTGCGCGTGTGTGTGTGTGTGTGTGTGTGTGTGTGTGTGCGTGCATGCAATGCATGCGTGTGTGTTTCCTCCCAAAGCCATGACCTACATTTGCAAATTAAAAACAACAACCTAGTCTGAACTCCAGGCAGAAACTCAGAAACTAATAAATTACAAGTGTAGACTCTTCTTTTCCCCCAGTTTAAATGAAAGCAATATAAAATTACACATCAGAACCCATATTTGTCCACGTCCACTGTGGAAGATAATACACTGCTTTCAAAGGAGGGGAACAGATCAGAGTCTGAGACCCATCCAACTGGGCCAGGCCAAATCAGCCTAGACCAGAAAAGCCATATTATCTTCACCACTCCACTATTCACCCTACAAGGAATCAATACAGATAGATGTGATCATGCAAGTAAGAAACCAACAAAGAGAGCAACAGATCCATCACAGAGCAAACTGATCATGCCTGTGCTAAAGGTGTAATCAAAAATCAATCAGATACAGTGGTGGAAAAAACTTTTCGGACACCCTTAAAATTTTACACAATCTCAAATATTATCATGAAATATTTGTGGAAAAAACTTTTTTGTGTTTCAAAAGGTGTGGTTGCATTAGACAGATACAAACAAATACAAATTCTATTTTTTTGTTTATTGTTTACAAGAAAAACTAACAAAACTAAATTCTTGACAAATTCTTCTGACCACAGAATCTTCTTCCAGTTCCTGGCTGTCCAGTTCTTGTGTGCCTGGGCCCGACGACGCCGGGCTAGCCTCTGTCTCTCATTGATCAGGGGCTTCTTGATAGCCTTGTAGGACCTTAAGCCATGATCTAAAAGTCGGCCACGTACAGTGCGGGTGGAACACTGGACACCAGTTTGGTTTGACCACTGCTGCTGAAGCTCCTGTGATGTCATTCGGCGGTTTAGCCTGCACATGCGGATCAGGATGCGGTCATTTCTTGCTGAAGAAACCCTTGGACGCCCAGATCTCGGTTTGTCTTCCAAGCTGTTGGTTCATCTGTATTTCTGCAGAGTGTATCCAACTGCTGAAGGACTGCATCTGCACTTCCTGGCTATCTGGTGGCAGCTGTGCCCTTCCTGGCTGAGAATCTTTATCTTCAGGCGTGTTTGCTGCGTTAGGTTCCTTGTGTTAGCCATTTTTGTGTCTGAAGAACTTTCAAATGTGCTGGCTTTATATAGACACCAAGCTTGGCAACAAAAATTGTGTCTTTTAATAAAGAGAACGACCTTCATCACTGGTACCAAAATTACCCAGTACTCAAAATTTCTTATGTATTTTTATGGAACCAATCAATTTGAAGTTTTTAATGGCTTTTTTAGGATTTGTTTAGTATTTTGGCTGTGATTGTACTAAAAGAAATTGCACTTGAAGACCTAAGAGTGATTTGTTAATGCAATATTTCACAAATGCATGGGGTGTCCACTTTTCCACCACTGTATAATGGCCTTTAATTTGAAAACAACGTGGATTTACAGTGAATCCAATCTTTGAGGGGCTTTTTGATTGGTGGTTGAGCCTTACAAGGATCCACAAATAACAGATTAACCATCACGTGGACTGCTTAATAGCACACCAAACAGAACATCAATAGGACACAAGCTCAGAGGGAAACTGCCAGGACTCCCTTCTGAGAAACCTCTTAATATGAAACAACCCAACTCCAATTAAACACCAGTAACTCTACATGTAAACAGCACACAACATGCTCACGTTTATAAACCATTTGTCTGTGATTATTTTATACCAATGTATACCAAATTCACCTGGAAATAATGGATACCAAAGTACCAAAACAGGATCTGGCCTGAGGTGCCCTGATACACAAAGCAGAATTTCATTTGGGCAAATGGGTGAATATATGAGCCTTTTTGGGATGCTACTGTCCGCTACAGCTCCTCTTTGTGATTTCAACTGATAAAGTAAACCACTTATCCTGGAGCCTATCCCATTGGACGGGTTGCCAGTCCATCACAGGGCAGACAGCACATTCACACCTAGAGGCAATTTAGTATGTCACCTGTTAGTATATTCACCTGTCTTGCATGTCTTTGGACTGAGGGAGGAAACCAGAGCTCCCAGCGGAAACCCACACAGACACGGAGAGGACATGCAAACTCCACACGGAAAGGACCATGACTGGCCGGCCGGGAATCGAACCCAGCACCCTGCTGTGCTAATCACTGCATCCCTGTGCCACACCACAAGAATGACTTTTCCCATGCTATTCTGACACTGAAACAAACATGGACACTGTACTGCTTGATTTTTAGGCTTGTGGCTTGCTGCTGTTGATGTTTCTGCAGGGATTTGCACAGGAAAAGAATGTGGTGTAGGCCATGGATGGAGAGCAGAGAAATTAGTTTTGCTAATCTTCACAAAATCAAAGCTATGTGTCAATGCAATTTTACCTAATGTTGGCTTTCAGTAGTATGACAGAGCATGTCTACAGCCAACGTCTCTCATAATCTGTGTTATCTGGCAGTGTGAGGTGTCTTTCAGTGACACACACATCACGATTGCAGCTACAACTCTGAAGCATGACTACCTTCAATTGCTCTGGACTACCCAGGACTCTGCATATCAAATTGTTGCCAAATCGGCCTTGAAAATCATGTAGTCTGGTAGGTGCAGTTTGATATATATATAAAAAAAAAATGCATAGGTGCAGTTTGATATAAAAAATTGCATAGTGCAGTTTTAACCATTCTATCCCATACAATCTATTGCTGTCTTTCTGTAACATGGTCACATCTAAACCTACATGCACTGCCAGACTGAGCTCAGAGTTTATAGGAGCACCTTGTTGCTTTAAAAGCTTTTTCACACACTGGACAATAATGCTGGTGTGTGCCTGCATGTGCATGTATGTGCTTGTGTAACATTACTGCCATGCCGTATGTTTGGGATGTGTGTGTACACGTTTACATGGAGAGCAGTCAGGCACACTCTGTGCCAGCTTGTTACCTTTCCTGGCCATGAAAGCAGACGCAGAGCTGCCTGATGAAAACTGTGATAACTCCTGAGAGGCCTAGTGCAGCCACAAAGCTGTTGCAAAGGTTAATACAATTTGGCATTATTTTCAGGTGAATTTGGCATTAGCTCAGCGGGCCTGGGCTGTCAATGAGGGCTTTATGTGAGGACTGCATTAAGACAAGTTTCCAACATTAACAGACACCACATTGCGAGACCACACCGAGTGAAGAAATAATCAGCTGGGTTTGGCTTCCAACATTACTATAGAACAAATAATACCTCTAATTATACAAGAAAACTTGCTTTGCAGCATCAAATGAAACAGAAAATTTGCAAAAGCAGAGTCAAATAATATTTTTATATATTGTTTTATTACTCTGAAAGACAAAGACAGACTGTGTAAAGCAAGATCAGCCCATTGCCTTTGCTTGACGTCCTATGGGGTTACCAGTTTTAACTGTTGTAGTCTGGTATGCTGAATGACAAAATCCTGAATTATGGTTAATGCACTGTGTATGTAGTAAGGAGCAAAATGACACAGAGAAAGCAGTGTCTGAAATACATGCAAATCTTTGCCAGAGACGCAGCTAAAAAGGCCAGACCCTCTCATAAAGCTGAAACTGGACATACCCGAAGAGATAGATGAGGTCAGTGCTGAACTGCACCTTGGACAATGCCTCCAACCCTCTCTACAATGAGCTGATGTAACTACAGCCGACTTCCCCACAGCGCTTTATTCACAAGGTGACTATAAAACTATAAAATAATCCTGAAATGCATCTATTTTCACTGACTAAAGCAATCTACTGGCCAAACATGACACTGGGTCAATGTGGAGCAAATTATTACCTCTGGGTTAGGGTTAGGGTTAGGGTTAGCTTAGGGTTAGGGTTCTGCTTTTGCCCCTGTTAGTTTGTTTGTCCATCTGCAAGCACAGTATCTCAAAAACATATAAATGACTTTCCAAGAAACTTAGTGGAAAGACGGGCCTTGGTCCAAGGCACAAATGATTCCATTTTGGTAGTGATGTGGACATGTTAATTTTTTTTTTTTTTTTTTTTTTGTTTAGCCACAAGTAAGAAACTAATAGAGATAGACTTGATTCCAATCCCCCCCCCCTCCAGTGCCCACATACTTATTTGACACTTGGCATGTGCTTATTGCACTGCAACCAAGAATTACCTTACTTTACCTTATTTTACCCTACCTTACTTTACCTTGAATTACCTTAGTTTACCCTACCCTTTTCTATGTGAGCATAAAAAAGACATAAGGGGCTCTATTTTAACAATCTAAGTGCACGTCTGAAGAGCATGGTGCAAGTGCATGTGGAGCCCACTTCTGCTATTTCAACAATAGAAAAAAGGCTGGTTGTGCCAGGTGCCTGGTTCATGGTTGTACTTAGTATCTTAATTAATTATGGGTGTGTTTTGGGTGTAATATGTAGTAAACCAATAACAGTGACATCTCCCATTCCCTTTAAAAGCCAAGTGCGCTTGCACCTTGGCAGATTGCTATTAGAATGATAGATAAGAAGGAACAGAAACAGAGTAAATGGATCCGCTTGTGCACAAAGTGTGCGAGCAGCAGGATTCCATCAACGCTCCCCAAGGTGAGGCAGGCCTGCCTATGTGCGTAACAAGCAGAGTGAATGCATGTTGGCACGCAACTATGTAGGCATGCATTACCGTCTTGATAATGTGGTCTTAAAATAACAGTGAAAATCTGAACCATTGACTTCAGACCTGGTTTTTGTCGATCAATTGTGCAATCGCTTTCAACTGCCTCAAGATAGCAGTGTTCCAACAGCGCACCTGACCACACCTTATTTTAACCAACATGCCCATGGGTCCACAGATGGGCACAAGAGCATTTGCTATTTACACATCGTGGGCGCAATAACGTTTGGATTCGCAAAGGAGTTAATAACAATGTACTCTCCATAACCACAATTTTGTTCACAAGATGCTCAAAAGAGCAAGATAAAAAATAAAGCATCAGTATGATGACATGACATGAATGAAACATACTTGTGTCCTAGCTCGTGAGCGATGGTGAAGGCCAGGTTGAGTCCGTTGTCCTCTGCTAACACGCACTTCCTTTTGGCACTGCAAATGCCTCCCAGATAAGCAATACCTGTAACAAACAGACCCACATGAAATGACAATTATTTTAATTTGCCCATTCTTCAAAAACATCATAGAAAAATAAACACAGAGGGATCAAGGGAGGAAGGAGGTAATGTGAGATCTATATGAGGTTAACACAGTGCATCTCATATTTATGAATATCAGTTTATCAAATGCAGGGCTGTGTATGGCCAATATATAGTTATAAATGGTAACTCTAGTTCTATGATCACCTGCGGAGCCCTCTAATGGGGCTGTATTGACTTAACCACTCATCTAGTTGCCTACGCACAATTAAATTTGCATGCATTCACTCAGCCAATCACCCTATAACTTTTTTGCCATATATTCAAGGCAAGTTTACCTCTATTCTGCATCCACTAAGTCTTCAGCAACTTCTGGCAGGATGACTCTTTTGAGGGCTCCTCCTGTGATCACAGAGCTAGAGTTACCTTGTGTAACTATTGTTATATTTCACACAGCCTTCGCTCCCTGCTACACTTTATTGGCTTAGGCAGCGAAGCCTGATGACTACATCTGCCACTGCAACACGACCTGACCGTCACCGTGTACAGGTGAGTCAGTCAGATTCAGAGTCATTTTTATCCACTACCAGTAGAAAGAGAGCTAACCTCATGCTGTATCCAATCAGTGCTTACTGAGACTAACAACAAGACTAACTAAATGATCTGTCTTTTAATTGTTACTAGACTTTCCATCCATCCATCCATCCATCCATCCATCTTCTGCCGCTTATCCGGGACCGGGTCGCGGGGGCAGCAATCTAAGCAGGGACGCCCAGACTTCCCTCTCCCCAGACACTTCCGCCAGCTCCTCGGGGGGAACACCAAGGTGTTCCCAGGCCAGCCGAGAGACATAGTCCCTCCAGCGTGTCCTGGGTCTTCCCAGGGGCCTCCTCCGGGTGGGGCATGCCCGGAACACCTCCCCAGGGAGGCGTCCAGGGGGCATCCGAAACAGATGCCCGAGCCACCTCAACTGGTTCCTCTCGATGTGGAGGAGCAGCGGCTCTACTCCGAGCTCCTCCCGAGTTACTAGACTGTTACTAGACTGTGGTTACTCTAAATCTTCTCAACACATCCAATGCATTTTCAGCAGTTAACAAGTGAGCTGGACAGATGGGTGTCATTTGAACATGGGTTTGCCTATTAGGAAAAACATCTCCGAGGGCTCTGGCTCTGCCTTCCCTATGAAAGTGCATATCTGGCCTGCTATATCATGATGCAACCACGACTTGTCTGACATCTCTCGAGTTTGGCTCCCATGTCCTCCAGGCCTGGAATATGCAGATCCTTGAGACAGTAAATATTAACCACAGCTGACAGTCACAAGTTCTCTGCTACCTTAGAAAGAGGCCGGGCTCAAACTCTATACCACAGTCAGCAGTTGTCCATTCTCACCAACACATCTTTTTTATTTGTCATCAGTGGGGCAAAGCACTAAAGGACTACCAAGATAGCCATCAATTCCAGCAGCTGCTGTGTGGCCTTCAGGTATTATGTCATCAGTAAGCTCCTATATCCAACCTATGACTGTTGTTGCTGATTCCACCAGCACGTCCACATCCCACCAGAGGAAACAACACACTGGACCATGTCTACACCAATGTTCCTGGCAGCTACAGAGCCCTCTCTCATCCTCATTTTGGCCAGTCAGACCACATCTCCTTGCTTCTCCTGCCTACCTACATCCAGCTGACAAAAAGGGTCAAACCAACTGTAAAAACAGTTAAAGTGTGGACAGATGAAGCTGCAGCAGCTCTACAGGACTGTTTTGAATGCACAGACTGGCAGATGTTCAAAGATTCTGCTACCCAGGAGAACCACATCGACCTTGTAGACTACACAAATGTGCTGATGATGTGAGAAATGCCATGTTTAATGAATCAATTAAGAGGGAACCACATTTTAATTTCATTATACAACCTGTTGTATAATGACGAATAAACTTCCTTGTATTCCTTGTATGACAGTCCCAAGAATACTGGCACAGCAGGCTTGCTTTTGTCCAGTAATCAACACTCATCCAGACTCATTGGGGTATGGTCACCAAATTCTGTTTGTGTTATGTCAGGTCTAAACGTAGCCTGAAAAAAAAAAAAACACTTGTGCAGGCATTACATGTGGCCGAGAAAGTACATTACGTTGAGGATTGTAACTGCCCTGCCTGGCTGCACCAAAACACTGTCTCTATAATAGCTTCCTGATGTTATGGTTCCACTGAAACATGAAAGTAAACGCCTTTCAGATGGACGGTCTCTGTGTAACTGTGGAGCTGGAGATCCAAAAAAGTTCTCATGTCTAGCTTTGTGGTGAACCAGGAGATAACTCAACTACAGGCCCTTATATCTGTCCTTTGGCAGAGCCATAATAACACGTAATAATAACATTCTGTAAGAGTTACTGAATCTCTTGCAAGGAAGTGATGAGTGCCCTTCTCATCCCATAGAATTGAGGTTGGACACAGCAAAGCCGGGGAGTGTTTTGTGTTTCTATTCTATTAGAACACTGTGGCTCTGCCATTCCTGATAAAACTCAGCTTCTGAAGTTTGAAGTCTGAGAGGGACGACTTACCCGTGACTTGCCCTGCTCTTAGGTGGCAAGTCTGATGAGGTTGATATTGCACCCTTACACAAATCTTCCTTTAACAGAAGAAGCTGCCTGTGGTGAGAGCACGTTTGAAAGAACAGACTGCCCTCGTTTGCTCCATCAGTCGTAGCTGACTATGGGCTGAGCCCAGGAGGTTCACCCAAAAATCTGCCAGCGGCTTCATTCTCAGCCGGGCCATTCAAGGATGCTTTTCTTTCTGATGCAGACAAGAGACAGAGAGTGGGCAGAATAGCCAAGGAGCAAGGCTTTGCATGTGCAGAGAGCACATACCAGGGTATGCAGGCCAAGGAGGGCCATCACTGTTCAGCCTCATTGTCATCACATTCCAGCCATAGCTCTGAGGCGAGGTTGAAAAAGGCTCCAGCGATGTCAGCTTCATGCAGATGGAGGAGCGAGGCAGGTGGGCATATGGGGGCACTGTACTCTGAGATGGTATCCCAGTGCAGAGGCACTCACAGAGCTTGCAGGGAACAAGTTCAGGCACTTAGTGCAAAACTGGCAGAGAGACACACTATACCATCCCAGGCAGTATTGTCATCAACAAGATGAGGGCTTAAGCCAACTTAGTGAATTCCTCTGTGACATGTAACAATGATACTGCAAGTTGTGCTTTTTATGAATAGTATTTCCCTTTAATCCCATTCAAAAATGGACTAAATTCATTACCCCACTTTAAAACAAGAAGGTCTCTAGGCTTAAAATACACGGGTTCTGCACACTGTCAAAAGCTCTGAGATGTCTGAATACTTGCATCAGGTATTGCTGGCATCCAGACATGTTTGAAAGCAGACTGACTGCGTGAGTATACATGAGTGGCCAAAAATGTTTAAAAAACAATCAATCTGCCTTTCAGCCATGCGTGCTCTGGAGTGCATGTTACAGCTCTCCATGTGTCAGCACACACACACACACACACACACACTCACACACAACCACACACAAACACACAGACACACACACCTGCTTTCTGTCTGTCTCTGGAGCCTGGCCAGAGAAGCTCATTTGAATCCAGACAGGCATAAATTAAATCATTGACAAGGATACGGCAATCAAAGCCAGATGAGATTTCTGCAAAAGGCTGACAGAGGGAGAGAGAGAAAGAGAGAGAGAGAGAGATCACATTTTGGCCTTATCAGCCAATACAGCAAACACACTTAGTACTCCACTGGTACATGAACTGAATGAGGATTTAGGATTCAGGTTACTGAGCAAAACTGAGATACAGATACAGAGTTGGAAAAGGAAGAAACAATAACACATAAGAAAAGCAGGGGCATGTGCAGCTGACTGTTAGACCCTTAGATAAAGTGGTGCAATAAATCTATAAAGTTATGAAGATATAAAATGGAGGCTTGATGGGGCTTTGCTGTTGCATTACAAATCTATCAACCACAGTGGTTTCCATCATGGAGGTCACTTCAGAGTTAGCCGTGTGAAAATAATGTCTAACTATATAACAACCAGGGTAGATAAGATATACATACTGCAAAAACACTGTGTGTGTGGGTGGAGGCTGATGTAGTAACACTGTATGCAATAGTGAAGGCTGTAGTCTGATAAGTGCATTTCTTCCCAAATGTAGGTTACTGTTACACAGTAAACTGTCTTGTACTGAGCCCAAGTCTCTGATCCAAAACACTCTGGGGGTTATTCATAAAACTCATCATCAGGGTTAACAACACAAGAGCGGGTAAGACCTTGGAAGCATTTTCCCTATTAAAAAATGGGGCTTACCGCATCAGTTTTACTGCTTGTTTTATTTTGGCACCACCGCTGCCTTCTAATCACTTGCTTGTCCCTTGAGCGATTCATAAAAGCACACCACTGTGCAAGAACACCACTTGCTCTGGCAAGGCGATATAGTTCCAACATATGATTATCTGTGTAATAATAATGATGATATGTATTTTTGTTAAGTTTCATTAATAAACAATATATTTGTAACAGCTATGTTTTGGTGTTGGGTTTCAGCACTGTCCTTGGAAACATGTGTTAGTTGTTTATTAATTTTGCATTGCGTGATACTTTGCGTTTTCTCTTAATATGGAGTTGTTGTTTTTTTCTGGCAAGGGCCTGAACAAACTTGTTCTTCTGGTGTTGTTAGCTAGCCACTGTTACTGGCCAATTTAGCTAAGCAATTCTGTTCAATTCAGCATTCTATTCAAATAGAAGTACTGCTGTCTTGCTGAAATTTTACCTAAGTAGAACTAAAATTACAGGTATAAAACTGTACTTAAAGTAATATATATATCTAAAGTAAAATATATCTTATTTAAAATGCAATACATTACACATTATTACTAAAGATGCAGAATCAGTGGTATAGGGCTCTATTTTCCCGGCACAGCACAGGGTGGCGCAGTGAGGCAAACCCCGCGCAGAGCTATTTTCGACCAGCGCAACCCAAGGGACGCACAGTTTGGTAGTTTGGCAGACTGAGGTGTACTGAGATGGGAGTGGCGTTGCAGCAGGGTGAGGTGTCGACAGATTCAGCTTGGTACAGTGACAGTTTCATGCCAAAAGGCTTCGCCGAGGTGCGCCCAAAGCTCACCATCTGAAACCAGGTCTACTTTCAGCGCAAGGAGGAGCGGAGACGGTGTAGTGGAAGTTTGGCTGACAGGCGGGCAGTGCGCACACGTCACCAAAACCTCACAATCAGCACAAACAGTGCCAATCTCCTTTGATCTGACATCAGATGTGACGGGACAGTTGATATGGAGATACATTTATGTGGTATAGTGGTTTTTGTGGGTATTTATTGCATTGTTAATGTGCCTGACATTCCGGAAGCCTGCCTGTGAGGTTTTGGTGACGTGTGCGCACCGCGCGCCGGTCAGCCAAAGTCGCACTACACCGGCTCCGCCTTGCCCGGGGCAGTAGACCTCCATGTTAATTGTGTAAACATTCATTACGCCTTCACGTAGCGCATTTTAAAGGCGAGGACAGGGGCTCATTTGATTGGTTCCAAGTGAATCGGCTGTGTCAAAGCCACTCCACGCCTTCTCTCCTCCCATGCGCTGGTAGGAGGGTCGGTGGAGTACTTGCACCATGGCGCACGGCGTGCAAAATTGCAAAATCCACTTGGCCACACCCAGTTGGCGAAGCACAGCTGTGCTGCGCCCCCGCCTCGCCCGGTCTGTGAAAATAGAGCCCATGGTCTTTTAAATATACAAAAAACAGACTTACAAAGTTTGAAAAATATTAACAAAAGTATATGTTACTGTGTACTGTACACAAAAAAGTGCACAGTACACAGTAATAGTAACTGCAACTAGACTTTTAATCTTGTGTATCACTGAGGAAATTATCATTTCCTATTCAAAAACAGCACAGAAATTCACCATTGTGTGTAAGTGTTGTACAAGTGAGACCTTATAGTGAACACACACACACACACACACACACACACACTTGCAGACACACATTCAACCCTGAATTTATCACTGGTAATATAGGTGAAAAATCACTGCTGTTTGTATGATAGCTCCACCAGTGATTGATGAGGAAAATACAGTAAGATCATAGGCTTTGGCTCCATCACGCACAGCCAGTGAAATACACTCTGGTCTAGGGCTGAGGCTCTAACCTCTCATATTCTGTTTTACACTCTGCTTTCCAAGCCTTACTCCTGTTTTAAAGTCTCCAGTCATTTCTTATTCCACTCACACCTCAGGCCTCAAGCACTCTGAAATTTATCTCTTGTAATAAAATCGCAAGGCACTGTGGTAAAACTGCATGCCATGGAAACAAAATGTGGCCGACTGACTGAACTGTTTTGTGTAGCTTCTTTTGTCATTTTTATTAATGTTGTCTCGTTCTCAGATCTCAATCTCAATGAGGCTGTTATGTAACCAGATCTGGACTGTCAGGCAGTTTGCAGGAAGAGAGCGATTCATACGCTCAAACAACAGGCTGGATCAGTGTTTAAAGATGAGCTTAAACAGACAGGCAGAAAGACTGGCTTTAATGAAAGAGACCTTGCTTTGATAGCAAATATATAAATATATAGAAGGGTAGACTGATATTAAGACTGTGAGAAAAAGAGCGACTGCTGCTGTTGTTGGAAAAGTAGACAGAGATCATCTAAGGATAATCCTTCAAGTTCAGTTAAGGTATCAAATATTAAATGAAGTGGAATTCAAATTCTTGTTGCATCTGATAACGAATGACGTTGCAGCTCAGTGTCAGTGAACACTTTGGACCTGCAAATAGACACAAACAGGCCCCACCATGGACCCACATTTCATGTAGTTGCAGGAATTCATATGGGAGGTTTTTTGCTATTGATTTCATTGTCCCCCACCCAACATGCTCATCTGCTCATCCGTTTGTCACACTTTAGCAGAACTTCCAAACAGCTGCCTGAATCTCCACCAAATTCGGAAGGAGGGTTGGTCGTGAACCTAGGAGTGGCTAAGTGGCTGACTGTTTCCACTCCTTGACTAAAAAGGGGCGTGGTAGTGGGCTTGTGTGGCTTATCACGAAAAGATTCAGAACTTCTAGACGGACTGGCACATCATCACAAAACTTTGACCGAGTATGTCCTGGACCACAGGACACCTGGTTAACATCTCAGGCTAGTCAGTCAAAAGGGGGTGTGGCAGTGGCCGTTGGCATATCAACAAAAGACACATAACTTCCCAACGCATTCGAATTTTGATGAACGACATTATTAATGTCCCACAGTAGCTGGGTTTCCATCCAAATATATCGAAATTTTTGAGCGAATTTTGTCAAAATGCGCAAAAGAAAATGCGAATTTATGCCTGTTTCCATTAGTTTTGTTTTGCGATTATTGGGAGAAGAGTGCGCCGTTGTCCACTGAACAACAACAAACACTCAGCTGACACTCAACAGCTGATCAGGGACAGATTCCTGCTGAACTTGTCGGCTCTTGGGAGAAGTCTGGTTACTGTTTTGGCAGCGCTAACTTCGTACCGAACCATCCTAAATAAGGAATAAGAGACTAATAATAATAATAATAATGATAACTAATAATAAGACTGTAGCGTAGAAGTGTGACGTGGTATCCGGTCCAGTCATCGTTTATTCGCAAAACCTGTTTCCACAGCAAAAAGTCGCATTTTCTTTTATCCATACGCTGAGAAATCCACCCCCTCCAAGCGTAAAAACTTTTTTTGCGAATTTTCGGCCGTTTTTTGAATTTCTGGCGTTTCCATCCAAGTTTTTTTTTCGCAATTTCTGAAAATGCTGAAACCCAGCTACTGACTGCACCGAGCCCACTTTCATTTTTTTGCAGTTTCTCCAAACGGGGCCTTGTGGGGTGTCCTCTGATCCTCTGAACATGTAGCTGCTGTCACGTTGGCCAACACGCAGCCACTCCCACTTCTGGTATTGCTCTTTATTACAGATTCTAGTGCAAAGGTGCTCATTCTGTTGACTTCCTGTATATATTACACTCACTCATTCTCTAACCAAGATTGTCCTTATGCAATTAGTGAATTAGTGCGTGGAGCTATTCCCCATTTTGCTGGGGACCCCCACTGAAACTTCCCCAAGGGCCCACTGAACTCCCTTAGATGGCTTGGGTTTTTTTTTTTTTTTTTTTTCAGTACATGCAAATTACTAACAATTTCACATCCCTTCAGACCACTTGACAAATACAGTTTTTCACTTACAGCTGTCTTTCAGAACTCTGTGCTGCTTCGTACAACTCATCTTGCTGTTGTACAGAATGGAACCATTTAGCAAAATCCAAACATGGTGGCTTTGGATTGGAACTGGGCTGAGGCAAAAAACCCTCTTCACTGGAAACATTTTAGGTTGATGAAAACAGATGTTGGCCTGGATTCTTACATGTTTTTTTTTTTTTCCTCTTCACTGGTTCGCTGTGTTTTACAACCATGCATGCTTAGTCAGAGGCTGCAATTATGTGTGTATAATGTCTATGATCTGCTAAAATTATAGGAAAGAATTCTTTATGTATTTATCCAAATAAAAGCCCCAAAATATTCCTTTTTTTTTGCTCTCACGTGCCCTGGGTTCATATTTAAATGCTTGTTTACATGGCTATTTATGTGTTTAGGAGGGGAAATCTGCAGTAATGACAAAACGTACAGGGGAGAGATGGTGTAATGGGAAGATCTAATGAGTGCTAGACGAGAGGTGATGTTGGCTAGATGAGCACCTCACTTTTTGACTGACTTCTGTTTCCATCTTGCCATATGCAGGCTGGTGTAATGATTGTGTCAACGCTGCATGGTATTGCAGCAGATGAAATTAGCTGTGACCAGCACAACATAAGAAAAAAAAAAAACATCCAATCTGGTCACAGCCTAAAGGGAAATAAGCTCAAGTGAACAAGTGTAAAACGCCTTCATGCTGCACAAGAGTAAGTGGGGAAAAAAAATGAGAGAGATGAAAACCTTAATGATGGACAAACTCGGTGGCATTTTGCTAAATGGAAACTTTGCATTTAAATAACTTGGTTTCAGGGGTTTTTCCTTCCCATTTGCAAGTGCAAGTTCCCCTTGCATCAGGTCTGAGTTGGATTTAATACTTATGCCCTCCTTATTTTCATATTCGGCCAGATTCAGGTTGTGATTATATGTGTTAATTATATGCTGTGCATCATCACCAGGACATCACCCATTGCCAGGTAAAAAATAAATAAATAAATAAATAAAAATATGCAGATTGAAAAGTTCATGGAGACATTTTCTGTTTGTGAGTGCAAACTCCTTTTCCCAATCATTCAGATTTCCTCTAAGTGATATTTGATATTGGCAGGTCCGCTGCTCAGCAATTTCAGCCAGATTCAACTTGTGTCAGTAACATGCAATAGCATGCTTAGCCGAATAAGCACAAAGCACCCTTGGCTTAACCCATCATCAGGACAAACAAGTGCATTATTTCAAACACAGACGCCATGCTGGAGTTGTGTTAAAACATTACAGGTGTGTAAACATTCCTCCACAATGCAAAAAAAAAAAAAGAGAGAGAGAGATTAGTGTACAATTTAAAAGTTTAGCCTGCTGGTCATGCTAAAGGAAAGGTCACAGCATCACCAAAATTAGGAGGTTTCATCCTCTAGGCAACCTAAATGTTGTCGCCAAATTTTAACAGCATTTCACCAAAAGGATTTTGAGATATGCTGACTAGATATACTGACAGACCAAACAACCAATACAGTGATTGCCACTTTCCAGCCGGGTAAACTACAACCCTTGATGGAGTAACTCAAAAACATTTAGTAAAATGTAAACGTTACTTGAGACATTTCCATTCCAGAAGCTTATGTTCTATTTGCCAGTGTGAGCTCAGCTTGCCTCTGGCTGCTTTCACAATCCCAAAGTCAGCTAGGTCTGAATTTTTGGGCCTACGCATCTCATTTTTTTGCACATCCAGCCAGATTTACCTTGTGCTCGTAGGAAATCTGAAAAAGCCTTTACCATGGTGGACCTGCAAAGCCCATCTGAATAAGGAAAGATCTCTGGTGAAGCTCCGCAGTGAGGTAATGCATGGTTGAGATTTTTTGCAGCATCAAAGATCCGTTGAAGCCAGCACTTCTGAGGCTAAAGCCCCGGGACAAAGGCCCGCGATCCACAGTGCTGCGTTTATCAGCGTTCAGATTTGACCCGGTGTTAGTGGCTAGCTGGCTGATCAAACAGTGATGTGGTGGCTCACATAGCTGGCGGCACATCCAGCCAGACAGCCTCAAAAGGGTCACAAAGCCTCGTCAGGCCTCTAGACTCACAGCACTGCGCTGCCTACAAGCGAGGTTTGCCCAGCGAGTTATTTTGCGCTAATTAGCCGTTAGAACATGAAGGGCTTTCTATTGAGCGACTGAATCCTCAGCAGTCGAAGCTCCCACTGCTGACAACACAGGCCTGAGTCAGCCTGGAAGAGACGCTTTGTTCAGCCTGACACACACACACACACATGCACACACGCACACAAACACACACACACACACGCACATGAATACTTGTTCACCCTAGATTGACCTCACTGCCCTTACTGTGATACGAACCCCCATTACACACAGACACACACAAACACACTTACACATATTAGCCCAGTTCAGCCATCCACACACAGACATGCACACCTGCAAATCCATACATACAAATATGTCTAAATACATACACACACATATGCATGCATGCATGCACACATACATTCACATGCATACACATATTTATCCACTGGCACAAACATACCCAGATTTACATAGCACATAATTACACACACATACACATATACACTGATATACACACAGAGACACATGTAAACAGACATGCATGCATGCATATTTACACACACATATAGTGCATGCATTTACACAAAGTATATATGTATTTGCACCTGCACACATTTGCACACACTGCAGGCTACAGCGTAGTGTCACAGGGAGACACTTGGAGAATTGAATTAGGCAAATGAATGAACACACTGACAGAATAACACTAAGAAAATAAGATGTAAAATGATTTTTCAGCAGATCAGTGGTACAAGTAGGTAAGTAAAGACAAAGTAAACAACAACAAGCAAGCCCCTCGGCTCCACACTGTTTGATTCCCTGCTCTTCTCCATGCTCACTTTGATACACACACACACACACACACACACACACATACACACTAACCCTCAGAGTGTGAATCAGCTGATTTGTGCAACGTCACCTCCCACCAGTCAACAGCCACTCCATAAAGTCAACCATGCGTCTCCAGCCATCCGGGCCTCGTTCAACATGCAGCCAACCCCCTATTCTCCCTTTACATCTCTGCTCTAGTAAACCAAACACAGGAAATGGGATACCGCTACGGATATTGCTTCAACTCCCCGTCTCACCCCTCCATCCCACCATCACCACCTCTCTTCCTTCTGAGCTTCACCCTCCCTCATGCTCTCATATACCCTATATCTTCTTTAGGGTTAGACCAGTTCATCGGGTTGCTGATATATGGGGTCAATATTGATCTTTATTAAATATCACAAATCAGGCAGTCAGAGATGACCACCTCTGATACAATGGAGGTTCCTCCCTCACTCTAGCTATATAAGAACATTCTGTAAAGTTTGCAAAGAAAGTAATTTCTTTCCACATATTTTAAATCTCCATAGGTGAGCACATTAAGAGAATGTATAAGGATGACTGTTTTGATCAGTTATATAATTCTGTAACAAGTCACATCTAACAGCAAAAATCCTCTCAGATAGGGTTTCTTGTCATAAAATCTAATCAAATGAGGATCCATTGTCTATTTAGGATTTAGGGATCTTTAGGGAAACTCGGTCTTGAAGAGGCACTAATTCAACAACAGTTTCCTAAATATGGATTTCACTGGAGAGTTTTAGCCTTTAGAGTTAGTTTTAGTTCATAGCACCACAATGGCCAAATATAAAGATATGGAATATTTGCACAAAATAGTGGCTATTGGCAACTTCAGTACTGATGTTAAAAAAAAAAAAACCTGGATTGGTATAGCTTTAATCTCTTTCATTTTATTCCATGTTGTGTTTTGTCAGCACTTTGTTCCAGTCAGAAGCCAAAAGCAGGGGTTGCAGCTGCTTTGATGGAAGCCAATAAGAACATAAACAAAAGAGAAAAAAAAAAATCAACCATTACCTCCGCTTCCCTTCTTTCAACCCTGAGGCCACCAAAGTTATGTCTGGGCATGTGAGAAATACCGAACCAAAAACTCAATCAAAACTCTTGTTTGAAGGAGGGCAGGGGGTGGGGGCTAATGACACCATGGGGCGAGGAGATAAAGATAGGAAACAGATAAGAACAAAGCCACCATGTTAGCGTTTTACTAAATGGATCCAGACTGGATACTGCCAAGATGAGATGTATAACCAGCAAAGAGCTCTGGAGGATCGCTCTAAGTAAGAAGCTGTATTAGTCCAGTGGACTGTAGTAATGTGAAATATGTGTATTATGTAATCTGCATCTGCGTGTATTGAGACAACCTAAATCCCCTAATTCAGGGGTTCTCAAAGAGAGGGGTGTTAATAGTGGAACAATAGTTTACCATCACTACATTACAATGTCTTTTCTCAATTAGAAAATGTGTAAAAATCTTTATTTATGTCATAAGTTCACTCACCATATCAACTATTATCGACAATTATCCAGTTAAATACACCACATCAAGTCTTTTGTCCTGGACATGAGTATGTTTAAGAAGCTCTGGATAAACAGAGCAGGGAGTGGAAGTGTGGGTGGCACGCAGGTGAAGGAGGAGTTTTATGAGTCCTGTGATTATAGTGAGGCTCAAAGTGGGTCACACACACTTTGGGCCAGCTCGTACAAAGAGCAAGAGTGTTCTCATTGTGCTGGAAGATTATCAGGTTAGCAGAGTATTATGGTAGAGCACAGCACCGCAGGGCCAGGCATGGCCAGGAGCTGCTATAGAAACCACAATGCCTTGCAACACACAGCGCTGTCTCTGTCTGCCACAACTTCCATTACATCATCACTATGCACATGCTGATAATATGTGACAATGTGTGGGGAGCTGTGCTATGTTGGCTTACACCGATATATGGGGCAGATACTGGCTTTTCTAAATATGATATTATGTTATTTGATTGACAATATAATATTTATATATATTTAATGGACTGAATGAAAAATAAACATTACAATTACTGCACTGGCTGCTTATGGAAAGCCCTTGACCTGAACCGATCTTAATCTTACATTCTGATTAAATTCTACAGAAGTTTGTATGACTATGTAGTTACTACAATAAGTTAGAGTTAACTGCATAATTGTACATTATTTAAATTGTTTATTTAACCGTTTAATTGTGCAGTAATTCATACCTGTAGGACTTGACAAAACTTCAACAGTGTGATATTCCTCTGTATATAAGGTGTACACATGTATACCTTTTTTATTTATGCTCATTTTCTTATTTCTGTATTTGCTGTTGTAATAATGTGTATGATTCATGCACTTATTTAGACTTAATACACATACTTTTGACATAACTTTATACATAATGAATATTTTTTTTACAACCTTTTTTTTTAAACCGAAATTCTATTTCATTTCTGAGATTTTTTTTTTTTTTTTTTTTTTGAGATTTTTAACTGTATTTGCACTTGTAGCTAACTCTGGGATGTCCACAAACTGCTGCAGTCCCTCTTCAGCTTCTTTGCGCATGCTCATATTGCACAGATGTGTGTTTTTGCATTTGCGTGTGTACAGAGATATTTCCAGTAATGCTCCTGTGCGAATGAAATGAAAAACTGGTAAATACACAGGTAAATAAAGAAGTGCTTTTGAGGAAAAAAAAAAACCTGTATCAGTGTGGACACAGCCTTAGCCTTAATTTCCCCATGATCTGACTGCTGTTTCAGTGGCATTTCCACATAAGAACAAAAAAGAACAGGCACTGAATACTGGTACATTACTTTTTTTTTTTTTTTTTTTTTAGCAACAAAATGGTCATAATGTCATGCCAGAAGACACATGTGAATGGGATACACAAAATACTGACTATCAGATGTTGCAACCCTGCATTACTGGTATCAGTGTAAGCTTTTAAAAACCCTACAGTATCTGTCAACCCAAGTGCTTACAGTACACTGGCCCAGTGGAGTGAGGCAGGTCTGGTCTGAGCTTATACCCAGGCAGCCACTCAGTCCTCTAAATGGGAGAAAATTCCGCAACACCTGTCATGCTATTGAGGAGCTTAGAAAACATCTGATACTGAAAACCAGACCTGGGTGAAGCAGTCTTTGCCAGTACTTATGATTTGTTTTAGCCTACTTACTATATGTGCCAGATGGCTAGTGTCTGCCAAATAGGACAGTAAAATGCTGGAAAGTTTAGACAATCAGAGGAAAGTATTTGAAAGTCAATTTAATGTAATTTTCAGTGATTAAGAACTTGCCTAAACCTATCTGATTCATCCTTATGCATTACCTCCTTTCATGCCAACTTTTTTTTTTGCATCTGAAATACTATTTGATCCAGGTCTGCAGAGCAGAAAGAAAACAATAGCAAATTTATTCAAACTGCACAATCTTTTCCAAGTGACCTGGCATCCCCTTTTGAGAGGAACCCTACATTCCGAGTATGCCAGACATCTCCATATGGATATCAGATGATCCATGTAATACAACAGACCACTCCACGCATTTATATACCTTCACATGTTCCACACGTTTAAAAGGGCTCTCCCTTCAGAGCGTGAAAGACTCGTCATAAAGGTGTCATATGAACACCAAGATATAAGACTGACCAAGGGTGGGTAGAGTCCAGAATAACTGTACTTGAGTAAGAGTACAATAACTCATCCAAACATATACTTGGGTATGAGAAAAAGTTACCCAGTTCAAAAACTATTAAAATAATAGCAATAGTGTATTCTGTAAAGAAACATATTTTGAGGAGTGAGTACTATTTACAGTTTTAATTTGGCCTACTTTCACACCATGTGATTTAAAAAAAACTGTGATTCAAAAATCTAACAGCATTTTTATCTGGTGTACAGACTATTTGTTGACTGTCAGCTAAATGCGGCCAACGGTTGCCCTCCGCAGCTTCTGATCTGGTTGTTTGACGTTCCATTGCTGCTAGCCAGCAAACCAGCTTGACTTGGAGTTGAAAATGTCACTGACTCCTTCTTTAATCACTTGCTCTGCAGTGCTGACCAAGCAGCTGCAGAGCAATGGGTGACTGTCAGCTCACAGTATGAAAATCAGCAGGAGTGCAGGAACACATTTAGGAGTGGGGGTGCTATGCCTCCCAGCATAGCACCCTGCCTCCATTCCCCCTCCAGAATGGACATGATAAATGGAAAAAAGAGAGAAAAACTGCTGAATGAATAATTCACCATGGTTTTCTATGGTGTTTATGTAGTAACTACAGGTTTACCATGGTTATTTATGGTAATAATTGTGATTACTTTAACCATGGTATCACCACAATTTTATTATGGTAACTGTCATGACCACAGTGGTAACATGTTTTTAGGTATTGATTAAATGATAACTGATTAAATGGTATCAATGCCATAGAAAAACAGTTGTTAAATCATGCTTAAATCAAGGTTCAGAAACCATGCCTTTATTTTCCACCAAAAAATCATAGTAGTTACCATAGTATGCTTGCTACAGTAAACTATTGCTATGGCTATGGCTATGGTTTGGGAGGTACACCGATTCTCCTGCACCTGCAAACTCCATGCCCACAAGTTCACATGTCTTTGGGTGCATGCCTAAAAGTTCCCCACCCAGGCCTGGTTCCAAGAGGGGCCTGCCTTCTCTCTATGAGATGCCTGATCAAAGACTAGTCATAAGGGCTTCTGAAGTAACAAAAAAAAATGTGTTGTATACAAAGCAGTTTCAAATGTAGACTGGTATAATCTGATGTATAGTCAATGGGGATTCGATTCCAGCATCTCCCACAATCAGGGTTGCAATTCATGACAGAAGTCATGCAACACTAATGACATAATCAAAAGTTGATGTAGGTATGAACATCTGGTTCCATGAACCAACTCTCCATGTTAACTTTTCGAGCACTTTCTGCTCGAAACACAACAACATATATAAGTCAGAAAGGATTGTAGTGCCTTGGTTTCAACATATGTTCACACTGAAAATTAAGCTCAAGCCAGCCTTTGCCTGTCTATCCCACGGGAAATTTTCTGTCTTGCCTGCCTTGCCTCAGGACACCTGTGTTACCATTTGAGAGAACCAAACCTATAATTGAAAAAACAATATGAGTAGCAGAATTTCACTGGCAGCCAGAGCCTCCTATTTATTCTTCAGCTGTCATGTGTCTTCACAGAGCCAAGCACAGCTCATCCAAGGTTCTTCAGTTAGGGCACTACCTCAGACTCCAGAGTGGCATCCAAAAGTTTCTCGTGTAAGAGCAGCGAGCAAATGTCAAATCCAGAGAACAATTGAGTTTACTAAGATCACCTGATATGATTTCTGGGCAGCCTACTGATGTCTTTAAATTCAGACAGTTATTTCTCACAGTCATTTGGATCTGCAGATGTGTTTGGAATAAAGTCTGGAATAACGAAAGCTGTGAGGCATTTTAGTATCACAGATTTGGAAAAAAAAAAAAAAAATCAAAATCACACGTTGGCACCCATAATAGCCACAGTTAATGGTACCATTCATAAGTCATGCCATTCGGCATCACTTGGCAATAAAAGCTTTTGATTCTGATTTTTATTAGGCATCTAACAGTAAGGTAGGCAAGAAAGTAACAAGGGTATCATATTTTCCTGATCTTTCCTATGTGTCTCATTAAAGTTTCAGCGTGACATTCAGTTGGTGTAGTTGCTATAGGTGGACAGCGTGCAAACCTAGCTGATACCTCTTGGACAAAGCCTTCCCAGACTTTATGCTGTGAGCACTGGGTGAAAATCCTGAGAACTTAATGTACATGATGAATAAAGCATTAAAAATAAAAGCAGCAGTACTTACTATATCAGACACATGCTAAATGACTCACCCTCTTTTTTATTCCCATCAAGAAAAGTTTTTTAAAATATCAATATAGCTTTGTCAAATTAATTTTGATACCTCTGTATAACTGCAGTCAACAAATACCATGGATACCATGGATACCAAGGCTGAGATGATTTTGTAGTTTCCAGTATCTCAGGATTAGTATTAATATTGGCGTTTCTCAAAATAAACTAAAGACTGTATATACCATAAACCCCTCTTTTCAAAAAAAAATTCAAAAAGAGCTCTATACTGAACCAGTTGACTCCACAAAGTATTTTGAAAAAAGTTCTTTGAGGAACCATTTCAACACCGCCTTAAACAGCTTTTTTGATGGGTTTCTGAATCACCTTTAGGTCTTTGAAGAACCATCTAAAGAAATGGTTCTTTAAAGAACTGTGGTCTTGAAAGATTCTTTTTGGGATCAGAATGGGGTCTCTTTTAATAGCATGATGAAGAATTATCTTCTTCATCGTGGTTCAAGTTGGCACCTTTTTTCCCTGTAAGAGATGACAAATGTGTTTCCATATATTTTTTCTCTTCTCTGTTCTTAGAAAACCATGGCTTCACAAAGAACTGCTTTTTACTGAGCCATTTATAGACCCATTTAAAGAAATGGTTCTGACCTGCCTGTTAGTAACTCGATGCACACTAAGTCATATTTAACACACAGTTAAATATAACTCACTATGCTGTAAAATATGAAATTATCTCACCTAAAATTATGTCAGACTAAGAGGCTGGCAAAGTCCACACTATAAAATACTAAAGTAATAAAAAGATATTGGATCAAATGAAAAAGCATTTTCTTCAAATGATATTGCATTCTGAACGGTGTGTGAAAGTCAGTTACAAAGAGAAATTATGAGTTGCATGTTAAAGACCCGAAAGTAGCATTAGTTGGCACTGGCCAATAAAACCTTTGAGGAAAAGCCTAAATTAATTGTTTAATCCTATATGGATTGTGCATCATAAGCTAGAAAGTCATTTTGAAACACCAGATGATCATCAGTCAGATACAATATAATAACACTGGGGGTATTAACACTGCACAGAATATCCACCTTAACAAATCTGTAATGTCTTTTATTTAACAGGTGAAAAACATCTGAAAATGGTAGGATAATTTAACTTGCTCCCAGTACAAATTCACTTGTTTCACAAATTTTCTTCAATACTAATCAAGTTTCCAGTTTCAGGTTTATTCTCATATACATTGAAAAGTGTGCCAGTGTCTTCAGTGCAATGAAAATCACGTATTAAGTACAAAACAATAAATGCAGTGAGCTACAATTGTTTCTTATTTTTCCAGATAGTTTTACTTGCACTGAAATAAGTGATATCATCTTACTCAATTTTTTTTTTCATTTAAAAAAAGCACATTTTTAAGATGCAACACTAGACAAAATGACTTGTTAGAACGAATATTTTTGTGGTGGAAAAAGTCACTCAGTGTGACTAAATACTCTGGCCCTGTCGGGACCTGCAGCTGAGAAGAGAAAGGGGAGGCAAAGAATCAAATTAGCAGAGGAAAAAGAAGAAAAACTCCTTTCTTCACTCCTGTGGGTCAACAAGGCTGAGGTGAGGTGGTTCACTGAGCATCAGGTAGGAAATGTTTGTTGATGTGCTCTCCACACACACCTACACACCGAACACAATGAGCACTGACTCCTTGGATGTGTGTGTGTGTGTGTGTGTGTGTGTGTTTGGGGGGGGTATGAAATGTATGTCTGAAATCCATTTCTTTTAGAATTACTTAATCAAATGAAACAGGCCAAGATATACTTGAGCACATCACACAGGCATTATGAAGATACATGATTTCTATCTATTGTTGTTAGTCATATTTTATGATTATTCTGTGGAATGTACCACAGTTTATTTTACCAGTGTGTCAGTGTGGATGAAGTTATGTATTTTACTGTTGGATTTTGAATTTTTGTACATCTTGTTTTGTCTAGTTTAAGTTCTATTTTTGTTATATAGGCCATCATTTCTTCAAAGACACCTAGAAATATTTATGGAAAAACAATACACGGAGGAAACTCATTTATAAACTTACAGAGTGTAGGAGTGAAACTGCATGTGCTCCACACACACAGTCTTGCCCGCCTAACCCTAACCTAAACCTAATTTTAACCTGAACCCTTGACCAATCAGCTAAAATTTGCCTTTGTAGTTGTGAGGACCAGCCAAAATATCCTCACTTGCCAAAAATGTCCCCACTGTTAGTTAAAAACATGTTCTGGCCCTCACTATTTAACACACACACACACACACACACACACACACACACACACACACACACACACACACACACATACACACACACACACATAAGCTACTGTTGGATCTGATATGAAGCTAAAACCATGGCTCTTGGCAACAGTGCAGCAACTGAAACTATGGGGCCTCTTCAAAGGAGAGGAAACCAGACAGCCACTCACATTCTCCCTCAAACACTAGTAAATACACACACACACACACACACACACACACACACACACACACATCTACACACACAGAGGGAGATTCGCCTCATAAATCAGATGAAAAGTGGCAAGGGCCCACTCTAATTTCAGCCTCTGATGCTGGCTGAGACTGGAAGCGTTCAGACTCCTTCCTGATGTTTCAGAAGGGGAATTCCTCCTCTTATGGAAAGCTGAAAGAAGCAGCTTTGCTGGATCCTGTTCAAAGTATTATTTCAAACGACAAGCACTCCCTAGGTCAAGAGGAACTCAGATGTCAAATATTACAGGGACTCAGTCGACTTACTTTCAGCGTAACACTCTTTCTTGTTGTCAAGTATGTTTTCTTTTTGAAGGACTTTGCTGAACTAGACATTCGTATCCCTCTTGTACATTACATATCCTTGACCAAAATAATCCTCCACTGGTAGTTTATGTGGTCACACAGGGAAAGCAGCGGAAAAAAAAAAAAAACTTTGTTTGGAATTCACAGAAGTGAGGCCAATTCTTTAACTTCCAGAGGCATAAATCACAACTGTGGATGGATTCGTTCCAACATTACATAATACAGAAACAGCAAGGTTCACCAATGCAAAAGCAATTCGTGTACAATCAAGAATACGTAGTGTAGGTCATCATTTTGAGTTGAAAAGTTGAGAGAGGAGCATCAGTGGCACAAGAAAATGTGAGGGGATCTGAAACAGGTGCATTAAAAATGTTCTGCTGGGCAGATACTGCTGCACCAAGGCAGGCGGCTTTGGAGAGAAACACACAGCAAAGACAGATCACAGGTCAATTTCATAAAGGATGTCTAGATTTAGATTTCAGAGTGAAATATATACACTGCTCATCACCAGAGATGTGGTGATAATTATGCCAGCTGGTTGCAGCCTCACATTTTAATTGGCTGAGAGGCACACCAATAAGTGCCAATATCTCCTGGTAATGGCAGTATGACCACATTTCTGTATATTGCATCACTCCACCTTGTTTACCTTCCACACGTGTCAGCAAGCCGACAAATGCAACACTGACCAATCAAACTGTAGCAGCTGATACACAGTAACAGCTCGCAGCGAGGAATTAAAACCATTTTGTACAGCTGAAAGGCTTTGGTGAAAAATGCCTTTTTTTAGCATTAGAAAATGGACCCGAAACTGATGCCCAGCTTCAACCAAGTCAACAGTTCAGCCTGTTGTAGTTGCAGAGGAGGATGCTCTAAAAGGGAGAAGACGCCATAAAGCATCTGGCTCATCGCAAGCCTCTGTTGCTTGATGCTGCCTAGCGACACCGCCAACAGCCACCCGGACTTTCCCATTCCAAACAATATAGCAAGAAGTTCAGACTACAACCTATTTTTATATGCACCACTGCCATCGCAAAGAACTGTGGCTGTTTCATCGGGCTAACATCCATATTCAATTTGGTGATTACTACTTTTAGCGAGCAGGAACATCACGACATACCTTCTCAGCTCTCAAAATAGTGTGACACACTTTACTGTCCAATGCATGCATTGACATGAGAGCAACTAACCACAAATGCCCTTTTATTCAGAACTAAATGGCCACGGTTCACCCTTCAAGGTCTACGACAGCTCCACTGCAGAGCTAATTTTCTTTGTGAAATAATTTTCTTGGCAGCTAATTCGGCCAAATTAAACTTTTGTCAGTTCTTACTTTTCGTGCTTTCAATTGAAAGTAGTGATTTTTGTTTGATAAATTCAAACATTAAACAGTTATGTGTGTGGTGTATTTCTGTTAACCTGTGTCTTCACGTCACCATTGATCGCAGACAGTGTATTGTGATGTTATCAAAATGGGAGCTGCTCTGCGATTCCCACCCCTGTTTCTAGACCAGCAGTGGGAGATGGGGTAGGCACAAAGACTTAGGCAGCACCTCATAACCAACCTTTGCACAAAATTTCACAGTGTTGCGTGAATCCGTTTGGAAACAGAAATGATGGTTTTGTCTCTTGATGACATCACAGATCAGGGTCTTGGTTCTCTGGTTTCTAGCTTTGCAAGAGATTGTGAAATATTTATGCCGTAAGATCACAGAAATAGCAACTGTCAATGCCTGTACAACAGCAAGGATCGACTGAGACAATCTGCACTGGCAGAAGAATTACTCGTATTACTCCCAGAGCAGCTTCAAATTACTTGTGGCAAGGAACCTTTGTTGTTCCAGTGAGAGACTGAGGTTGACAGGGGAGCGATCAAACAAGTGCACCATGTCAGACTCCTTACAGCAATGGTTGTCAACTAGTGGGTTGATTCTGAGTGGACCACGGACCTGCTGGTCAACATCATCAAAAATGAAGGAGAGAGAAAAAAGAAAGATTTTGAAGTGCAGTGCAGTTTCCAAGTGCAGAGTCTCGTCTAAAAAAAAATTAAGGAACAATAAGTTTCAAAATAAATAAATATAAATAAAAGAAGACGCAAAGTTTGCAACTTATAAGAAAAAAATATAAGGTATAGGAAAAGAAACGCATGGAATAAAAAATGGTAAATATATAAAAATTGAAATATTTGTGAAAAATGGGAAAGATCAAGATCAAGATAAACTTTATTGGGAAATTTGTCTTGGGCTAACCTCCCATGCTGCAGCCACTGAAGAAATAAATAACAAATAAATAAAAACAACCGTAAAAAAACATAAAACACATGGAGCAATTAAAAAGATACATAATAAATACAATGCAAAAGATATTAAAAACAGAATAACTCAATACCAAATAACAGCTCTAAAAAACGAAAAACGCACACCCTATCATACCTGCAGTGCAAATACGCAGATTCACAGGAGCACCAGCTTTATCTGGTCTTTACTTGCTGCTATTTACTCTACTGGAAGAGGGGATAAATGAGTTTTTGAATTTGTCCAGTTGACAACGAGGGATTCTGAACCCCCTTCCAGAAGGTAGCAGCTCGTACTCTTTATACAGACCATGTGATGTGATGAGTCACTTACCATTTTATTGACCTGACGCAAGGTAGCCTGTTCATAAACAGTCATAATAATCTTTTACCTTTCAAAAATTTAACATCGGATGAAAGCGTGGATTCCTGCACTTTTCATTTTTCTAAATCATACTGACTGGCTCTTAAGTCAGTCTCAGTGTGGACCATGATTCGATGGCCAATGTGGCTGAAGGGAGGCCGCTGTCTTAAAGCACAGAGAGAAGTATTTGTGTCCCTGGTGACCAGGGTGAGAGAGAGATGACTTGGGGCCTGGGGTACCAGGATTGACCAAATCTGACATTGTGATAACCGCCGCTAATCGGCACAGAGAGCAGATGTTGCCTTCTTGCAACAGCGATTTACAGATGTGTTCTCACTCCTGCATGGGCACACCTAGGTCACAGGGGGGGGCTGCTAAGATCTGACGTTAACATCCATCCCAGGTGATGCGATCACTAGTGGACAGTGCTAAATGAGTGCACTGGAAACATTCTGAAGTTGCACTGAGATTCAGTCACTAAAGCCACATTCGGAGGTGGCCTGCCACACGTTTGTGTATTTATGTTTTGTAGAGTGAATGCAGATGTCTCCATCGCTGCAATGAAGCACTGAGTCATCTCTGTAAGCAGATGTAAGGTGTTTCAAAATTCCTAAAAAGTCTATAAAATGAAGTTAGAGTACATGAACTGGCCTGTGGTGTAGGCTGTCTGCATTATGTTGATCATGAGTGCTGGCACAGGAACAGAAATCAACAGAAGTGATGTGGTAAGCACTTTCATATAGAGCTGGGGGGCAGTATCCATACACAGATGGTCTCATTTTTAGGGTTAGGGTTAGGGTTAACCCTAACCCTAACCCTGCCAGGTATGAACTAAAACCAATCTCAACTGAATTGAGACACAACCTGGATATATAAGGAACAAAACACCAAGTCTGAACAGGACCAATTTGATGCATGTCTGACACTGGCAGATTCTCTAGTCTCCAGAGTCCAGCGTAAATAGAGTCTTCTCCACTCCGTTTCGGTTGTACCAATCCGTCACCCTTCCTCTCAGATTGTTTGGGGCCTAAGCCAGGTCCCTAATGCCTCATGGGCATATTCCACACTGCATATTCGGCTACTTACTTGGATGATGTTATCATCCTCAGTGACAGCTGGGACCAAATCAGTGGTGTAGGAATTATTTTAAAAGTGAGTGGTGCAACATGAAAGGAGGGTTTGGTTTTCTCCCTGAAAAAAATGGTGTCCATAGTGCTTGAGCCCTTAAGGCAGACCAACAAACACACAACGATTTGAAAAAGTGTAAAGATGGGTCGAGGGAGGTACAGTATCTGCGGTAGCACTGCAGCTGTTGGCAGCCACACACTCAGGTAGACAAGATAAGTTAAAATTGCTGCCCAAGCCCAAGTCAAAAAAACAGAGGTGAGGCTGGCTGGTCACTGCTGATAATTTATACCCAGCTCTGCAGAGCTCACAAGCCTCTTGAACTACCTCACCCATTTTGGCTGTGTTGCACTACCCAGTGCTGCATGATACAACACTCCTAGATCATAAACTCCAAAATAAATGGCAAACAGCCTAGCTTGCAGTCAACTGTGAGGAAAAGATGGTACAGTACTGAATCTGTTTGGAGAAATTTCTTACTAAACTTGCTAGCTAATGATACTGCCATCACTACAGCTGCCGCTATTCAGATGTTGCCTTTAGCCTGCATGTCATGTCACATCACAATTGTTGCGATGTGCGAAAATATCCAGGAAATCAATTCAGACGTGACCATAATTTTAGGCTGGGCCCTGGTTCAGGAGTTTGTGAAACAGTGTGTTTGGTTCAGAGTAGTCTGTGTGGAGGTGGTCACCAGTTGAGGCCCAAGGGACCAAAGTCAGAGACAGGCTAATTACCATTTGTTGATCACCTGTCTTTGAACGGTTTAGGTTAATAGATAGTGTAAGCCAAAGTGTTAGCATGGTGCAACAGGACCAAAGATCTACAAAGGACACAAGGATTATTCTGGTGCATAAGTGTTCATCACTCCATGTCCACACTTGAGCCGGGTATATCCGAGAAGGCTGCTTTGGCCTTCTACCCACACTACAATGCTCTAGCGTTTTCATGTCCTTTTCCAAGAGCCCACCATCCATGCTTAAACGCCTGAAAATGCACAAGGTCCCCTCCTGCACACGGCCATGCCATGGGGCCACCTTCCACTCTACAACATGGGACACAGAAGCTTTTGCTAGATCTCATGAAGATCTTATGTCATTCTTTTCAGAAAGCTTTACATACCTTAGAGACTGCTCAGTTTTAGTGGGTAGAAAATGCTGGCTTAGATAGGATGGAGGGGAAAAAATGCATTTTCAAATTTACCTTTAACATGTTATGTATTCCGTTGACAAAGTTGCTTAAGTTTCCTCAACGTCATGTGCTCTCTGATTTGTCTGCTCCTTAGAAATCTACATTGGCCTTGCTGCCACTATCTAAAATACATCAGTGTGCCATGGAATTAGAAAGAGTATTAGAGAGGTTAGTGGGGCAGTATGGCTTTAAGTAAAGGCTATAGTGTTCCGGCAAGGGCAGCGGGGTTATCGTCCTAGTTTCTCTCCCAGGAGGCCACCCGGCAGACTGGGACAGCACAGATGCACCATTGTGGGAATACCATTCCCGAGACAGAGGGCACAAGGAATGCTTTTCCATCAGACGCTGCGTCTCTGCACATTGACAAAGCTGTAACAAAGCACCAGAGATCAAGATCCCTTATGCACTACACCACCAACTTTTCTTGGTAACCTTTTTTTTTTGAGGATTTTAACCCACAAGTTATTGAGTGTCCTTATAAAGACAGGGGACGAGGTTTGTGTTTCCAGTCGCATTTTCGGCTCTTATCAACTCTCAGCTGATGCAAGCTGTCAAGTGGCCATGGGGTGAAATGTCATGTTGTGTAGAGCCTCTCTCTCTCTCTGTCTCTCTCTCTCTCTCTCTGTATGTGTATGCGTGTGTGTGTGTGTGTGTGTGTGTGTGTGTGCGCTCATGTATCTCAGTGTCATGGATATGTAATTGAGAGGCTCTGAAAAGACAATGGAGAAGAAGTGCCACCTGTCTTTCAATTCGAGGTCACCAGAGGCTATTTTAGCACACACACACAGACACATACTCAAGAATCAGACGGAGCACATGTGTGTGTGAAAGAGAGAGGGAGATTGTGCTTACTCACCCACAGTATCACAGGGTTCGTCTTTATGAACGCAGAAATCTGTCCTGAAAGAACAACAACACCAGGTTAAGGGGCTTCACTGAAGCTGCACTGATTCCAGCTTTTCAGAGTGGATGTGAGTGCTGAGTGCTGCACTGAGATCAGCCAGTAAGTGTGCTGAGCCAACTAAAGCTCATTAATGTCATTAATGTCACATAGTATTGGCCAATTCTAGAGAAAACTACAGAAACAAATGCATCTATTGCCTTTAATTTTCTCATTATTTGTTCAAATTAAGCACATACCACTGTGAATGATAATGTAAAATAGAAAAGAGGCTACATATAAGACTAGTAAATATCTCTTATGTAGATGCTGTTTTTTTTGTTTGTTTGTTTTTTTGTTTTTTCATAGCACTCAGTACTCTCAAAAACAACGATTCAGCATAGGTTAACACATAAAAACTTTATGATAATCTTCCTTAGCAAATGATTCATGAGATATTCAAAAATATTTAACCCTATAAAGCTTGAACTATGAAAGAATTGGCAGAAAATTCAAATTTTTTGAAACTGAACCCTTTATGTAGTGCAAAATGTAAAAAAAAAAAAAAAAACATTTCAAAAAACATGTTATTACATATGCTTTTTCTGTTGTATCATATATGACAGTACTTGAAGTGCCAATGGTATGGTCCAGGGTGAACAGGGGAAGTGTCCAAAGGTATACAACAGTATTTTGGTCAAGTATTGATTAAACTGAAAACGGAATGTGTTAATTGATAACGTGTATCATATATGATACAAATGGCTTTATAGGGTTAATAGATTATCATTCCTACAATTATTAAGTAGTACTAAATTTGGTTATAAAGATTTATCATTGTTTACAAATAAATAAACCAGGGTTAGGTAAGGGGTAAATGGTTAACATATATTTATGAACAAATCTGTCACTAATATAACACACATTGATAAGGTAGTGATAATCTTTTAAATATTTATTGTAAGTCATTTGTTAAGGAACATTATTATACAGTAAAACAATTATTTTTTTTTATTCTGCTGTACTTAGTTTCTAATTCCCCCAACACACACACACACACACACACACACACACACACACAGACAAATGTGCACGTCAGCCTACACACAAATATACAAAGAAACAGAATATAACCGGCTATCAAAAAATCACATGGACACACACTTGCACACACAACACTACTGGTTCCCGGTTTTACTGGTCACCATGGGAACTGCTATGCGGCCCAGTCCAGAGCCTGCAGAGAGTTGAGACAGGCCCTTCATTCCCAGTGTTGGCCCCTGATGGGAAACCAGACCTCTCTTTGTCCAAACTGTCAGCCCACTTATTTGAAATGCTTTCTTTTTCACACTACGCTACGGAGCCCCAAGTGGAGTGGAGGCATGTGTGTGAGCGTGCGTGTATGCGAGTGCGCGTGAACGTAAATGTGGAGGCAGTTCCTGCAGCAGACGCTGGCAACCCGGGTCACTGTGGGCTGTGATAGCACTGCAGCGACAGCAGGGGAGGAAGAGAGTTTCCCACCGACGTGTCGCAGCACTCAGCTAGGTGTGAACAGCTGTAAGGTGGCATCTGGGAACCATACATTAGCAAGAAGCAGTTGTGTGTGTGTGTGTGTGTGTGTGTGTGTGTTGGTATGGGACATTGTTATTGTTTAGCCTATATTGGATTTTGAGTCCTGATACCAATATTTTTGGATTGAGGCCACGAATAGCCAAGAAATTCTGTGTTTCCCCAAAACTGTATCCTTGTCAAGGTGCTAAAGCCTCTGAAACAACATGTCAGGTCATCATGGCACACAAACCTTCCACTAAATCCCCAAACTAATAAAATTCTTTCAAGGTTAGTAGGGACTGTATTCATCAAACTGCAAAGAGTGGAAATTTTGGTCGTAAGTGAAAAATAAAAGTAAAAAGCCTTTTTTTTTTTTTTTTTTGCTACCACTCAAACTTATGAATAAAAGTTTTTTAATCAAATCTCTTTTTACTTTCCTAACTTTTGTTGCTGGAGCAGCATGAAGAATGAGAATCTCTCTAAGGGTGACATACAATAAGTGATTTGTTATTTCTTTATAGAGGAGATGGCCAAATGGGAGCACACCCTTGCTCCAACACCACCAACCAACACACACACACACACACACACACACACACACACACACACACACCCATGTACACCACCCAAAAACCATTGTTGCAGGACACATAACTGTGACATATTATAATTGTGATTATATTTTGATTTAATAGTACTATCAGGCTCAATTCCTATTTTGTAAAGGCCTATTCTTTTATTGGATGTAGACATCATGCATTTTAATGATTCCTATTTTTCAAAACACACTGTAGTTTTGATGGCATACAATTGAGCTCAAATTATGTAGCTGTAGCAGCTGAGCGTGGTGCAGTTGGAGCAGATTAATGTCACATTGCTTGCTCCCAGGTCACACCAAACATCTGTAGTAAAAAACTGTATCTGTTGTCATGTCAACTCTAAAATATACTGTTACAGAGTTGGCTTGTTCTGGGGTGTATTTTCAGCAGCACAGATGCTACTGAGTGATCATAGAAATATTAAAGGAATATTTTAGGAATACTACAGGTGTTTTGTTTGGTGTTGTTTTTGTTATGGTTGTTGTTTGTTTCATTCAATGAATAGTTTTAGTATGCCATGATCTAAATGCTGTTTTAAAGGCTTTTTCAAATTGGCAAGATCAAAATTCTGCAAAAAAAAATTAAAAAAAAATACTTAGAATACTTATTACCTAACAAGTTTGATCAATTTTGTAAAGTAAAATGGTGCAATATAAAGATGCTGAATACAAACTATGAGCCTGCAGCAGCTTCTGTCCACAGCCTGTCAGCCTTTAAAAACCCTTATCAGTCAAACCCTAAGCCTCCACATTATGCACATGTCCATCACCGGCTGAATGAAGCCTGTAGGCCTCAGTCTGACCCTCAGAGGTATCCTATTTCATTTGCAGGACAGGGAGCTGTTGCCACATTGAAGAGAAGTGAGAGTCCATCTCGAGGTTTAGATCACCATTAAGAGGGCAGAGTGGGACAATGCTGTTTGCCTTCTCGAAAGGATGCAAAGACTTGAGCCACAATATAAAGGAACTGTTAAGGAGGAGGCACTTCCTGAGACTGCCCTGGTTAACAAACACTGTTAACAGCCCATCTGGAAGGGCGGAGTGGGTTCAAATATGAGCTGCCTTTGAACACTGTGCTAACAGGCCTGAGGAGACACACACAGGAACGCACACACACACACACACACACACACACACACACACACACACACACTGAAAATACAGATTTCAGCTCACAAATGTTAATTCCCATCAATGACACACTGGAAAATATGTGTCAATCAATCAACTGCTTTTTTCCATCTGTTCCAAAAGAAGCTGTGCGGTCAATAATTCTATCGTATCTTGAGTATTACCCAGTCTTAGAGTCAAGAACATCTGAGAAATATCTAAAAGGTAAACTAAAATGTGTTTCATTAAAATAGCTTTTATTGTCATCAATTGGGGAAATGAAAGTGTTTTTCCATGCAGAGAGTGGAGCGATCCAATCAGAAATCAGAATACGACCTCAGTTTTTATTCCTCCTGCCCGTTTGATTGGCTGGCTATGTATCCCACTATTTATTTATAATGAGTATAATAACAATAATACGTATCTATCTATCTATCTATCTATCTATCTATAGATATAGATATAGATATATAGATATATATAGATATAGATATATAGATATAGATATAGATATATACAACAGGATTCCCCTTCTGGCCTGACCTGACCCGCTCAGCTGATGCCTCCTCCACCACAAACTGTAACCTCTCTCTGCACTAAGTGTGTCTGCCGGATTTCCTCTAGTAATCTCTGCACCAGCCAGCCAGTGGCTCATCACTCACCCTGTCATTACTGTCATTACTGTCATTACACAAAATTCTGCTTCAGGTGAAGTACAAACAATGACTAACAGCTGAGGAGGGCTGGGAGAAGAATGACAACCGCCTGCATCAGCATTTTCGGCCTGGTTCACCTTCTACAAACACTCCCAACCATTAGAGGGACTCGCTAAACTTGCAAAATCACCCCAAAATCACCCTGTAAAATCCATGTGATTTATTTCCCCGATTCCATTCCATTTAATCTTTTCATTTTTTTTTGTTTGATGTGATAAAATTTCTGCTAATCTTTTCCTGAGGCAAGCAGCCATGTTTTAGAACTAACAATATCGTTTTTACTACCTTTCATCCAAACACTGGTTTCCATTCATTCCACTACGATATGAAAATGAACTTTCAGAGACTTCAAACTGTCTTCACAGCAGTATTCCAGCACTGTAATAAAGTCGTCCACATTAGTTTTCCTAAAAGCAGCAGCACTGTTGTGATGAACTGAACTTGGGCAGAGTGAAATGGTTCCTCTGCTGGAAAATAGCCCCTGGAGAAATGTTTGCTGTACAGTTATCAGTTCTGTGGTTTATGAATGGTGATAACTTTGTAAGCTGCAGAAGCAGAACATTATGAGGTGTCAGTTTCAACCAAAAATTCTAATTTGAAAATCAAGGGATTTGTGATTATATCTTGTGAAATATTTAGTACCCTGTAACTGAAAGTGGTGATGTGGTCAAGCCTTATGGGTCTCTTTTCAGTATCTACTAGGATTTTCTTTGTGCTGAAAATTATCCCGTGAAGCTCAGACTTGGGGGTTTTAATTCTTGGTGATCAGCTCATGCTTTCTAAGAGACATCTATATAGAAGAATATGACAGTCTCTTGCTGCTTTCCTGTCAGTGACTCTCTCTTGTCTGCAAGGATGGTGTCATATTTGCTGAGGGAACTTTCATCACTGGAGGAACTGACTGGGAAGAAGATGAAGGGAATTTTCAACTGTAGCAACCTTTTGAGAAGTTGCCCTTCTAAGAGTCACAGAGCTGCGTCGAGGTTAAGAGGGCTTCCTGTGACACACTGGTGTGGGTAGTCCAGGTTAGGAAGGTGATAAACCAGGAGGTTCAGCGCTGTCACTCACACACTTGTTCATTAATTCATTCTCTTCACTCTCTTATTCATATTCCAAGGACTTTTTTAGATGTTGTAGTCAATGTTTTTGTTGTAATAATATCCATTTTTTGACATGTTCCTCACCTGCATTTCACAGCAAATCAACTACATACACTTATACAGTCATATAGGCATACACATATTACAGCACACGTGTTGAAATATGCAAATACTCATTGAAACAGCACGCCAGAGCAATATTTCTGTGTACGGAAATGGAATGGAATTTTAAAGTTGGTATCTTTCTATTCCATAGGTCTTTCTATGTGCTGTAAAGTGATCCAGCTGATTTCCCATGAGCACACAATGTAAAATGCAAAAATGCACCAAAAAAAAGTGTAGAGGCCAGTTGGTCTCATTTACAGTAATTAGTACTCAAAATGAAGGTTTATTGTTTATTGTATATGTTTAGGCATTTAAAACCTGAGCAAATCCACTTAATTTCTGTCAAAAACATGGGGAAAAAGGCAAATTACTACTTGCCTGAACACAAATTTCTAAAAAAAAAAAAAAAAAAAAAGTATAAACCTAAAAATAAAAAGAGAGAAGCGTAAATTTGCAATAGCTGTGACCACATACACACGCAAACACTTGACCCCCATGGTAAATTTCAGCCTCATAGGTAGTTAATGTTAGTTAATGTAGTCGTTAATGTTGAATTGGATATTTCCATTAATAGTGCAATTGTTAAAATAGTGTTCAGTTATGTTTGGACTCCTCTTTGCAGGGACGGTGGCGTGCGTTTCACGACAGGTGCGTCTTTGCGCAGACGTATGCCTAATGTCGGTTGTAACAATAACAATAATAATAATAATAATAAAACTGTTAATTTACCATACATTGGCGCTGTCACACTGTGTCCGCTTTGGGCTTGAGATAAAAGGCAGGTGGATCAGGAGGCAGCAGGGAGAGGTAGGCTGTTTCTCCAGGGAAATATCCAATTCAACATTAACGAGCCCAGATAGCCTGATGTGACATGATGATGGCGCTAGATGAAAAAGCAATCTTAGCGTCTGTGTTACTTGGCAACCATTCTGTCCACTCTATCTTGCTTGGTGGAAGAATGAATAGTTCTCAGTTTTATTGTTGCATTATTACCAATAAATGATTGATTTTTTTTTCTTGTGTGTTTATTTTATGGGCCATATGTAGGGTAACCGCTGCGTGTCGTGCCTTAGAACGCCCCTCAGCCGTTGTAAAATCACTGTAACCCACGGCTTCAAGGGGCTTATTGCTTAAATATAACAAATATAAAAAATCTGCCATGAAAAATAGAAAACACATGGCTACTGCAGTTAATGCAGTACAACTTCTTTTTAAACAGTAACTTTTAACTTCGTTTTGTGTTGTCTTCTTCGTCCGTTTTGGCTTTTTTGTTTGCATCGTTGCCTTTTTTATTTGCAACGCAGCATTTTTTTATTTTTTTTTTATTTGCAGCGTTTTTTTTTATTTGCAGCGATGGTGGTTCTCGGCCACCGTACACAAGAGTCCATGACAAACGGTTTAAGAGTTATGAAAGGGGCGGGGCTACAGTGTACGGGGTGGGGTAAACTGTTACAAATGAAACTTTTTGTTATAGCCACTTCCACTGTCACCCCCTCCAACCCCACCCCTTTTTTTTGCCAGCTGTCCACAAAATCCTATGCAAGTCCATGAACCCATTTGGAATTTACGTGCATTTTTGTGATAGCCCATTGTTACGCCTCCTTTAAGTCAAAAAGGCATGAAAACGAAGACAGGCCTTCACACACACACACACACACACACACACACACACACACACACACAAACACACACACACACACGTTGACCTCCATGCCAAATGTCAGCCTGCTAGGGTGAAAACTGTGGCCACCAAAAGGGGGAGGAAATTTTTGTGGACTGGCCAACCGATTATCTGACTGACAGAGCGAGCTGCAGAGCTGCTGCTCACAGCTAATAAAAAGTGAATTTGTTCAGAGGGTGAAATAAAAGCTTTCAAAATGAAGGCCTGCCCACAGGCTCCTGGGTTTCAAAGAGTTACTGCTAAAATGTTTTAATGTTTTCAAAATCCTACATTTCCAAAAAACTCTGCATATATGCCACATTTCTATTTTTAAAACTTCCAAGATTCCATCCATGTTTTCACATCATGGAATCATAGTGCTCTAAATAGTCTATGGAACAGGAATGCTGATCAAAATAAGATCTTCATAACATGTGCAGCGAGCAGTCCACCACACCACTGATTGAAGTCAGATCTCCAACCAGGCCACTGTGAACTCTTGGACACTAACACAGTTGGACTCGGTCGAGTTGTGTGACTAAACTCTCTCCCTCTTGCCTAATGGATGGTGAAGGGCAGGCAGACAGGAAGGCAGCAAAGCCGGCTGGTTTCCCCAGACTCCAGCGCCTGATCGGCTGGATCTGGGAGCTACATTAAGTGGATCTGACACACATTTGGATGGAGGTGGGGACAGATAGACATACAGAGGTGCAGCTGCACATGGAAAATGCACAGCCGAAAAAAGAAGGGAGCGACCAAGAAAAAGAGACAGAAAGGGAAGGCCGGTAAAAGAGGGGTGAGCTGGGGTGAAGGAAAGAAAAGAATGAAGCAGAAAACAGGTGAAGGAACAAATTATGAACGCAGTTGAACAGATGCACTTGGAGAGGCAAGGCTGAGTAGAAAAAACACACCGAGGAGGTACACAACTCTCCACCACAGATTTGTAGAATGTTTCATAACAATTTTTTTTGCCTGTAATGATAGTGCCCTGTCCTGCTGTCAACAGACAATAAAACAATAAGAATTAACTTTCTAATAACAGTGGGAAATTGGTTAAAACAACAATTTAGCATTGACAACCAAGACAGACTAGTTCTACTCCAAACACATCCTGACACCCCTACGAACCAAATGTAGGAAAAAAGAAAAGGGATGTGGGGTTGTCAGAGGTTGCTACCCATTCAACTATTTTTCTTTTACAGCTTTTGGAGATTGCATCTTCTCTTGTAGCTCTCAAAAATCAAACCATATTTGTAAGTAAATACAACAAAAGTAGTGAGGATTTTTCCACCCATGACAAGTCAACTTTTCTACCATTTCTCATCAGAGTAGTGGGAATACTTTCTCCCAGAGAAAATCAACTTTCATACCTTTTCTCAGTTAGTTAGGAGTGACAGGACAACAAATTCTGATTTTAAAAAATTCCATTTTACAGGGCTGGTGTCAAAGCTTAAAATGATATTTGGAAGGATTTTTTTATTAGTACAATGGAATTATTAGTACTGAAATCAAAATGGTAATACCACATATTTCTATTTAAATACACTAACTCGTCATTCAGTGATCTACAGCTCAGACCAACCTCTACTGTTGGGCTGTTACAAGAACTAATAGTGAGAGAGAGCACTTCACTCCTATTTACCACAAAAGTATAGGGTTGATTTCAAAGGCCTACAGGGTATTACATGGACTAGCTCCAGCCTATTTTGGATGCTTATTCAATCCCTGCACCCTTTAGCTTGTGCTCTCGCAGGCCCAGACTTTCAAGTCTCTCTGGAAAAGTCGGTGGGTGGCAGGCCTTTCTCTTACAGAGCTCGTGCAGCAGCTTGCCAAACCACATTAGGGAAGCCGAAACAGTTTCCATTTTCAAACAAAGACTTAAGACCAAACTGAATGGTTTATCTCATCACTAGACCTCGATCCCACCACCCACCTGCACCTCTGCAACCACCTGGAATAAGTGCCCTCATTTCACCGTTCTCATTATCGACTCCATGGGTCCATGTTGTAACACACACTTTAAAGAAGCAATAGCATTTCATTGTCCAATAGCAGAGAATGACAAAAATATTTCTGTGGGGGTTGATAGGGTTGTTGATCAGTAACAATGACTCAATGATTACTTAGCCAGCTGCTAGCTTTTAAAACTCACTTTCTGGCCTGTATACTGTTTTGGAACAAAAACTCCCCCACCCACTGGCATTTCAAGACATTCCCAACCTCCCTCCACTACCACCTACTGGCATTTTCATCTGCTCATCACAGGTCTCAGAAGTCACACGCAACATGGTGCGCAAACTGCCCAAAATGGATTTCCGTATCAAAAGCATCTTCTCTACACGGAAAATATGACTTTCACATAATCATCCCATCAGAGTCCATGATTTTTATCTTTAAAACTTGGATATTTTTATTAGCACATTTCTTCCTTAAATGGGTTTGGATCCACTGAAATCTGATGAAATAATTATTTTGTTAACAAAAGCCAAAACTGACATGCACATTACGTGTGTTACATCTGGGAGACTTGTGACCAGCGTTGCTGTGCCCACTAACTTTTAGATTACTAATTATTCTAGCTCGTTACTGATGCATGAAAATACCTGGTTTATCAGTGCTGAAATAATTAACCAAAATGTTAGTGAAATCACAGTACTGCCAAGTGCAAGTCCTGATTGCAAGAGCAGTAAAATGTGTGACAAAATACCTTTATTGAATGCCTTAGTACTTTGTCACATATTTTACTATGTGGGTAACTTATTCTTGGCCTACAAATGATATTCTCCAGATCTTAAAAAAAAAAAAAAGTCTTTGCTTGGTACAAACCTCAGCAAAAAACGACATCAACATCATTTTCTGAATATGTTAGATATGGTCTATCATAGTGCACTGATGTTTGTGTCTGGCTATAAAGCCCTCATGCAGCACTGTATCCTCTATGTCAAGACTCACTGGCCTTCATTATGTAATGAAGCCATACACACTGGCTCGCATTCAGTTTAAGGTGATTCTTGGCATTCTTCACTCCCATCCTTGAATATAAATATCAACAACAGCAACACCAGAGCAGTTACAGTTTACGTTCCTGTGGCCTGTACTCACTATCTGTATCTAAAGTACATGCAGAACTTGGCAAGAGGGCCATGAGGTACTCAGCTCCGAATACCTGGAATAGACTTTAAACTTAACTGCAGCTGGAGTAGTTGGTTAGTTTTGGTGAGCAAGGAAAAGAGGAGGAGAATGCAGTTCATGCAAATTGTTTTAAGGGTTGATTTTATTTATTTGATTGCTGCGCCTATGATAAAAGAACCAGGTGTTTTTTGAGGTGAAAGCATCACAGCATGGCTGTATGTACACAGCTTTGAATTTACAGCTTTGGCTAAGGCCACCATCTCCTTGAACTCTCAAAGATAACTGTTAAACCATAAACACATTATTTTATGTCATTCTCTATTGATCATTAACAGCCAGTAAAAACAAAAGTTACTTCACAATCACATTCATGTTGTGTTGTGATGCAGTGGGACTTCACCTTGCTTTTCGCGCGCAATCAGCTCATCAGTACTACCTGAATAAGCTTCTTTAACTTCTAGCACTGCCATTGTGTTAGTGGAACCACTTGAGCCTGGATTGAATATTAGTTAGTGAATTAGTTAGTGAATATTAATAGTTCAAGCAAGGAATTTGCTTCAACCTCTCGATATCGTAAAGCTCGCTTTGTGAAATACCCCTCAGGGGAAAACAACCTGTTTTTTATTCTGCGGGATATGATACTGGTTCTGTGCCTCTCTGTATGAGATGGGAACAGCTGAGTGGGCTGTGTTCCTAATCACACAGAGGGGTATCAGGGTTGGGATGACTGATAACAATATCAATAACAATATCAGAAACATAGGCTGGCCCATGAACTGTTTTGGGGCAGACTCAGAGCCAAGGCATGTCCAGGGGTTTTCTGGGATACTGAACACACTAGTCTTGGCCCCAGTTCTGGTCCACAGGTCAGTTCTGGCTATTTCCTGTGGTCAGATAAACTCAGGATCAAGTCTAATTGACTCAGCAACCCCGAAAATCCCTGAAAGCCCACTTTGGGATCACTGGCCCAAAGGGCCAGTTCTGCAATTATATTTTTATACAATCTCCAAAACCAAACCTTGTAGCGACTCAGAACCAAGACTTGTCTGGGGGTTTTCAGAGACACTCAGTACACCAGTCTTGGTCTCCTGTGTCTTCAACCTCACATTCCTGAGATAGGGGTACTGGTTCTAGTTCTTCTTCAATCAACTTTGCACCCCTAAAAATCCACATAAGACCATTGATATACCCTGTGTGACATCATTTTTTAAATGATACCTATTGTTTTCAGATTAAATCAAATGAACACAAATCTGATGAATATCCAAATGTTCAAATCTTATTTTGAAGGCTCTGGGAAAACTGCATTCATTTCTCCAGTAGACAACTAATTTTATGGTCCGGATGTCTCGAAAATTCTACTAGTGTCACAATATACTTCAAATATGAATATGCTTCAGCCTCGATCCAAAAATGCAAGTGAAATGTAGTTTTGTTATTATTCCAGTATTTACCATGGTGATATGTGACCTCTTTGCTTAACATTTCAGTTGGATCTCTGATCTAATTAGCTAGCTTACTAGTCTGTGTTGTGAAAATATGACTCCATGTCAATGGCCCACCATAGCTGAATAGCTTAAGGAGACAGCAGGGGTTTGAGGGAAAGTGTGTGTGGGGGAGGGGGTCACTGTGGCAGAGACCTTTGTATGAGCAGATAAGTTCTATCAGTATTATAATTCCTACTGGTTGCTGATAGCGGTGGATAAAGCTCTCAAATGCCCATTTGAACTCAAATAACATGAAAACTGGTACTCATATATCAAAAGTTTTTGTTTTTTTTCCCCATGGTTCTACTGCCGCACTTTCTATATCTTACCGTGCCAACATTATTAGCAAAAACCCTGTATGGAGAGCAATCAACAATTCTGTATTCAGAGGATTAAGATGAAGTTGGAAAAGATAATGTGAAATAATAGCATTGGCAGTAGTGGCCCAAGGTTAAAGAAATGGGCTTATAAATCAAAGACTGATTTTTCTCCAGACCAGCTGGGAGTGGAGGAGTAACACTTTCAACTCCCAACAAGTATTGCTGCTGAGGTGCTGTTGAGCAAGGCATTTAAAGGAAAACTCAATATGGTATTATCCTTTATAAACCATTCATCATTTTTAACATTATGTAGGTCCAGACATCTCAATCCAGTGTCCACTGATGCTTCCCATAGCTGATAAATGAGAAAGATTTTGGGCCAATAAACAAGCCAGAAGGGGACCTTCAGTTTCACAAACGTGTGGCCAGTCATGCACAGATGCCTATGCATGGTTTATTTTGCAGTTTTTCAGCTAAAGTACACTGATTTTGGATGTACACAGCATACAAATGAGGAGTCAAGACTTGAATTGCGCTGCATGAAGGGTTTGAGAATTTCAAGCAGACGTTTTCATAGCCTTTTTGCTACCATTTGCTGAAATCAGTTTTTGGAAGCTTCATTTTCCATCAGTCATGCAATTAAAAACTTTTTTTACTGTGCAGTCAAGACAACTCAGGGTTGAGTCAATAATGAAAAAGATCTAGTTTTGAATCAAGTACTCCTTTAAGCCCTAACTGCTTCTGTGGGAGGTTCACCTAAGAAATGAAAAAATGATCTGACCTCAGATTTCAAGCTAAAGCCTAATATGAATGATACTAAAAAAAAAAAAAAAAAAAAAAACCCTCCACACCTGCAATTTTCCCCCTCTTCACAGTGGTAGTGATGCCCTGTATCTACACATTCTATATAAGGGACATGAAATCATCCAGAGGCCAATATCAAATATCATGCTATCTCCTCCTAAGAGGCTGCTAATAAGCTGTTAGAGACAAGTTGCAGACATGTCATCCACATTAGCCTTTCACTCGCTGCTGCACAGTACAGTACAGCAACACACGGGCTAATGCACACACACGCAAACACACACACACACACACACACACACACAGGCTGTTGAGCAAGCAAGCGCAACAAGAAACCTGAGAGCATCATGACACGCTTTAATTTGCCTCCATGTCGCCTTGGTCTCATCCCGACTGCTGTTGGCATCATCCCTCTAGTCCCTTTCCAACAGATGTTGATCCGAAACGCTCCTGTCCTCACAGAGGAAGCCTTATGACAGCGCCGGGTGGGAAAGGGGGGGGTCGGGATGGAGGTGGGGGTAGATCAGGTTTATAACAAACTACCTCAAGAACAAAAGCCCCCTCTGTACATGCCCTCCTCACCTCCTCATACCCTCCCCTTCTTCCTCCTCCCTCTCCTCGGGGCTAGAGGAGACAGGATAGGATCTGACAGGCGACATGAGTACTCATTTAAACAAAAGGATTCCTTTTACCCCCCTCCCCGGAGTTACAGCAGGTAATAATAGCTAATCCCAAATTAGGAATGTGTCATGTTGTGCCAGACGCTGCCTTGTTGGGAGTGAAGGACGAGGATTGAGAACAAATCGGCCTTGCTGACAGACTGAGGAACGACTGGGAAGGAGTGGGACCGAGGGTGAGGGTTGATTAGACATAAGACTCCACCACATCATGAGCAGGACTGGAGCTTAACATCACGGTATACTTGCAAAAACGAATTTCGGCAGGTTCGTGTGGACCACAGGACACACTGAATGAAAACGAAGCACTGGACTGGCTTTAGAATCCATAGTGCGAGCAGACCTGCTGGCTGAACAAGGCAAATTCTTCACACACCAGTTCCCACTGTGTGGCCGTCTGATTGGCCTAAAATATCACATGACTGGTTGTATGGCCTTGTGGAAAAGCATCCACGTTTCCTTTTCCGGTTCATTGGCTGTGTTTCCACGTGCATGCTAACATCTGTAAGTGAATACTTCTAAATGAATACCATGGAGGCTCGGCTGGCTGAGCTTGTTAGAGGGTTTCTGCGCCTTCATGACGGATCAAACGACTTCAGAATCCTCATTTTCCTTCAGGATCCTTCATCGCTCTTTAACTGTAGACACCGTTGTCGCTGAGTTTTTATTACCACTATTCACAGCTTCCCTATATCACGGTTACCTCTTTATCCTTCCTGTGCCCAGACTGGTGTAAATAGACAAAACTTTATAGATGACAGCACAAGAAGTAGACCTGCTATGTTCCACTGGACCAGCCAAAAAATGATGGATGGTTTATGAACACATGCGTTACTTTGGCTCGTCTTTCTGGGATTTTTACCCCTTTCTGGAGATCTCTTGTGGAAATTGTGTGTTTTTTGGGGTTTTTTTTTTTGCAGCGATCCTCATGAAGATATCTATTCTTGAAGCACAGTCTTTTGTCCCCCAGAAGTTCACATGACGTAAGACAGCTTGAGAACAAACGTCTGGATCTTTCATCTGTATTTGATGTATCGTGAAACGTTGAATCAGCAGCACTATAATGCATATATGGATTATGCTAAAGGAACATGGAAGGGCCAAGGATGTCATTAGGCCAACTCCAATATGGGACAATAAATCGATAATACAAGCGTGATACTTCCTCTTGTGATAAAATATTGATGCACTTATACAAGCATTGATATTTGAGTTTTCAACTTCATTTGTACAGATGATGAGTTCCTATGAGGTGTATTTGGTCCTGCTTTTGGTATTTGAAATGGAGCTGTTCTATCATGTTTAACTTGACTAATTCCTGCTTACTGGAAAATTATTGTGTCTTTTCCAGCCTCTTTTTTCTTCCTCAGCTCCAGATATCGTGATATATCATAGGTGATATACCATCCTTATCGTGGGTAAAATATCGTGATAGTATCGTATTGCCAGTCACCCAGTGATTCCCACCCCTAATACCAACAATGCAACAAAATGGTGCCGGCAAAGGGAGCCAACACTTCAAACTAGCATCTTAGGGAGTTAAGGATCACCCCGAACTACATAAAGAATTTGGAGAGGTTAGTGAAAGCACCGTTTCAACACCACTGACGATCACGACGACCACTAAAAATTTGCCATTACAATGTGTGTTGTTGATTGAAAATTACCAAGCATATTAGCCATTTTTGGTAAAGCTAACCTACCTAAAACTACCAGGTCTGCCTGAGTGACAGCTGAGTTGGATCTCAATTAGAAAAATACAGTTCTCTAGTAAAAGGAGTGAGATGCTGTTGTGTTTGACACAGCAACCCCTTAATCTTAAATTAATGTAAAAATGCCAATAGATCCTGGGTATTGTGTCAACGTTAGAAATTCTAGTTTTGTGACTATCCTACCAGGGCACTTGGATACTGATCAGTCATTGCTTAGGTCTGCATGTCATTGCATGCAGACCTAAGTGTGCATGTTGTAGGTGTTTCAGGGAGAGATGCCTACATACCTGGTGACCAGCACAGCAGTGTCCACAGGTGGAATGTCATCCCTGCCTCCAGGCACATGGTTGGTACCAAGGTAGCGGGGGCCCCCAAACTCCTGATACTGCCAATGACAGAAGCTCTCCAGAGACCTTTCCCCATGATGGCCCACCTTCAGCTTTTCCTAAAGGATTAATACAGGACAAATATTAGCCTCAACCACTCCTGCCATTTTGTTTTCACCATATCTTCATTCATATATCTATATCAATTTTACTGTCAAGTGACAAGAACACACACACACCAAAGTCATCCGTGTGCTGCCGGTAGATCTCTATTGCTGCAGGCTAATGCTTAAGTTCACACTATGTCAAGTGATAGTAAGCAACAAGAACTCTAAAAAGTAAGACTGAGTTTTTAGTAATAAAAAATGGTGCGTGGTGCAATGGTGATGTTTTAGTAAAATCAATAGCTATTAATGTTTTCCAGAAATACAACTCTCTATTTTTTTTCACTATCCACTGGTGAAAATGACTAAGCAGTGTTTAAGAAGATACACATTTATTTCTGATTTTTTCCTCTAGTTGTGCAACCAGACAACACTACATTGCCTCAGCGCTAGTGGAAATCTTCTGAAATTGCCATCATTTAGAATCATTGATTTCACTCCAGCCTCTACTTATGTCTGTATTATAAATACTGGGCAGTCAGTGAGTGAGACATTTTAAGTCAAAATCACTTTTGAGTTTTATCAAATCAACTTTATGATTACTTAACGGGACAGAATTACATAGGTAAGAAACCCAACAAGATATATTTTTTTGCTGTCATTGATATAATTACTTGGCCAGTTTGTTATGTGCAATTTCTTAACTTGAATTTTCATTCATTCATTGATTCATTTGTGATTTTTAATTGGCCAGCTGGTTTAGTTCAGCTTTTTAAGAATTAAAAAGAAAAATTACAAGTTACATTATTTTTGAAATGGTTGCTTGTGAAATCCAAGATAAATTTTGTTAAATTATGTTATGCTCATATATAAGTGGCCTGTCTCTCTCACACTGTGGTAGGTAAGCTGATGAGGTCATCTGTTTGGGGGGCTTTATTTAGTTTATAATTTATTTATTTATTGGGGGCCTGAGCTGCTTCTTTTGGGATTGGTTCCATAGACCTAGGTGCTTGTTTCTCCCGTGAGATCTGGCAACACTGCCTGGGACTACTCAGTCATTAGTGCCTGAGTACAAAGACCTGGATGCAGACGGTGCCAGTTGAATATTCGGCAGTTCACCATGTGTGTTGTTGCAAGAGCCTATTGTGTTACAGCTGGGGTTGTGTCCCAGTTTCAGTAGTTTGACTCCCTCATTTTAGTTTATAGTTTTCTCTTAAGGTTGCATTTATCATTGCTCTTGGTTAAACGCATTATATTATAACTAGACTGGCCTTCTTTATTTACAAAGCTAGATTTCAGTTTATTTTGGGTTAAAAAATTGTCACCTTTGTCTGAAGTTAATTGGAATTTGAGTTATATTATTAATAACTACATATTTTTTTCCCTATACATCTGTTTTCTCACTTCCCTCTCCCTGGGTTAATGTCATTCTTTCTCCTCACATCCCCTGGACTTTCTTGGGGATGTAACAGTCATTTACATGACATTTGAAAACTCTGATAACTGGCATAATTGGATTACTAAAGGGCATGTAAACACACTTGACTGTTAGTATGGGGCACCAGAGCCAGTGATCTCCCATGAATCCATGGATGATTTTGGTGTCTATATTCTCACACCTTTGCAAGGGTAGGTTGACCAGTGGGACAATCTATTTTGGTGAGCCTCTCTAACAGTTTAATATGTTTTAGTTAATCATCACAAGCAGATAAATATTCACTATATATATACTGATATTGAAATATAACTGTATCCTCATATATCCCTTTTACTTGTGTTGTTATTACAATATCAATACAATGGCATCCTTTATAGTAAGTGGCTATCTAATGGGAGTGGTGAGAGACACTAAGGAGCCCTGAGCATGAATGGTCTGGGTGTGCCCGGAGCTTCAAAGAGAAAATCTAAAACATCTCCAACCACAATTTGGTTTTCTGTGGCAGGGCTCCCAATTTTCTTTAGGTTCTGATTGAGGAATTATGTTTCTAAGAAAACCATGAAAAAGTAATAATTCCTCTAAGGCCCAAGGAAAGTCTATATAAAAACCGCTTCTCAGCAAAAGAAAAAAAAACTCCTTTCTGAGGGACATGACCATACAGACACACACACACACACACACAAACACACACACGCACACTGGGTGGAGACAGCATCTGCTGACAGTCAGGTTGTTTGGGTCGTCAGAGAGTTAAAGAGGGGTCACACAGGGTTAAAGGTCAGGCTTACTGGGCGGCTGTGAAGCAACACCAGCTTGGTGACGCGAATGTTGATCCTGACTCCCAGACTCTGGTGGTGGAACATGTTGTAGACCTGCAAGAGCAGCAGCAAAGGCTTCAGTGTCACTTGCACAGGTTAAAGGAAGGTTGAGGGGGGGGGGAAGGTGTCAAGGGAAAAACCAAACAGTACAGAAGGGTAAGGTCAACTTTTACCATTCATTTTTCTGATGATACCCATTTTTCTAAATGACATACAAGCCGAGGCAATAATGTTATTTTCAGTCCATGTCTGTGTACAAGTATAACATATCAGCCTTCAATTTATGATGCTTGTTTTACACAAATTTCTCCCTGTAGATCTCTGCCTGTGTGTCAGGAAAGCTGGTAATCTGGTGTGGTAATGCCATCAAGACAGCAACAGTTGAGCTTGCAGGCAGAATAAGCCATGGAAAGTTACACACACACACAAACACACACATAACCAGCAGCTCCAAGTAAGCTCAAATGGGCACCTCCCGAAATGACTACAACAGGAGAATAAATAGAAACTGTGTGTGACAGAAAAAAAAAAGACAAAGTGGATTATCTTGCTGCCCTGCAAAACTGCTCCCAACATACCAGGTCACAGTCAAGCGCTGCAAAAAACATCACGCTGTCTGCACCAAAATAGGTATGATTAGGGCTATTTCTCTCACTCTAAGTCCTTTTTCCTCATTTCTTTCTCCTGCCCAGCTCCCGGTTGGACATTTCTCTCCCTCTCCCTGCTCTGGCCTCCAGTGTCCAAGCCAGAGTTGGACGGCTCTCCGGTGTTGTTCCTCTCAGCATTGAGCAGGTTTATTCAGTTGGCTGGTTAGGGCTGCTGTAATGAGGGGCTGTTGGGTGAGAAAATGGGACATGGTACTGGCTCGTCTCCACAGACAGCACAAACACCCAGCGCCAAGAATTTTACTGGAGTCCTCTATCAAAAGCAACACAACCTTATTAAATTTTTACAATAAATGCACACAGGCCATCACTGTACAGCTAACTCACGAGCAAGTCTACCAGTCTCGCTTCTTACCTTTTAGTGAATCAAAGATTAAAATGAACACCACCAGAAACCACAGATTTCTGTGGTATCAGGTTTGACGCAGACCATGTGCCCACTCTTGTCCCAACATTGATACTTTAATGGCACACACGTCACTACAATATAAAACCTCTGGTGGAAGGGAAAGAAGGTTTCCTGATTTGTTAAAATGCTGAAATGGAGGAGAAATTTGTCATTTTGTGTTATTTTGTAAGACAAAGATTAGCATGTCTGTCATTTGGTGTGCTGTCCAACATGTCTATTTAACATATGAGTGTGCCAAAAATAAGTGCTGTCCACCAGTAGTCTTCCATTATGTGAGGTTTTATCTTTTGGCTCCTTCTAATATTGATTTTTGCTCAAATTTAAGCAAAATGCTCATCACTGAGGAAAGTAGATGATGTGTTATTTGTTGCTAGAGGTGATATACATTTAAAAATCAGATAGCTGTCTCTCTCCCAAACAACTAACATTTTATTAGCAACAGTTGATAGTACAAATAGCTAATAAGTGAATGTACATACATTCACAGAGGCAGTGTTGGTTGATGTATTTTCTGTCATTCAACAAAACATATGGAGACAAAGGCCCTGATGATGACCTATGTGGGTGGCAATGCGTTAGTTGTTTGTTTTTGTTTTTTTAAAGAATTGCCATATGAAATAAAGGCGTTTTAACTTTACACCAATCCGACAGTGTGCCGTAGAATGTTTTGGAAAGAGACTTGCACTTATTAATTTTACCGATTTTTTTCACCTTTGCAAAGAATCTTTCATGAGTTGGAATCAGAAAACATATGGACTGTCTCATGTTCTGACGTTAAGATGGAGTTCCACTAACGTTAGCTTGTCTAGCCACAGCCAGTCATCTTCACTGCTCCTGCTACATCTGTTCATCAGATAGAAAAAAAATACACTGCTAGAAAATTTATACCATTGTAAAACAAAGACTACAGAGAACGCTAGATTGAAGTTGAATGTGTTTTCAAATGGAAATCCAGTCAAAGAAAAAGTTTGTTTATCACTGACTGTGTTGACCACCATTTTGGTGTGGCATCATATATGGGTAACTGAGAACCTCTCTGCAATCCGACATGGAGTTCCGACTTAGCTGGCATTCCTTTGCATTTGTGTCCATGTGGGAATTCATATTCATTCCAATTCCAGTTTCAGTGGAAAGCTCCAAAAGTATAGCTAGTTATTTCTGGAGTTTCTTACAAATCCCGTTCTTAGTCTGAAGGGATTTTAGACTAGGTACTGAATGGCAGAAGAGCTTGTTACTTGTTATAGCGCCATCATGTGCTGACAGGTGTAATTATGACGTCTTACCATGTTCATGACAGTCAGCAGGAACCGCTGTGCTGCCTCAGCGCCATGGTACTGCACCATATTGGAGTCGGCCACCACCACCGTCTCCACAGTGTACACTTCATTCAGATGAATGGCATTCCTCTTCCCCCGACCTTCCTCACTCACTTTTGACCTCTTCTCCTTCTTCTTCCCTACCAGAAACAGACAGACAGCCAGGCAGACAGACAGGCAGACCGAGGTTAGATACAGTGTACACAGCTATGGAGAGGGATTCTGTGATCAGGAGATGAACCTTTCTTCAACAGATAAGTAGACCCGCTCATCTACTTTAAGTTGCATACAGAGTGAATGTACAGAGTGAGCAGTCAGATATAGACAAATGAATGGATGATGCCATTTCAGAGCATGTTATGCCAACATTTTGGGATTTATCTGCTGATAACTGAGTTTTGTACGACATTCAATATCTTTACATTTGTCCGATCTTTACATTTGTCCGATTTCATGCAAAAAAATTGCAGATATTCAGTGTTTCCCTCACAGTTTTATTTTTGTCAAGTTAAAAAGTCTGAAGACAGCATGTAAAGCATCATAGGACAGAAGATCTCTCACCTGAAAACCAGGACAATGATACTATTGTCCTATTGTCTCATTAGAGTACATTCAAATTAAGAGCGATCTATCATGTGATCAATTATGATATGGGCAAACATAACGTAGCCCAGCATGACAAAGAACTGTGTCTGATAAACAACTTCTGCTGGCAGACCTGCCCAGATAAGGCCTGGAGGCTTGGAGCAGCTGATGAAGATGTGTTTACACTACAAGTCTGTTTCCATCTCTCCTGGCTTGGCTCAAGTCGACTTTTACGTCAAACAACCTACCGGGGGATTTTGGCCCTTTTTCTTCACTAACAAACTCCTGATCTCTCCAAAATGCCACCACTCTGGAAGGAATACAAGCTGAAACTGAAATAGGGGGTCCTGACCCTGACCAGTGTAATGGGAACATAGCAGGGCCTGGCTCTGTGGATTTTTTGGTGTTGCAGACTCCCACAGACCCTAGTCATTTGCATTTCAACAAAAACCACCAATTGCCTAAGATTGCTGAGCACAACAATGCCAAATAGCCATGACAAGACGAATTAGAGGACTGCAATCAGGCAACTGTTGTATATCTTCGGTTGTCCTCAGAAACAGGCGGTTAGCTGAGGCCAGTACATAAACGCAGCTAAAACACTCTGTGTTGTATTATATAAAAATCGGATAGTTGTGCCAGAGGTGATGGTATTGCTAAATGACACTTACTGACTCTGCAAGTCAATAGTGCCTTGGTTACCACAGTGACTTCTCACTTGGAACACCTTGCTGAGCTTGAGTTAGGTCCACTAGTACATCATTCTAATCCTCTATCTTCATCATCATCAGCAGCATTATTACTATTGATGTTAAGTCGGCTTGTTGAGACTGTTAAGAGGTCTTAACATTCCAACTTGCATTTAGCTAGCTGGGGCTCCAGCATCAATCTGGGACTGCTTACTTGAATAGCTCTCAGCAGCCACTTCTGCAGAGGCCAAGCAGTTGGTTGGAAAGAGATCTGAATTGTCTGGTCCATCTGGTGTCTGTTTAGCTTGTTTCTTGGAGTGTACAAATGTGACTGATAGATGTTTTGTTCTCAGGGAAGCCTCTGATAGGCCTGTGACAACACCGCACAAGAGTGAGGGCTCCCTGCAACACTGCATTATGGACTAACCCAAGACGGTAACTCCCACCCAAGAGCCAAGGGGGCCCCAGGGCATTGGAAGCCAAACGGCCAGAATAATCCTTGCATTGTTGTGTACATACTGTATAAAAGTCTTGTGTCTCTCTGACTGTGTGTTCACACTGGGAGCTACTTGGTTGATGGGTTGCTCTACTTACGCCGATTGTTCAAGAGGATATGATTGCACCAATGCACTTCTGAAAAGGCAAACAGGCAGCTTTTCATATTACCTTTCATAGCATTACATTGTGTTCAGAGGGTAACATAACTACATCACAAGTGCTCAATGGGTAGCATGCATTTGAACTAAACAGAAAAAACTCAGCAACATTACTTTAGTGGTAACCATCAACGCAACATTGGATGAAACCGTCTCCAAGCGTTTATTCTTTAGTCTTTCAATAGAAACTGTAGAGAATTGGGAAGCTTTGAATGTCTATAATCAACTTTTCATCCATTTTGCACTTTGCAGGCCAAAGTTGTTCATGAAACAAAATCGCATCAGTCAGGAAACAAGGAAGGGCAGAAATGTGATTGGATGCTGATGGCCAATGAGCATGCAAAGTTCAGCCATAGCCAACTTCTCTCGGCTGACAAATTTGATGACCATCCACATATCTGCCAAGTTTCCCTGGTCAGCCAGCTCTAAAGGAAATAAATGGACTTCTGGCGAGTTGGCAATGTGGACATACAGTGATATTTCCCCAAAGTCAAATTAAAGCGCCCAGGCAACTGATTCAACCAAATACACAACTGCATGTCTCAAAAAAAAAAAAAAAAAAAAAAAAACCCTGCCTGGAGGTGACAGTTTTGAGAGAAGATATCTGAGGGTTTGTTGTTCCATAAACTCTGCATAATGTGCATCCCACCCAGGCTGAAAAATGAGACTCCCGCGGATAAGAGGGCTCCTCTATGTTTGTGGGGGTAAAACCATGTAATAAGAAAGGAAAGAGGTTGTGTTTGAGTCACACGCAGACAAATAACACAGTGCTTTGAACTGTGAAACTAACACACCAGCACCACAGGGGAACAATGACTTTGCCTGCTCAGCAGTTTGAGGGAGAACATTGCCTCATACAATAACTGGACTGCTGCTGCTGCTGCCCAAGCCTGAGGTAATTACTCCCCTTTAAGAGCTGATGTATAATGACTCTAGAGTGACTGGGGTGAGGGGCACACGGGTTGTAGATCTTCACATGAGGGACTCAGACTCCACATGACCAGCATGACTCAGGAAAGGTTCAGAGTTGTTATAATCAGTGATGTGGTGGTAAATAAGAAGGATAATTACTAATGTGGTGATATATAAGAAAAATTAATATGACCTCTAGTCAGTAATCATCAGGAGGAAAATCATCGCTAAAATAAGCACAACTGATAATCTCAATACTGGAGTATTCAATGGTAAAACAAATTAACACCGCTGAAACACAAACATGCCCATTTTTACCTTGTGGTTATGATGCTGTTTTGTTTTCTAGTTTAATTTCTGTACACCGTAATCTCCCATCCTTATTAAATGGTTAGGACATTTGGTTACAACTGCAAAGCTCGGCAGGTTGAAACTTCCTTTAAAGTGAGCTTAGTTTAATAGTCATCACAATGATGTGTTGTTCGAATGTATTTGTTGAGCATTATGTATTATGATCCATAACTGGGTCTAACAACAATGACCACTGTTGACTAAAAGTTTATTACAAAGAGCAAAAAACAACCCATCCAAACTCAAAACAATGCGATGAATCGGATCAGTTGTAATCTGAAAAAAAGTGAGACTGGCTTGTGCAGGTCAGCCAAAGTGCCAATGCAGAATTCACTCTCACTACAAGTCAGGCTCTTTAAAACTCAGTGCCAATTGCTGTTGCAGAGAACCCAACAGCTGTTAGTTCATGACCCATTTTTGCACCCTGAACTACACTTCAAGAAACCCAAGCTCTTCCACTCCGCAGTCTCAAATCTTACTAGGGCTCTTACACAGGTGGTTCACAGCTCGGATTCTCCAACGCTTTCCCTCTTTCCCAGTTCAGATTTTTTTAACACCGATTTCAGGTGATCTGAAGTGGCCAGCCGAGACATATCGCCAATCACACCTGCCTTTATCATGCATCTCAAATGTGCCTCCAGAGACCCCTTGTGATTGGATCTGTGATCGATCTCCGACCCTTCAGAATTACTTCTTTTCCTCCTTTTCTTATTTTGATTCCTCTGTACGGTACCTTACTGCCTCCAATCCCTTATTCCTCCTAACCTCTTTATTCCATGCAGTAATTATCTTCACAGTATTCCCCACCCATCATATTCTCAATTTCTGGCTCAGTGCTGAGGCAGATGTTTCTGTTTATTGAATAATTGATCAAGACTATGGTTGTCTGTGGAATTGATTCAGATCGGATCACTCTGTTATTTGGATTCCCCAACAAGGACGCCATCAACACATCACAAAACACACACTTCATTCAAATTTGAATTTCACGCCAACAGTCCACTCTATCAAATGCTCCTTTCTCCCACAAAACACCACGTGGTCTTTCGATGTTGTCAGAATGCAGCATTCACACTACAAATGCTGTGGCCAAAAATGTGGCCAAAAGCATCAATGACTGCTTCCAAAAGTGGTCTGAAAGATCAGATGATAATGCATCTCCAGGACCCATACCAATATTTCTGAACCCCATTACTTAGCATTGTCCAGTTGTGATCAGATCACCTGAGATGGATGCTAAAACCAAGTTTGAACAGGTCCTCTTAAATGTGAGTAACACAGGCAGGAAAAGTAAGAGGGCTCACATTTCAAGATAGGTATTGAACATATCAATCTGCAAATATATCAGTTTTATATTGACCTTTTATTAAAAACAGTGTATAGTGCAGTCAGTGTCGCCCACCTCTGATATGATTGATATGATATTGTTTGACTGATCGAGTTTCTTGAATAACTGACCGATACTATGGCTGTCTGTGGGAACTGAGTCAGATCAAATTACATAAAAGTATGCATGCATATGTTTGATTACTTCTGCCAGTGGAGCTCAGCTGGGGTTATGTTTTTACCCCTTTCTGTCTGTTTGTGATTTAGCAGGATGGCTGATTAACTTTTCATGCTGACTGGTCAAAAAGGGATATGGTGGCGTTTGTCGCTGATGAAAAAAAGGCATATAACCTTCAAACAGATTCACGTAATATGGTGAAATTTTGTGGAAAAGAGCTGATTATGACTTTTGGCCAAAATAGGGTATGGGCATGACCTATCACAAAAAGGTGCATAACTTCCAAATAGATTCACATAACATGGCAAAAATTTGTGGAAAGCCTGGTCATGGAGCAAGGAACTCCCGCAACAGAAATACTAAACCACCCTAACATACCTGTTTAATGTTGGAATTTATTAATCAAAAACATACCTTCAATTAAACTAAAGTTTACATGGAAATGGAATATCTTGAACTACATAGTGTTGGTGGATGTATGTACTCTACGGAGTGCCATCTCTCTAATTATTAGTAGAAGCAGTTGTACAAGCAGGTAGCAACTGTACTATCCTTGGTTTCAATGGAGAATTATGATGTCCTGTGGTTTGTTTTCAGATGCATTTCCATTTTGACAAAATTAGTGCAAAATTCCACGAGAAACACTGAGTACTTGTCATTGTTTGGAATTTGCTGGTATGAAAATTGTCAAATTTAAAGATGTTGATAATTGGCACAACGTTTCTGCCCTCAATAGCTTCAGTCCAAAAATATTGGTATAAGAGAATGAGCATCGACCTTCAAAAACCCACATCTGCCAAACCCTAGCTTGAACTCCTTTGAAGCAGCAGTACCCCAAACTGCATGACGCTAATGGTCAGACTACATGACAAAGTAAATTAGCTTCCCAGCAATTCCAAATGGATTTTTTCAGCGGTAACCATGGGGGAAAACCTTGTGATACCTTCCACACAGTGTAAGTGTATCTCCTCAGGGCCAGAGAAAGTGGAGGGCAAGGTGCTCCTTAGTCCGTCTCCAGCCATGAAGGAAGCAGCTGCCTGGGTTCCACTGTTGCTTTAACCCCCTTTGGGCTTCTCCTGCTGACTGGGTGACTGTCTCAGATTCCCATTCATGAAGCAGGAATTTCATTATCGGGGGCAGGACAACAGGCCACCAGAGAAAGAATAATAATTTTTAAAAAAGCTGTCTCCTAGTTCAGTGGTCAAGAGCAGCAAGTGAAGGACCGATTGTGTGCTACTTTTCACAAATGATACTATTGTGCAGGGGAAATATAATTCCACATTTGTACAGAGCCCACCACAGACCAGACCTCATGCCTCTCGCACACATATATGCACACGCACACACTCACACTCACAATTAGCTGGGAGGTTTTGCTGAGCCAAAATTTCAACATTCCTTGGAGCAACAAAAATGCAGAATGGCTAGCCCATATAGCCGGTGTCTGTAAAGGGATTGAGCACTGAGAGGATTTGGAGGGTGTTCCAGCATTTTTCAGATTCTCTTGCAGTGTGGATCTGACCACAGGCCTGGCTGCTATCACTCACACTGCCTGGCTGATCGCTCTATCTGCACAAGTGATATTACACCATCATAAACAGTGATCATCATCTGGTTCTCAAGCTGTTGCGGTATGGGGGAGGAGGAGGGAGGGGTGAAGCAATGCATTCAATAACATCTTGGTTATGGCATTCAAATTCACATTCCCATGCTGCATAGATATGTAGCTTGTTTTCCTCTTCAGCTTGCACCCCATAACCCTGGCGTACTCTCACAGCTGTAGCTCTGCCTTTCACTTCTGCCTATCTCCGTCAACCCCATTCTGTCACCTCTTCTTTCACTACTCGTCTAACTCATCAATTCCCCTTCACTCATCATCCCGATCCCCATCTCCCCAGCCAGTCAAACTTAAATCCTGTTTGACCTTTCCTTCACCTTCCTCCCCCAAAGACACACCAACCACCACCTCCCTCTCTGCTTTGGTCTCCCTCTTGGGTTTATGAGGCCGATTTTGGCTTCCAATGTTATTGACATGATGCAGTTTGATACATGGTACAGATTACCGTAGAATTAATCAATATTACATTGGCTGTCTGTGGGAAGACCTTAACCATAACTGAGTCAAATGAGACATTTTTGTTGGATTAGGCACAAGTATGTATGGATAAGTATTTGTTGTTGTTGTTGTTGTTGTTGTTGTTGTTGTTGTTGTTGTTGTTGTTGTTGTTGTTGTTGTTGTGGTTGTGGTCACAATGATGGTAAGAATTAAAATTCTGCCACAAACATTGGCTTTGGTAGCAAGGTTTCACCTCAACTGTTTTTTTTGGGGGGGGTTTTTTTTGTGCAAACTGTGATGCGTTTAATTTAAAAAGCTGAATGGGAACATGTTTTTTTTTTTTTAATTTAAAAAAAAATCCTGCAAAATAAATAAATAAATAAATAAATAACATTTTAACTTGCTTTTATGTTCAGGAAGCCTATTTTTTCTCTTCTCATATTATAAAGTCTACAAAGTCTATAAAGACTGTATAAACCTCCGCAAGCTCAAATGGCAACAACTCAACTCTAAAATGCAAATTATGGCAATCTAAGGGAGAAGTGTATTCTTCAAAGAAACTTTTTTTTTTTTTTTTGTCATCTTTGCCATCTTCAGGATAAAGCACGCTTTGCTGTGATGCTTTTGCACTGCAGTTTGAGTTTCTGTAGGTGGCGCTCTTTTCTTTGTCTGTTCAGCCATGGAGGCTATCTACCCTGCTCTTCTTCTGTTTATTGCAAACAAAACAGAAACACTTCCTGTGTACTGGAGGATTTTTCCAGAGAAGAACTACCAGAACCAAAGAGTGTTTAGAGCAGCAAATGCAAAACCTTTTATAAACTGCAAAATGTTTACTTTAAGTGCTTGGTTATTCAAAAGAGAACTGGACCATAGCTTCCCGATTTTAAAGATACTGAGTCATGATCTTCAGGTAAAGTTACTACTACTTGCTTGTTTGTTTTTTGCTTGTACACTCCTAAATACCTTCATTTCTAATAAAAGTGTAATGTCAGCAAATAAAATTCACAAATATTGCTCAGGCACTTCTCAGAGAGTCAGCTTCCTCCTTCTCCTGGCTCTTATGCAATATGACACAGTTTCATCCATCCAGCCAGACCGGGCTGCTGCTGTACAAAGAATGCTTGAGAGAGAGAGAGAGAGAGAGAGAGGGAGAGAGAGAGAGAGTGTGTGTGTGCGTGCGCTTGTCGTGTTGTGAATTCTTCAGGACGTGGAGCTGATTTTTAATGGATATAAAGTCTGCCTCAGTTTGCATCTCTCTCCAGAGACCATGTGGTTTTGGGGAGGAAATGGAAGCTTTGGAGTTGGCCGCCCAGAAGAGGAGGAGAGGAGAGGAGAGGAGAGGAGAGGAGAGGAGAGGAGAGGAGACGATAAGAAAGAAGAGAGGAGAGGAGAGGAGAGGAGAGGAGAGGAGAGGAGAGGAGAGGAGAAGAAATAAGACAAAAAAACAAAAATGAGAGTAAAAGTAGAGGAAAGAGAAGAAGGAAAGGAAAGGAAAGGAAAGGAAAGGAAAGGAAAGGAAAGGAAAGGAAAGGAAAAAGAAAAGAAGAAAGGAAAGGAGGAAAAGTTAACTGGCAGAACCCCATTAAGCTGCAGACTCAGGCAGACGTGAGTGCAGAGGAAAGAATTTCCAAATCTGGCACCTCGCTTCATCCATCTCGCCTCAAGACACCAGGTGCATACATACATACACTCTCTCATCGAATCATTCCTCTCTCTGCCTCTCTCTAACACACACACTCAAAAACCATTTGAATCGCTTTTTACTGCCCAGCACTAGAGTTGTAAGCTCACACCCTCCCATTTACACACTTGCACATTTGACTCACTCTATTACCGTGGTTCTCAAAGTTGGATCTCAAAGTTCTTAAAGTTGGTGGCCCCTGAGGCACCCTTGGGTGGCTTAAGGGGCTCTTAGGGGTTCTTGAGGGGGTTTCAGAGGGTCCCGAGCAAAACAAGCAGTAGATCAGCTTCACTATAATTGAATTCACGAGAAATGATCCCAATTAGAGGATGTGCAAGCCAGTGTGGACCGTTGTTCCCACATGGCTCACTGTGAATAAATCTGATCACAATGAGGCTGTACAGTGGGAGGCTGTTTGGACGTTTGTGAATGTTTGAAAGCCTCTGTTCAGTCATAGTCCAGTCACTACAACACAGCTGGCACATAAACTGCAGCCTACACAGACACAGCTTGGGATGTTTTTTTTTTTTTTCTTTGACCAAACTCCAGCTTTTTTTTTTTTTTCATGTAAAGAGGTTTCAATTATTGCATGCGCCCCAGATATGAACATATGGAAAGAATTTATTTATACAGGTTGTCAAAAGTGCTGGTGGTCTTTCCTTGGGTGGTGTTATGTAACTTTGGGGGTCCAGCCCAGTTCTCAAGGTCAAGCCGTTCTGGTTAATGACTGAACACAGGGGAAACGCTGTGCAGAAGTCTGAGAGTGGTTTTAATTGTCTCCAAACTAACGTGATAACACGAGGCAGCTTGGAGTGGCGCGCGGCCCCTCTCTCCACACTTGGACGGCTCATCTTGTTGTGTCTCTCTGCTAAAGGTAGGAATGAGCGGAGGAGGTTGTTAGGGGGTTAGCTATCGCCCTGCTGGCAACTGGTTACCACAACAGATTGGAGTTAATAGCGGATTTTAGTTCTGCAAACATTTCTCAGAGGCAGAGCTCGCTTTGCAGGCAGAAACAATCTCACTGGTTGAGTTAAGCTTCAGGGCCCGTGTTAGCTAACCGGCAAACTTGAAAGGAAGAGATGGAATAAATAAAGTGATAAAATGTATAAATTAAACATGAATAACATACCAGGAGCAGCAGGGACTTCTTTTTTCATGGATTTGTGACCATTCATAGTCTTGAAACATCAGCAGGCTAGCTAGGTCGCTGACCGAAAGTGATCCACTGTGATGCTTCGAGGCAACTTGTGGCCACTTCCAGTGCAATGTCTGGCAAAGGATCTGTGAGCCTTCCAGGCCCGTCAGTTTTGTATGAAAAAGCACATGCCACTCTTGCCTCTTTGCCTCCTCTCACGTACAAAAATTAATCATAGTTTACTATGGCAAGAAAACAACTTTTTGGCAGAAAGTAAAACTGTAGTTATTACAAAAATAAATAAATAAATAAATTTAAGCCCTGTCGCCTAAAAATTACATTCTCATACTAAACTGCATTCTCAATTACATTTTGAGGGGAACATATTTTTGTCGTGGATTAGATAGATGAGAGATAGATAGATAGATACTTTATTCATCCCGAAGGAAATTCACAGTTTTCAGCAGTATCCACAGAGTACAAGATTAAATAAATAAAAAATTAAGAATAAAAAATGACACTCGAAATCTAAAGATCTAAGTACCCAATGTGCAAAAAACCAAAAAAACAGTTTGCATCGATGTATACAATGCGCATAGATGTGGGCAATGTGCAAATTTACAGTATAAACAGATGATAAATGGCAGCAAGCAATATATACACTATAAACAAGGAATATATAAAAAATAGAAATATGTTAGAATTATGTTAGTTTGTAGTGTATTACAAGAGCATTTGTTTCAAAGAGGCACTTGGAGGCAGGTAGGGTGGCAAGCGGGTCCAACAACCTACAATCAACCAGGCCACCCAAGTTTTAGTCCAGTGAAAAAGCAAGAGTTTGTTTGTTTTGTTTGTTTTCTGCAAACATTACAATACATTACCATAACCAAGTGGCTTTTGTACCTAAACCTAACCGTTCGTTAACCTTAACCAAGTGGTTTTCGGTAGCTAAAGTAAAGGGGTAATAAATGAAAAATGCCCCCTAACATGATACACAAGATATGTTGATTAAAAAAGTGTTTGGGATACCTCAGAAACAAGCATAATCCACAACAAAGTACCTTAATAATTACTTTTACCTCTAAACATAATTGAGAGTGCAGTTAATTTGTATGGGAATGTAAATTTAGGGGACACGACTGAAAAAAAAAAAAACAAGATGAATTCTCTCCCTTTTTCATTTGGCCGCGGTCAAATTATGTAGCCAGAAAAACTGTGGTTCTTTGGTCCACCCACGATGGTTTAATTCAGCCAATGAGATTATTTCTGTCTCCACAGCAGCTTTGTCTCTGAGAAATGTTTGTATAACTAAAACTCCAATCTGCAACTATTTATACTTTTTCCATGATAGTTGGTCAGTAGTGTTTTTGACTAGATCCTTGTTCAGGTAGAAGTTTCCAGAGTACAAAAAACACTTTACTTCACGGGAAGTGAGACCAGCTTTGCTCTACCATTAAAAAAAAAAAAAAATCCACTCTATGAATTCCTCTGCCTAAGAAAAATCTATAATCTTGGCAAAGAGAAGCCAAGGGTTAGGAAAATATGCACATTATTAATGTAAAAGTGGAGGGAGACGTTTGCTCTGTGTTTGATAGCGTTAGCAGCGAGCGGCTCAGCAGGTTCCAACAAGAAGTTTGCAGACAGGAGATTCACATTAAATAAGGAAACATCTGCATTCCACGCAGCCACTCTTACAACACACTGGAGCTGAATGAACATCAAAGCATGGGAGATACCAGTAAACGCTGCTCTGAAACCTATGATTTATTAGAGCTGCTTCCCTGGGCTGTTCAACTGCCCCACATGAGCGAGGAGGGTGGGGAGGCAGACAGGAGTTCATTCATTCAGCCCACTGCCCACACATCATTTCAGGGGAATTAAAAATATCTTTCAGGGTTTCTGAGGTGTGCATAATAAACACCCCTTATGTTCAGAAAGCCTCCATCATACATGACAAATATTGTTTTATGAAGAAAAATACTGATATTTTACAGACGCCAATATTCTGATGTTTTCTGTATTAAAGATGCCTATTTTGGTGTTCACTGGCTTTAGATTTAAACATTTTTGTGCCAAACAGTTGGAAAAGAATATATCGTGGCTGGATGGACAAACCTCCACACCTGCATTTAACATGAGACAGTAAAAGTCTGATAATAATGATAATAACTGTAATTATCACTGAAATGTGATCAAAATGTCGCGTTAGAATGACCGCAGGTGAAGATCTTCCCATAAACAAGCAAGGCAATCCCATAACAAATAATCAATCACACTGGATCTTACCCATCATATCAGAGGTGCAGGACACTGACTGGCTGATGTTCCATTTTTAACACAAGGCCAGTGTCAGCCTACTACAGGGCTATTCAATTACAAATTCAGTTGGGCCAGATTTTTAACCGAGACCTTAAGCTGGGCCAGACATTTTCCAGACATTTAAAACGGCGGTTTTCATCGTCAATTTTTCGTTTAAGGGTTGAAAAAGACATACTTTTGAGCCGCTAGCATCAGTAACTTTCAAAACAACGCGCTGCAGTGTGAGTTGGTTGTGTGTTACTAGGCAACGTGGAGTGTTGCATTCACTTTCTGAACTACTGCAGGGATTTCGAGTTCATTCTCGTGAATGTTTTTCTCTGCTTTTTTGGTTGAACCACGAGCTGGGCCACTCGGGAATTGCTTCTGGGCCGCATGTGGCCCGCGGGCCGCCAATTGAATAGGCCTGGCCTACTATATCTACAAACCAATGTGTCAGTCTAACCATGAAACCGTATCCATCACCTTCATCTTCAGCTCACCTTGTACAGTACCACAGTACTCGGGCTGGTCAGCGGCAGTGTTATGCTCCGCTTCCGGGGCTGGAGCAGATCCGGACATGGCCGAGCGTCGATGTCGGACCAGTCGGTGTTTAAGTCCAGAAAATGACTGAGATGGGTCATTCTCACTGACCGGCTGGATAAACAAGCTCTCCTTCCCTATTTGGACAAGGCCGGTCTGTGAAGAGAACAGAGAGATAAAATAGGATGGAATATTATGATCCCTACGGGGAAACTGGGTTATTGCAGCAGCAACAGTAATGACAGGCTACAATAGAGAAAAATAGAATACAAGTAGTGAATGGAGAATATTTAAATGTAGCACAACCAGCAATTACAGCACTCTGCGTTTTATAGGTTTGGTTTGTTTGGAATGAACAGAAGAGGAGGTAGTTAGCATGAGCGGTGATGGCCACCATGGCTGAACAAACAAAGAAATAGAGCCACCGACATAAACTCAAACTCCATTAACAGGAAACCCAAGGAAAAAAGGTCACAGTACTGGACACACTATCTGATTGACAGGTCATCTGTCGAAGTGCGGTGCAAAAAGCCCATTACTTTGGCCTTTTCGACCCACAAGGAACCAATACAGTTCTGGTTGAACCTAATAACAGCTTGAAATTGTTCCATTTAGGAGTCTTGAAACCAAGGTGCTAACTAGGGAACCAGCATCACAGTTCTTTCCTCAGGTCCAATTATGTTTTGGTTCCAGTTAGGATCCAACTCTGCGGGTTCCAAACCACTTTATTTTTGGCAGAAATGCTTAGAACGGTGTCTGTGAATTAGAACGGAGCCAGTTCCAATTAGAGAAGACCTACAAGAGTAAGAATGTATTATCTACAGTGAAAGACAATGGAGACATTAATGACATTAAATGCTTTCAATTTATACCTCTCCTGATTTTCAGGGGAAAAAATTGAAGGGGGTACTAGAAAAACGTTAATTGTACCTCAGAATTGTTTAAGAGTTGGCGAAGTCTGGGTTTGTGAGAAACCATAACCAAATTATGTCCCAGTTAGTGGCCACACTGCAAAAACGCAAAATCTTACCAAGATTATTTGTCTTATTTCAAGTCAAAAATGTCTTATTTCTAGTCAAAATATCTCATTACACTTGAAATAAGACATGATCACCTCAGAAGTAAATTGTTTTTAGACAATTTTCACTTGTTTCAAGTGAAAATTCACTTGAAACAAGTGAAAATTTGCTTGTTTCATTGGCAAAATTTGCCAGTGGAAAAAGTGAAAATTCACTTGAAATAAGTGAAAATTAGCTAGAAACAAGAAACAAATTTTACCAATGAAACAAGCAAATTTTCACTTGTTTCAAGCAAATTTTCACTTGAAACAAGAGACAATTGTCTAAAAACAAGTTACTTCTGAGGTGATCATGTCTTATTTTAAGTGTAATGAGATATTTTGACTAGTAATAAGACATTTTTGACTTGAAATAAGACAAATAATCTTGGTAAGATTTTGAGTTTTTGCAGTGCAATGAGCCGGCCACACCTCTGTCGCATTGGTTCGACTCCAAACTGGTGAAAATGTAGACCAGTTTGCTAGTTAGCACCTTGGTTCCAAGAATCCCAAAATAGTTCAAGAACCAGAACTGTTTTGCTCGAAAAGAAGCAAGCGCTCGGCACCGAAGACAGACAAAATCACACAAAACAAGACTCTTGAACATCACCACTGTAAGTAGAAGTATTCCCCATTCACAGCAGAATACAGAAGAATGAAAAGTATGAGATCCACAGTATGAATGACAGCAGGGTGTGCAAAATAACTGCAGTAGTGCATACCAAAACAAAAGAATTAATAAAAAATAGGAGCAGCACAGGAGCAGAAGCATTCAAGCGACACCATAGTTCAAGATGGAACATTTCACCAATTACTATTCTGTAAACGCACCACAACACACCTACCCTCTGCATAAGCACCAGAGAATAAAGAGGTGTGTGTCTATGTGTGTGTGTGTGCATGCACTCATGTTCATGCTTCGACACATGCACAGAGACACGCTGACACACTCCATACACGAATCATGCAGATGTGAGGGGAGAGCCGCTATAACATTTGGTCAGGATTCATGGCTATGTTGTAAAGGTACATCTGGCAGGCCTGTGAAAATCGGTTCACAGGACATTAACAAGCCATCCCTACTATTATCGGGGATCATATACTGTTCCTATGGAAACCTCCAACCACCTCATGTTGGAGGATGAAGCCTGTTTTCACTCAGAATGACCTGAGGTTATGAAAACACCCGAAAGAAGCAGCAGCCACTTGACACTCGCTCCCAGAAAATCATTTATAGGAAATATTTTCGGGTGTGCAGGTATATTGAGCGACAACGGGCAGAGCAGCAGATAGATTAGAGAGACTCAGACTGATATTGAGCGAGGATGACTGCCACGGGCTGCTCACTTAGACGCAGCACTTATGTGGGAAGAAATCACTCTGAGCAGAAAGGTTTCTGGAGATGAGAAAATCCAGCCTGATTTTCCGTTTAATGACACTGAAACTGGTATGAAATAAGTTTGATGGCTCCCACAGGGTCATGAACTTCACCCGACCACATGAACAACTGTTGGTTTGGATACCGTTCAGCGCTGATTGATAGATGCAACTTGAAGCCATTTCATGAAAGCCATTGTCACAAAAAAAATGATGCATTTTACATTTCTGTTTGACTGACAGGCAATGTCTGGGAAGTGCAGTGTGTGAAGTGTGAAGCAACCAAAGCTAGAGGCAAAATCAAAGGTATTACTACTTCAAAGGACCACGCCAGTGATTTTGCATGTTTAGCGTAATAGCCACAAAATGTATAAACTTCATGTTTCTGCTAATCTTTTCCCAAAGCAAGCAGTCATATTTTGGAACTCCTACCTTTTATCCAACGACTGGTTTCCATTCATTCCACTATGATATGAAAATGACTTCAAACTTTCTTCACACCAGTATTCATCACTGTAATAAAGTCCTCCACATTAGTTTTCCTAAAAGCAGCAGCACTGTTGTGTTTTGATGACTTGAAATAGTTTCCCCATCAGAAAATAGTCCCTGAGGAAACGCTTGCTTTACACCTTCACACAGCCAATTATCAGCTCTGTGGTTTATGAGTGTCGGCGACTTTGTCAGCCGCAGAAGCAGAACGTTATAAGGTGGCTGTTTCAACCCCCCAAAAAATCTAATTTGAAAATCACTGGAATGATCTTTTAAGTAAGCATGTTGCTACGTGTTTAAAGCGCATGCAAAAATGCACATTTGAAAATGGAGGGACTTGGATTATATGTTTTGAAATCTTTGCAAAATGGGTAACTGCGATGTAAAATGCAGGTAACAAATGGGCCAAACATTCAAAATCACAGCAATGGTCCTCTAAATAGCAAAAAAGTCATAATACACTGCAAAAACTCAAAATCTTACCAAGATTATTTGTCTTATTTCAAGTCAAAAATGTCTTATTCCTAGTCAAAATATCTCATCACACTTAAAATAAGACATGATCACCTCAGAAGTAACTTGTTTTTAGACAATTGTCTCTTGTTTCAAGTGAAAATTTGCTTGTTTCATTGGCAAAATTTGTTTCTTGTTTCTAGCTAATTTTCACTTATTTCAAGTGAATTTTCACTTTTTCCACTGGCAAATTTTGCCAATGAAACAAGCAAATGTTCACTTTTTTCAAGTGAATTTTCACTTGAAACAAGAGACAATTGTCTAAAAACAATTTACTTCTGAGGTGATCGTGTCTTATTTTAAGTGTAATGAGATATTTTGACTAGAAATAAGACATTTTTGACTTGAAATAAGACAAATAATCTTTGCGTTTTTGCAGTGTATGGAAAAGCAAATGAGGCCAGTCTGCGACAGGTGTGACCAAGGGGTTGAAGCAGGGATGAAAATAAGATGTTCTTTGACAAGGAAAAGGTAGTAAAGACAGCCACTGTAGCTGAAAGAGCAGCAGCAGCACGGTGAGGCATTTCCACGAATTGGGGCGCTCTTGTATGCGGAGGATGAGGGAAGTCTATAATGTCACAGTCAAATCGTGCAAATATCCTGAAAACTAGCTGGATAAGCGTCCGGAGAAGCCGAGGTCGTACCATACTGCGCTCTCTCAGGTACATCAGTTTCTTTTCTACCTTTTCCATCTCCAAAAGTACATATGAGAGGCTTTGAACAATAAACAGAGACAAGACACAACACAATGCATGAGCAGCTGCCACAGAGCATCCACTGTGAACCGGGCTGCTCTAAATAATGTGTGGTATGCCGTAAAATAGAGCAGCAGCTAAAGTCTGTTCCAGCGTTTCTGCAGGCATCCAGCTCCCAGCTGAGCCCCGAGGCCAACAAATGCTGTTACACAGCATAATGTGGACTAGAGGATGGATTAAAGTATTTCTACAGCTCCACAAACATGGAGACATGATACTATTCATAGGCATTAGCCGTGGTACAGCGGAAAGGTATATCACAACCATGCAAAGAAAGATGATAGCAGGGAGGTGGAATTGGTTTTTAAAATCCATCCATCCTTGGCTAGAAGAGTTGAATTTCTAGCCTTGTGTGGTTTGCATTCACATATCACTATTCACATATCTCCCTCAGTTCCACTACCACTCTCATGGCTGCACGCTGCACACAAGTTATACTTCTCATAATGGTTTTTCATAATCCATGCATATAAGAAGCCTTTACTGTAACATCCATGCATCCAGTTATTGCTTTTATTTTATGTATCATTTGGTGGTTACATGCTTGTTTTACGTTAAAATGTTGTTTTTTCTCTGCTGGGCTCTGTTACTTATTGGTGCTGAGGATGAATAAAGTTTCGTCTTAGCTTATGTTTTAGTCTGGGATCAAGCCACGCTTCAAATGTCGCTGCGCTGCAGAGATGGAATTCTGACAAACATGGAGACGTGATGCTATTCATAGGCCTGCTATGGTGGAGAGAGCCGTATAACTCAATGCATAACTAAAATATGAAAGGTGAGATCTGAAGCTAAACCACCTATCTGAAGTAGTGCCACTGATAACCACTGATTGATTGATTAACTGATTGCTTGATTACCTAGAGGAGGTTTATTTAGTATACTGTCACGTGGTATGTGGGCCATTATTCATGGTGACACCTGTCTGTCTGTCTGTAGGCACACTCCTGTGATACACACTAACTCATGAACAATGCATGAAACTTCTTCTGAGTAGAATTTGGAGCTGCATAAATTTGCATATTAATAAGGAAAACCTGATTTCATTGAAACTACTACAACTCCTTAACGCTTTAGGATGCACTTGACACTAATACCTCCTATGTTTTATATCAAGACAAATGCGTTGACAGAGAATTACTCGCTAATTAGTGCATAAATTAACTTAATTAATTACATCATTAGCATACCATGTCATGTTTAATATATCATGGTGATTATGGTGGAACAATTAGGCAGCTCAAGCGCCTCTTGTTAGTCTTGTTTGAGTTTGGAATCAGGCCAAGCTTCAAACTTTGCTGCTACAATGTCACTGTCTCAATAAGCTCCATATATGTGACATAAAACCCATTTATTAAGGCTATACTATCATACTACCATAAAATATTGTTGATGATATTTGGATTGATTTATTTAATGTTTACTTTTCTCTTCATCTGTCACCTCACTTCAGTGATTACATAACTTTCCTGAACTCTACTACATTTTCATTACTGCGCTCAGTTACGGATGTCTTGTAACTACTCATTTTTATTGGCGGTTATTTTCATAACCCAGCTGAGGGGTGGCGGGGTTTCAACCTCTCCCACACAATTTTTCTTTTTTTCATGTTAATATTTTTTTTATATTTTAACTGGGCAAATAATAAACAAACAATAAAAAGCCATGCTGGATGTGCAAATACAATCCAGTTCTTCCACAGTGCTCCTATGCTGGCTACCCTACTGGCACATATAGGAAAGCCTTACACACACACACACACACACACACACACACACACACACACCTAACGTCAGCGGGCTTTTGTTTGACCTGAACCCAAGCCAAAAACAACCCAGTAATTTAACAACATAAATAAAGCTGTCTGGAGGTGCCACT